>NC_057723.1:47805628-47970190 GCF_004010195.1 Chiloscyllium plagiosum
CTATCATCCTCACCTTGACCTCCCTCCACCTATCGCAATTCCAACACTCCTCCCCCAAGTCCCTCCTCCCTACCTTTTATCTTAGCCTGCTGGACACACTTTCCTCATTCCGGAAGAAGGGCTTATGCCCGAAACGTCGATTCTCTTGTTCCTTGGATGCTACCTGACCTGCTGCGTTTTTCCAGCAACACATTTTCAGCTCTGATCTCTAGCATCTGCAGTCCTCACTTTCTCCTCAAAGATAAACCCACATTGGGATCAGGATTGGGAGGGAACATGCCAATCGGTCTTGTAATTGTTGGTCCCTTTCTCTGTTACACTGTGACATTGGTAGGGCTGACAATTTCAGTCGAAAGGGCTGAATTTTCCCACTTTCTTGGCAAAATGGTCTTTAGAGTGGGAATCATGTTGCCCAGTTTGCTTTTGTTCATGTTGACTTTTGTGGTGTGATCCTCTGCTGTTCATTTCATGAATCATGCAACAGGCTTCCTCAGTGACTGCCTCATGGACTCTTGCAGCAGCAGAGGTGAAAGTGCTCCCTTCTGTTGGGGTTTTGCGAAGTTCATGCTACGAGCACCATGTTCAAACCCTAGCTCCATGGCACTTAAGGAACTTTCAGCCAGGAACTGGCCTTCACACTGTGGTGTTCCACTGTTATCTCTGAGGAAATTGCACAGAAAGGCAAGTTAGCAAGACACTTTGCAGACAGGGATCTCAGGGTGCTGGTGGTTGGTGTGGTAGAGAGGATGATGTTCCTTTTCCCTGCTGACTGGCAATGGAGGCCATGCCACTAGATTCAGCCAACCTGAATCAAAATAGCAGCTTAGGTTAATGCAGTAAATATGGAAACTATGTGGTGAACAAAGAAATGTGATTTAATGGATTGCATAAGTTACTGTTTTTCTTCAGGAGCATAGGCAAATGCATTAATCTTGCATCCATCTGGCATCAAATTGCAATTTATTGGCAAGTCATTTTTTTTGCAAGAATGCACATTAAAAATTATAGCATCAAGCAATCATGGCCATTATATATTTGCAATAATTGCTTCCTTGTCAGATAAGCCAATCCAAACGGACGCTAATTTGAGCATCTTACTTGGATGAACCATTTCTGAATCACATGATCTTGTTGGCCATATACTTTCCCATGTTGAGGCCAGATTGTGACTTGTGAAACACAGTCACCACATTCCCACTGCTCCCCATCCATTCCGATGCTCTGACATCTTGCCCATTTATCTTGAATTCCCCATTTTCACAATTCCCCCATTGATCCAAATAAAAGAACCTCAATCCAATGTTTCAGCTTCCCACTCTCACCTGGAATCCAGGAACTGGCTCCCGAGGAAGTCTCCTGAATATTAATGTCCAAACCCCCAAGTAATATTGTGGCCCAATCCCTGGACTGATTGAGGAGACAGCTCTGACTGAAAACAACCCAATCCCCAGACTAATGTCTCCACATTGCCCACTGTAGTCCAATACCCAGACTTCAAGGACACGGGTCCCTGCATTCTGGGAGGACTGTGGCCAATCATCTGGATTGGAATCAGATGAGCCCCTTGTCTGAGTGTGACTTACCTTCATTTCCCTTGACCCTACCAAACATTCGTCCCTTTTGACTTCCAGAAATGGTCATTTATTTGAAGTACTTACAATTTGTTTGCTGTGTAAGCTGCTGACACATGCTGTAGGTGTGACATTATATAGCATAATACAGTAGAGAAGCACTTCCAACTCCTTGACTGCTCAGTACTTCGGATTGTGACACGTTGCCTGCCTCTCACTCTCTGCTAAAAGGCAATACTGGCAACCTCTAAGTTATTAGTGAAAAGCCCATGTGCTAAAATAAAGGCAAGGCTTTCGCCTCCAAGAAAGCACAAAGTGAGTGCACATTGTGAAAATATGCCAAGAGCCACAAGATGTTTCCTATATAGATACATGAGATGCATTTGAGTTCTGAAAGCAAAAGTCACCTGGCAGAAGCATGCAAGCCATAAGCATCCCTCAGCTAGAAAGAGAAGTCCTGAAGGACTGAATTGATGTAGTCCAAAAGTAACCTGATAATCTGATCAGGCTGGTAATTTGACAAAATAGACATGCATGGACAAAGGGTGGAAGAGGACAGTGTCCATGGAGCACCTTGGGCATTGTGGCAAAAATGGAATTTGCCGAAGGCCTGGTGAAGCAAGCAGCAAGCTGCTGGTGTCAGGTAACCACTCTGACTTTCATGTCAGGAGTTAGTGCCATCTATTTTCTCTGGAAAGGAGAATTGGGAGCTGCACCGAAATGGGACAAATTTAGTGAATAATCAGAGGCAAATGCATGGAAATAAGTTGCTCACAAGTAAGATTCTGAACCCACCATTAGAACAGAAAAATTATAAGTTCTTTCCTTGAGGCTGCAAATCTTATTTTTCTATTTGCCCAACTTTCTTGACATTGTCACACAAGAAAGAGGAAAATTATGCCCTTAGGGTCTGCTGAAAAAATAGATAGAACAAACTTTGCCCTCAAATGCACATAGTGGAGTGCATGTGTGATGTGTGCTACCATGCAATTGTTCGTGAATGTTTTAAACAATTCCAGTGCTGTATTTGCAGTCACAAATTCCAAACAGGCAACTTTGTGACTTTTTCGTAATGGCCAATTAGCAAAAAGCAGGCCTGAATGTCATGGTTACCGATTCGTCACTTCTTGCAAGCTACAACAATCATTTTCTTCCTGAGGGATTTGCTGCAATTCCTTTCTCCCTTGTGCATTTGCATGGCAGGTAGGCAGGAAGTAACATGATTCTTATTTCCCTTAAGTTCTGTTATTAAATAAGCAAACAAGATTGGAACTAGTGCAGATTTGCCTTATCGACAAACCAACATTCTAGAATGAAATCATTAGGCATGATTAGATTAGATTAGATTAGATTAGATTAGATTACTTACAGTGTGGAAACAGGCCCTTTGGCCCAACAAGTCCACACCGCCCCGCCGAAGCGCAACCCACCCATACCCCTACAATTACCCCTTACCTAACACTACGGGCAATTTAGCATAGCCAATTCACCTGACCTGCACATCTTTGGACTGTGGGAGGAAACCGGAGCACCCGGAGGAAACCCACGCAGACACGGGGAGAACGTGCAAACTCCACACAGTCAGTCGCCTGAGACGGGAATTGAACCCGGGTCTCTGGCGCTGTGAGGCAGCAGTGCTAACCACTGTGCCACCGTGCCGCCCACAAATATGAGAAATTTTCCACAAAAAGTATAGCCCTGTCAGCTAATATAGCAAACTTTTAAAAAACAATATTCTGAAATAAAGTTGAGAACCTGAAAGATAGTGATTTCCCTACTGTGACGATTATCGATGTTGATTGACTTTTCTTGTTCCCCACAGTACTTGCCAGATTCCCAGGTGTACTTTTCATATAACAGTAGTCTTTTTTTTGAAAACTTTCACACAGCACGAAGGAGACTGAGATTTGCACTGCTACAATCCCCATAGAGACTGGCAAATTGCTCCTGTGTTGACTCTTTCATGTTGTTGACTATTTGTCAATCACCTTCCCTCCTGCCATTTCCCTCAGGGGAGCATCGCTTTCTTTTTCCCACAGAACTGGTGACTTTGGAGAAAACATAGAGGTCATCCTGGCAGAGTCAGCATAGATATACTGGAGAAAGATCAGAAGGGAGGACTGCATGCCAACTGAAATGGAAGGGGTGTGGGAAGCTGCTGGGTGAGTGAAATAACATACACAATAATATTTGTTTATTTTTGTTTACACTATAATCTGTAGGAAGCTGAATTGGTTCCCAAATGTCTGAAGGCATAAACTTGGCAATTTGTGATCACTTGAATGCTTGACTACCCAAGCATGATAATTCGTGATAAAATTACACCATTTGATGTCCATTGGAGCTTGCTGTAGTTTTGTGCATTTCAGAGCATGATTAAAGGCTCAATTTCTCCTTGTGGGGAAGAAAAGAATAAAATCAAAGCAAGGACCTGATGCTCATTAATGAGAACAGAAAATATTGGAAATATTCAGCAAGTCAGTCAACATTTGTGGAGGGAGAAACAGAATCATTGTTTCAAATAAATGACTACTGCAGAAACAACTGAGAGAAACTTTGTGCTGAATTGTTGAACTACACACAAGCTGAGCAGTGACCTTATGGACAACATTTGAATAGTCAGAAATAGTAATGAATCCCATGCCTAAGCCTGGTGACTATAAATATTCTGACCAAGCCAGTCCAGCCTCTATCCTTCTACCTGTTTAAACTTGAGACATTTGGTTCACCAGCATCAAAAGATTCAGTTGGTTTGGGGGTTTGGATGAGTAACAGTTGTTTACAGGAGTAGGTGAATACAAGGCAGCTAGTTGTAGAACCCTGCAGGACTATACAATCTAGATGATGAGTACTTCTGGTTTCAAGAGAACGTGTAAAAAAAAGTTAAAAATCAAAAAACATCAGGTTACAGTCCAACAGGTTTATTTGGAAGCACTAGCTTTCGGAGAGCTGCTCCTTCATCTGGTGATTGTGGACTACACCACATGATGAAGGAGCAGTGCTCTGAAAGCTAGTGCTTCCAAATAAACCTGTTGAACTGTAACCTGGTGTTGTGTGTTTTTTAACTTTGTATATTCCAGTCCAACACCGGCATTTCCAAATCATGTAAAAAAATCTTGTTATTTTCATAAATCTAAAATTTCTTTGGCAAGTTTTGCAACTGAAGTGGTTGCTGAAGAATATTGAACAAGCCAGGTCAGTTTTTAAAAAAGAAAATTATGACAATTAATTTTAAGGCACATCTTGTATATTTAACATGTTGAAAGTTGTTATTAACTATGCTTATCTTGTCAAGTCTTAAATGTCAAACAGCTGTTACAAACATAAGGCTATTTCAGCACCAATGCACATAAATTGTTCACTATGGATTTAAGATATGTTGTTGTAAACTACTAACTGATAAGTAATAGTTGCAACAGATCTGTGCTTCACTAAGTTATAATAGTCTGTGGGGAACTTCATAACACAAGCTTTCATTGAGTTAATATTCATATTTCCTCTTGTTTTCTCAAATTATTTTATAATTCTCGATTGCTTTTGCTTCTTGCTCAAACTAGACAGTAATGTAGATTGTGAGAAGGGTGCAAGGAGACTTGTTCAGGTGAAGTGAACGGGCTAAAACATGGCAGATTGAAAATAAAAAAAAAGGATAAAGTTATTCACTTTGGGAGAAGAAAGCAGGAAGGCTGATCATTTCTTAAATTGTAAGAGTTTGTGAAGTGCAACTGTCCAAGGAGATAATGGTGTCCTAGTCCATGAGACATTAAAAACGGGTGTACTGGTGCAAAAAGCAATTAGAAATGCACATAATATGTTGGCATTCGTTTCAAGGGGATTTGAGAACAGAAGTGAAGATCTCTTGCTGCAGTTGTATAGCGCCTTGGAGAGATGGCACCCAGAGTATTGTGTACAGTTTTAGCCTTTTTTGTCTGAGGAAGGATATACTTGCCGTAGAGGGAGTACAATGGGAGGTTCAACAGATTAATCCTTGGACGTTGAGATCGCCTTACGAGGAGAGATTGAAGACACTGGGTAGCTCACATGGTCTAGAGCTACGAAGAATGAGAGATGATCTCATCGACACTGACAAAATTCATATCGAGCATAGCAGGATGTTTCTTCCAGCTGGTGGTTCTAGAACCAGAATAAAGGACAATTTATTATTAATTTATTACTATTTATAAAGGACAATTAAGGCTGAGATGAGGAGGAATTTATTTGCTCAGAGAGAAGTGAAACCTTGGAATTTTCTATCCCAAGGAATGTATAAGATCAATCAATGAGTAGGATCAAGAAATAAATACGTTTTTGGAGACTAATGACTAAGTGGTTTGGAGATAGTGCTGAAAAATGGCATTGAGGAGATGGTCAACCATGATTTAGAATGGCCTACTCTTGTCCTTGTCTTCCAATTACACTGCCTGTCATTAAAGATATTATCATTCAATCGATACAATACAAATTCATCAGTTCTGAGGAAGGGTCACTCGACCCGAAATGTGAACTCTGATTTCTCTCCACAAATTCTGCCAGACCTGCTGAGCTTCTCCAGCAACTTCTGTTTTTGTTTCTGACTTACAACATCTGCAGTTCTTTTGGTTTTTATAAATCCATCTTTTTTGGGCTTAGGAGTATTTTAAGAGAAATGGGAAAGTTTGTGAACAAAGTTTTCTATGTGTAATGAATCAATTTCTGTTACTTTTTGAAATTTCACAGTATTCAAGGATGTGTAATATGACAAGTCTAGTAATTGCTTTAGGGAAGAGTAAGGAGGTAAACTGATAGACAGAAAAGCAGTAAGCAAACAGGGAATGATTGATGGTGTCAAAGAATTTGCAGAGGAAAATATAAGAATATAAAAGCATTAGAAACAGAAGTAGGAGTAGGCCTCTGGGGCCCTCAGGCCAGCAGCACTATTGAATATTATCATGCCTGATCTTATACCTCAACTACGCTCACCCACACAATCCCTTGATTCTCTGAAAGATCAAAAATCTATCGATGTCAATGTTGAATGTATTCTAAGATTAAACAGACACAAGCTTATGGGATTGAGAGTTCCAAAGGTTCATACACTTCAGCTGAAGATAATTCTCAATCTCAATCCTGAATGGTTGACCTATATTTTTTCTCTCAGGCTATGCTGTTGTATTCTAGCCAACTCTGGCCAAAAGAAGAAACATCTTAGTGTCTACCTTGTCAAACAACTTCAGAATCTTGTTTGTCTCAATGAGGTCATTTCTCAATCTTCTAAATCCATAATTTCTCAATCTTCTAGAAACACAAAATTGACTCAATTTCTCTCAACTGGATAGCTCTCACATTCCAGTGACCAATCTGATGAATATTTCTTCTGTTAACCATCATAAACAACACAAAAAAACAACGGCTATCTCATCAAGGTTTGTGCTGTTGCAAAGTAGGTTCTTTACTTACTCTCCATAGGGAACAACACCACCTGCCATTCCTGTATTACTATTACCTTAGAGAAGAATGCTGACCATTGTCTGAGCTGCGAAATTCTACTGGTTAGAGTTTTCTGCTTGCTTCATTAAATGTGAACTACAGGCAGGATAGATAAGGACTGTTTATCTCGGTCTTGGTTTTGGTGTTGGTCAGAAAGTATTATTTTCTGAACTTGGGTGAGACAGACAAATTGATGCAACAACAAAACAAAGAACTGAAAATGCTGGAAATCTGAAACAAAAACACATAGTTCTTGAGAAACTAATAGAAGAGCATGGTGGTTCAGTGGTTAGCACTTCTGCCTCACAGTGCCAGGGACCTGGGTTTGATTCCAGCCTCGGGTGACTATCTGTGTGGAGTTTGCACATTCACCCTGTGTCTGTGTGGGTTTCCTCCCACAATCCAGAGATATGCAGGTTAGGTGAATTGGCCATGCTAAATTGCCCATTGTGTGTTAGGTGCATGAGTCAGGGGTAAATGTAAGGGAATGGGTCTGGGTGGGTTACTCTTCGGAGGTTCAGTGTAGACTTAGAATCATAGAGATGTACAGCATGGAAACAAACCCTTCAGTCCAATCTGTCCATGCCAACCAGATATCCCAACCCAATCTAGTCCCACCTGCCATCACCCAGCCCATATCCCTCCAAACACTTCCTATTTGTATACCCATCCAAATGCCTCTTAAATGTTGCAATTGTACCAGCCTCCACCACTTCCTCTGGCAGCTCATTCCATACACGTACCACACTGTGTGAAAAGGTTGCCCAGTAGGTCTCTTTTATATCTTTCCCCTCTCACCCTACACTTATGCCCTCTAGTTCTGGACTCCCCAACCCCAATGAAAAGACTTGGCCTATTTATACTATCCATGCCCCTCATAATTTTGTAAACCTCTATAAGGTTCACCTCTCAGCCTCCGACGCTCCAGGGAAAACAGGCCCAGACTGTTCAGCCTCTCCCTATAGCTCAAATCCTCCAATCCTGGAAACATCCTTGTAAATCTTTTCTGAACCCTTTCAAGTTTCACAACATCTTTCCGATAGGAAGGAGACCAGAATCGCACACAATATTCCAAGAGTGGCCTAACCAAAGTCCTGTACAGCCGCAACATGACCTCCCAACTCCTGTCCTCAATACTCTGACCAATAAAGGAAAGCATACCAAATGCCTTCTTCACTATCCTGTCTACCAGTGACTCCACTTTCAAGGAGCTATGAACTTGCACTCCAAGGTCTCTTTGTTCAGCAACACTCCCTAGGACCTTACCATTAAGTGTATAAGTCCTGCTAAGATTTGCTTTCCCAAAATACAGCACCTCGCATTTATCTGAATTAAATTCCATCTGCCATTTCTCAGCCCATTGTCCCATCTGATCAAGATCCTGTTATAATCTGAGGTAAAACTCTTCACTGTCCACTACACCTCCAATTTTGGTGTCATCTGCAAACTTACTAACTGTACCTCTTATGCTCACATCCAAATCATTTATGTAAATGACAAGAAGTAGAAGACCTAGCACTGATCCTTGTGGCACTCCACTAGTCACAGGCCTCCAGTCTGAAAAACGACTTTCCACCACCACCTTCTGTCTTCTACCTTTGAGCCAGTTCTGTATCCAAATAGCTAGTTTTCCCTTTATTCTGTGAGATCTAACCTTGCTAACCAGTCTCCCATGGAGAACCTTGTCGAACACCTTACTGAAGTCCATATAGATCACATCTATCACTCTGCCCTCATCAATCCTCTTTGATACTTCTTCAAAACCCTCAATTAAGTTTGTGAAACATGATTTCCCATGCACAAAGCCATGCTGACTATCCCTCATCAGTCCTTGCTTTTCCAATTACATGTACATCCTGTCCTTCAGGATTCTCTCCAACAACTTGCCCACCACCGACATCAGACTCACTGGTCTATAGTTCCCTGGCTTGTCCTTACCACCCTTCTTAAACAGTGGCACCACGTTAGCCAACCTTCAGTCTTCCAGCACCTCACCTGTGACTGTTGATGATACAAATATCTCAGCAAGAGGCCCAGCAATCACTTCTCTATCTTCCCACAGAGATCTAGGGTACACCTGATCTCTGTGGGAATTTATCCACCTTGGGGATTTATCCACCTTTACTCGTTTCAAGACATCCAATACTTCCTCCTCTGTAATATGGATATTTTGTAAGATGTCACCATCTATTTCCCTACAGTCAATATATTACATATCCTTTTTCACAGTAAGTACTGATGCAAAATACTAATTTACTATTTACCCCATTTTCTGCGGCTCCACACAAAGGCCGCCTTGCTGACCTTTAAGGGACCCTATTCTCTCCCTAGTTACCCTTTTGTCCTTAATGTATTTGTCAAAAAACTCTTTGGATTCTCCTTAATTCTATTTGCCAAAGCTATCTCATGACCCCTTTTTGCACTCCTGATTTCCCTCTTAAGATTGCTCCAATCTCCTTTATACTCTTCTAAGGATTCACTCAATCTATCCTGTCTATACCTTACATATGCTTCCTTCTTTTTCTTAACCAAACCATCAATTTCTTTAGTCATCCAGCATTCCCTATACCTATCAGCCTTTCCTTTCACCCCAACAAGAATATACTTTCTCTGATTCTCGTTATCTCATTTCTGAAGGCTTCCCATTTTCCAGCCATCCCTTTACCTGCGAACATCTGCCCCCAAACAACTTTTGAAAGTTCTTGTCTAATACCATCAAAATGGGCCTTTCTCCAATTTAGAACTTCAACTTTTAAATCTGGTCCACCCTTTCCATCATTATTTTAAATCTAATAGAATTATGGACGCTGGCCCCAAAGGGCTCCCCCACTGACACGTCAGTCATCTGCCCTGTCTTATTTCCCAAGAGTAGCTCAAGTGTTGCACCTTCTCTAGTAGGTAGATCCATACACTGAATCAGAAAATTGTCTTGTACACACTTAACGAATTCCTCTCCATCTAAACCCTTAACGCTATGCCAGTCCCAGTCTATGTTTGGAAAGTTAAAATCCCCTACCATAACCACCCCATTATTTTTACAGATAGCTGAGATCTCCTTACAGGTTTGTTTTTCAATTTCCCTCTGACTATTAGGGGGTCTATAATACAATCCCAATAAGGTTTTCATCTCTTTCTTATTTCTCAGTTCCACCCAAATAACTTCCCTGGATGTATTTCCGGGAATATCCTCCCTCAGCACAGCTGTAATGCTATACTTGCTGAGCAGAAGGGCCTGATTCCACACTTTAGGGATTCTATGATAAAGAATGTAGGGATTCTAGGTTTGGCAGCATCTGTGGAGCAAAAATGAGTTAATGTTTCAAGACCATAATTCTTCTTCAGAACAACAAAATCAACAAAATCAGAACACTGTAGTAGCAAACTATTGCAGATGGTGAAATCTGTACTGAAAACAACAAATGCTGGAAATCACAGCAGGTCAGACAGCATCCATGGGAGACACCAATGTTTCGAGTCTAGTTGACTCTTCATCAGAGCTTTACTATATGAAGTTAGAAAAGTAAAAGTTTATGTGTGTTATATACAACTCATATTCTGACATTCAGGATTAATATGTTAAATATGGATTCCAGGCAAACTACAGTTAAACACCCTGCAGATTGCAGGTTGTTGCAGTTAGACAGGTCTCTCCCAGATTTAATGATGTTGTGTGTCAGAAAATCTCACGAAACTTTGAATCCTTTTCAACTGTTCCAATTTTTCATTTTCAAAGATCTCGTCTCAGAACTCCTTCAAAGACATCTCTGTCTCAGGCTAACTCAAGCCTGCTTATATCTCTGTAGTTCAATGTCTTCTCCTGAGGCCAGATCCTTAGGACTCCCAAGACTGCTACCAAGTGTGAAATACCAACACAATTTCAACTTCCATCAAACAGCTAGCTGCTGCTGAATTTCTCTAAGTTCTAATCTTTTTCAGCCATTACAAGGCTTTCTTGACCCCACTCTTAACTGGATTGGGCTCCTTAGTCTTTTAGATGACTTTGACACAGCATTCCATGGGACTTCTCAAGAGTCCTAACTGTCTGGTATTAGCTAATACTTGTGCTGACTGGCAACTGATTCTACTTCAGCACTCTCCTGGCCCGAAACTACAACTTGCTTCTCTTTGCAAACACATGGATAAATTGAAACCAGAGAACCTTCTAAAGGTCCACCCATACCCAAGATAATATAGTCTTCTGCAGGAGATCCTAAAACTGAAATTAAGGATTTCTGAATGCATTTAAGATAATTTAAGTCTAATACCTCTGATTTGTCATTACTGCAAAATTTGCAGACACCACATCTTCACCTATATAGCTTACCTCTTGTTTTATAGCTCATTGCTTCTATTAGGATCCAATTAAACAAGCATAAACAACCTTCTGAACTGCCATCTGCTGTAGTCATTCTGGCAATTGCTAAAGCCCAGTATTTAGTTATCTTTCTTTATTAGCTATTGACCTGTTTAAGTAAAATGACACAGACCTTTTAAGTGCATGAGCTTTCAAATGCTTTATTTGCATTTATGCAATTTCTACTGGTAAACTTTGATTCCTCAGTGTATAAATTGTATGACAAAACACATTAACAATTCACTAGATATTTGCAAACAGAGATGATGGCTGTTGGTTTAGGAGGTGTTAGCTATTGGTCTGAGTGATAACACTAATTCAGACCAATAGCGATGGATGCTGTGGACGGATGGCACGGTGGCTCAATGGTTAGCATTGCTGCCTCACAGGGACCTGGGCTCGATGATTTAGTGATTCTCTGTGTGGAGCTTGCCATGTCTGTGTGGGTTTCCTCCCAAGGTCCAAACATGTGCAGGTGAGGTGGAATGGCCAAGCTAAATATTCTGTGGTGTGCAGCCTAGGTGAATTAGCCATGCTAAATGTGGTGTTATGGGGATAGGATAGGGGGCTGGCTGTGGGTGGGATGCTCTTTGGAGGTCAGCATAGATTTAATGGGCCAAATAGCCTATTTCTGCTTTGTAGGAATTCTATGACTAAGAATGGTGCATTCCTGCCTTTCCCAAATACCACCTCCTGTGTTGATCCACTTTGCCCTACACATCGAGCTTGTGAATTTGCCAGGTAACATATAATTGCTTTCAACCAGTCACTTCAACCTGAAACTGCAATCTTGCCTATATCTGGGACAATAGCTGCTGAAATCTGAGTTGTGCCCAGAACTGTGACTCATCAAAGGATAGTTCTATTGCTGTAAATCCCCTCTTTCAGTAATGCTGAATCTCTTTTGTTCCAATGGTCCTCTTCTATAGCACCATGGAACTGCATTGAAAGTATTTTTAGATCTTGCAATCCTATCCACTTCTCATAAATTAGTGTTCCTACGAATAGAAAGTCTCATATTCACTGATGTTATAACATATTGTATATCACACGGCATTCCATTCCTGCCTATCTTTTAATTCACCAAGACAAATGCTATGATACTCAACAATTTGATAATGAGGATTATTTGTATCATTGTTAAAGTAGTGCTCTTTTGGCAGGAAGAATTTAAAAGAAGCGTATTCTCTAAACGGTCAGAGATTGAAGAGTTCTGAGATGCAAAGGGGTCTGGGTGTCCTTGTACATGAATTGCAAAGGTTTAGAATGAAAGCACACCAAGGAAATTGGAAGTGAATCAAATCTTATCATTTGTCATGAGGGAAATTGAAAATGTTATGGAAGTCATGGAGGTTACAAGACACTGGTGAGACCGTATCTGGAGTACCGTGCAGACACAGATGGAGGCAGTTCAGAGAAGGTTTGCTCGGCCAATACCTGGAATGGGCAGATTGTCTTATGATGAAATGTTGGAGAGGTTAGGCTTGTATCCATTTGCTTAGATGATGAAAAGGTGATTTGATTGAAACATATACATCCATGAAGGGTTTTGACAGGATAGATGTGGAGATGATGCTTCCCCTGATGGGAGAATCTAGAACTCAGGACATCGTGTAAAAATCAGGGGTCACCCATTTAAAACGGAGATTATGTCACAATTCACTAGGGTAGTGCACTGGAAATTAAGGCCAACTATTGAGTCATCACAAACATGAAAAGATTTAGTCAAACAATTTAAATCAGGCGAAAGTGAGGACTGCAGATGCTGGAGATTAGAATCAAGATTAGAGTGGTGCTGGAAAAACACGGCAGGTCAGGCATCATCCAAGGAGCAGGAAAATCAACGTTTCAGGCAGGAGCCCTTCATCAGGATTCGATTTTTCTGCTCCTCAGATCCTGCCTGGCCTGCTGTGCTTTTCCAGCACCATTCTAATCTTGAAGCAATTTAAATTCCCAACTTACGTGACTGATAAACACAAGTTAAAAAAAAAACACTTCACTGGGTTTCTAGATGCTCAATTACCTGCTTCCTGACAAATTCATAACTGCTTATCACAAACCATTGGCAATTAGGAAATATAAAGTGCTATCTTATGACTCTTCAACTTAGACTCTATTCCTTCATAATCCTATCTCCCTACCCGCACCTTCACAAATAGACAAAAGTAGACAAGTAATAGATATCACAGTCACAAAAAGAGAAGAAAAAGAAACTGGGAAGCCTTCAGAAATGAGGTAATGAGAATCCAGAGAAATTATAACTCTTGTTAGGGTGAAAGGAAAGGCTGGTAGGCATAGGGAATGCTGGATGACTAAAGAAATTGAGGGTTTGGTTAAGAAAAAGAAGGAAGCATATGTCAAGTACAAACAGGATAGATCAAGTGAATCCTTAGAAGAGTATAAAGGCAGGAGGAGTATACTTAAGAGGGAAATCAGGAGGGCAAAAAGGGAACATGAACTAGCTTTGGCAAATAGAGTTAAGGAGAATCCAAAGGGTTTTTACAAATACATTAAGTAGGAAGAGAATAGGGCCCCTCAAAGATTCCTGAAGAAAGGCCTGTGCCCGAAACGTCGAATCTCCTGTTCCCTGGATGCTGCCTGACCTGCTGTGCTGTTCCAGCAATAAAGTTTCAACCCTTCAAAGATTAGCAAGGCGGCCTTTGTGTGGAGCCGCAGAAAATTGGGGAGATATTAAACGAGCATTTTGCATCAGTATTTACTGTGGAAAAAGATATGGAAGATATAGACTGAAGGGAAATAGATGGTGACACTTTGCAAATAGTCCATATTACAGAGGAGGAAGTGCTTGATGTCTTGAAACACGTAAAGATGGATAACTCCCGAGGACCTGATCAGGTGTAGCCTAGAAGTCTGTGGAAAGCTAGAGAAGTGATTGCTGGGCTGAAAATGTGTTGCTAGAAAAGCGCAGCAGGTCAGGCAGCATCCAAGGAACAGGAGAATCGGGGATAAGCCCTTCCTCAGGAATCCTGTTCCTGTTCTCCTGTTCCTTGGATGCTGCCTGACCTGCTCCGGTTTTCCAGCAACACATTTTCAGCTCTGATCTCCAGCATCTGCAGCCCTCACTTTCTCTCAAAGTGATTGCTGGGTCTCTTGTTGAGATATTTGTATCATCAATAGTCACAGGTGAGGTACCGGAAGACTGGAGGTTGGCTAATGTGGTGCCACTGTTTAAGAAGGGTGGTAAGGACAACCAGGGAACTATCAACCAGTGAGCCTGGCGTCAGTGTGGGCAAGTCGTTGGAGGGAATCCTGACGGGCAGGATGTACATGTATTAGGAAAGGCAAGGACTGATTAGGGATAGTCAACATGGCTTTGTGCATGGGAAATCATGTTTCACAAACTTAATTGAGGGTTTTGAAGAAGTTACAAAGAGGATTGATGAGGGCAGAGTGGTAGATGTGATCTATATGGACTTTAGTAAGGCGTTCGACAAGATTCACCATGGTTAGCAAGGTTAGGTCTCATGGAATAAAGGGAGAACTAGCCATTGGATACAGAACTGGCTCAAAGGTAGAAGACAGAGGGTGGTGGTGGAGGGTTGTTTTTCAGACTGGAGGCCTGTGTCCAGTGGAATGCCACAAGAATCAGTGCTGGGTCCTCTACTTCTTGTCATTTACATAAATGATTTGGATATGAGCATAAGAGGTACAGTTAGTGAGTTTGCAGATGACACCAAAATTGAAGGTGTAGTGGACAGCGAAGAGGGTTACTTCAAATTACAACAGGATCTTGATCAGATGGAGAAAGTGAGGTCTGCAGATGCTGGAGATCAGAGACGGAAATGTGTTGCCGGAAAAGCGCAGCAGGTCAGGCAGCATCTAGGGAACAGGAGAATCGACGTTTCGGGCATTAGCCCTTCTTCCTGATCTCTTGATCAGATGGGCCAATGGGCTGAGAATTTGCAGATGGAATTTAACTCAGATAAATGCGAGGTGCTGCATTTTGGGAAAGCAAATCTTAGCAGGACTTATACGCTTAATGGTAATGTCCTAGGGAGTGTTGCTGAACAAAGAGACCTTGGAGTGCAGGTCCATAGCTCCTTGAAAGTGAAGTCGCAGCTAGATAGGATAGTGAAGAAGGCGTTTGGTATGCTTTCATTTATTGGTCAGAGTATTGAGTACAGGAGTTGGGAGGTCATGTTGCAGCTGTACGGGACATTGTTGAAATGTTGTGTGCAATTCTGGTCTCCTTCCATCAGAAAGATGCTGTGAAACTTGAAAGGGTTCAGAAAAGATTTACAAGGATGTTGCCAGGATTGGGGGATTTGAGCTATAGGCAGAAGCTGAACAGGCTGGGACTGTTTTCCCTGGAGCGTCAGAGGCTGAGGGGTGACCTTATGGAGGTTTATAAAATTATGAACGGCATGGATAGGATAAATAGACAATGTCTTTTCCCTGGGGTTGGAGCATCCAGAACTAAAGGGCATAGGTTTAGGGTGAGAGGGGAAAGATATAAAAGGGACCTAAGGGGCAACCTTTTCATGCAGAGGGTGGTATGTGTATGGAATGAGCTGCCAGAGGATGTGGTGGAGGCTGCTAAAATTGCAACACTTAAAAGTCATTTGGAAGGGTATATGGATAGGAAGGGTTTGGAGCGATATGGGCCGGGTGCTGGCAGGTGTGACTAGATCGGATTGGGATATTTGTTCACATGGATGGGTTTGACTGAAGAGTCTGTTTCCATGCTGTACATCTCAATGACTCTATGCCTCTAAAAAAATACAATTTGACTGCACAAGTCTGGATCACAGCATTAAATTATTTACTTTCTTTCTCTTTCTTCCAATTCCTATTTTGTTCTTTACTTTTGACACAAGGTTGTTTTCATATCAATGCTCACTTTCATTCAATGGTAGAACCCCTGAACCACAAACGTATCAATGCTGTTATTGATGCAGTTTCTGCAGGATCAGAGCACGTATCCCTTTTCTCCATGACAATGTCAGTGACACAATCTGGCCTGTAGGCTTTGCTAGCATAGCTGGCTTCCCCCAGTGTAATGCACTATAGACTACACATACACCATGCTGAGAGTGTGATACCATAATGGAACAGACTTCACCAACATAAAAGCATACCATTCGTTTGATTTTGTGATTTAAGAAAAACCTTTCATTTAGTGATCATCGGTACCACATCTGAGGAGTCTGCATCAGGTACACTGGGAATTGCCATAATGCCTATACCTTTGAGAACTCTATATACCTGCCTCATATCTAGCGCCTGTGCCTTACAAGGATGGTTACTCAGAGACAAGGGCTAACCTCTGCAACCATTGCTGATGACTTTTTTACACAACCCCTTGACTGAAGCTAAGTGTAAGTACAATGAAACCTGGTCTTCAATCAAGACCATCATGGAGTAAACAATATGACTGCTAAAGTTGAAGATCTGATATTTGGATTGATCTGGGGGCCTTGAAGAATAGTCCAGACAAAGCCCTCTGTATAGTCCCAGCATGCCGCAGTATTGGAGCAGGAAAAGAAGATGGCTGCTCAAGAGTTGGGAGAATAACAAAAGTCTTCTGAGTAGGAAGATGAGAGCTTTGAGCAGGAGAAAGCTACATTAAGCATGATAGTGCCTGACACTGCACTGCTCTATAATTCAGACAGGGCTTAATTGACCCCAATACCAATATGAGATAGCTGTTTGCAGTAATCATTCATTGACTGTAAATTTGTTACTGCTCAAAATGCAATGGTCTCCATCTGTTCACTGAAGGAAAGGTATTTGATAGTTTGTTCTTCACTTTTGTTATAATTGAACAAAAAGTGAACATTTTCTAACAAGAGAAGGCATTTCAATATGTGTTGCTTCCACTTTGAACAATGAGAAGATATTTTATTACCCTGTATTTTAGGGAAAGAGTAGCACTCCATTAGACAAAATTCCGAGATGGGGTGACAATGTGTAAGCTGTGTAGCTTGGTTCTTATCACTGCAGTTAAAGTGAAGTTGATAGGATGGGTGATGATGTAAAATACAATTGCAAATGTGAGCTTATATTTGCAATGAAGTGTCAGTTGTGCCACCTATGTGCCATAAGATGTGATTCTTTTTCATTCCCCTTCCCACTACAGACATAGTGAAGAGGATCTCCCTGGCTGGCAGTACGTCACCTGGTGCTCAACTGGCCTTTAAAATGTTCTAGCAGTGGCGAGGTCATCCTCCATCACTGTGCCGCTGATAGTGTAAGTGGGGTACCATTGTATGTAGCTAATGCAAAGACTAGTGTGAGAAAACCTCTTCTTCTTTCTGAGGGATGCCTTCCAAGAAACTCCCTGAAATTGATTCTTAGCTAATGTTTGGTAAAATACAGCCCAATATTACAAACCACACAGGTCTGCACACAGGTTTAAGATTTGGCTGCATTCTATAATAGGGCAATCACTGAGTCACCCTGCTATGAATAATAGTGTAATGGTGCCATTTGAAAACTATGATGGTTGCTGTTTAAATTGAATAGTCCTATCTCAGGGATATCCATTGAAAACTAATTTAAAGTTTCTATTGAAAATGTCTGTGGAACTTCACAGGGTAGAAAATTCAATTAAAATCATGGCAATTGCCAAGGAAACATTTCAGGATGCGATATTTATCAGTTTTGCCATAACTTTTTTTTAGTAAAAACTATTGACAACACAAATACTATGGAATTCTCTGTTCCTCCCTGCTACAAGTGATGACCATTTTAATGTTCTCCTCTCATAAATACCTCTCTCCATAAACTCCAAATAATAAACCATAAATGATAAATCTTGACCTTTTTTGATCACCAAGTTGTCAATTTAATGGAGCTTTTTTTTTACACATTTGTGGGATGTGGGCATCACTGGCTGCTCAGCTTTTATTGCCTGACTCTAGCTGTCCTTGGGAAGGTGGTGGCGAGCTGCCTTCTTGAACCACTACAGTCCATCTCATTGGGGTGGGAATTCAGGATTCATAATATTCAAATAATATTGAATAATGCATAATATCAGAATTCCAGGAGTAAGCATAATGTTAGTTAAGAGGAAGAAATGATTCTTCTTGGTAATCAAGATGGCATGATTTTAGCATTTGTGAACTAATACTCCAGTTTAATTCTTATGTTCTCTTTTATATGCAGCCCAAATAATTAACCACATACTTTGGGCAAGAAATCAAACTTGGGAAGAACCATCTTTGATATTTGTGAAGGTGCTGCTAAGTTCCTGCTTTGCTTTTTTTAGTTTTTCCTTTTTAATGATGATGCAATGTATGAGCAAATTGATTTTCTTTAACTGTACATACTTACCAGTTGCATCACTGAGTGAACATAATGGTCCAGATTTTGATGTGAGCATGACATGTACTTGGTCACAAACCTTTCATGTGTTTTGACAGCAGGCATCCAAATTACTTGCCCTCCTACCCCTCAAAGCAACTAGGTCTGAGTGAACCAAGTGAGAAACTGCATATCTCCTTGGCCAATCAAGCTGAAGAGTCATTAATGAGGACCGCAGCAAAGTTCTGTTTATTCATCTTTATTCACCTTGATCCACAAGTGCTAAAAATCAATCTGTAGGGAGCATGCCTATTTAAGTCATATTTTTCATTCATGTCATTTTTATTTCTAAAATTATAGTATTTAAGAATACAGCGCTTTTATCACAAGCTGATGGGTGACGAAATTAAATGGCTTTGGTGTTGTAATTAGAGGGGAAATTGTTGTCTTTGACACTGGGACAGTCACTTGCTTTGTATTCTCTGCATAGGCTTTGAGAATATTTCACCCACTTCAGTCGGCAGATGGGATCTTGCTCGAACTGTTACATTTAAATTACAGTATTTCTGGTGTGCAGCAATAACCCAGTGTGTGCCCCTTGAATTTAACACCAGCTAACTCAAAAGCTCAATTGGTAACAACAATTATATTTTTGGTGTTGCAGCCAACACTGAAAGGCAAATCGTAAATAATAGCTGTCCAGATGCAGCTTTTTCTGTGTGGTTGTAAGATCATGCTTCAGCCTTATGTTACTGGTGATTCTGACATTTATGTGTACAAAAAGTTTACTAAACAACAAATAGAATGGTTGGAATTCGTCAAAAAGACAAGTAGCAGTACCTCTGTGGCAGAAAGCAGGACTCAATACTATGCAGGAAGGTAGAAATCCCCATTATAGATGACTGCTGTTCAGGCTGCAGAAAGAAGAGGAAAGTGGCTCCACGCAGAGACACTCTTATAGAGAAGGTAGTTTTTGCTTTTCTCAGCTGGGGCCACCCAGGCAGGTTTGGACAATTGGGGCAGTGCACTCTCAGCAATAGCACAGTGGCTGTAGGGGTGGCCCTTCCAGGGCCAGGGAGTGGTTGAAAGATGTGTCTTCCACCAACCCCCTTCGCACCTCCACAACCCTATTTCCCTCTTACTTCCATGGGAGCTGCTGGGAAACCTCCAGTACCTTTTCACAGCCTTAGTCTCTTCTATTGCCTGTAAAATGCCATCAGGGTGGGAAGTAGCCCCATTGTGCTGATAAGTAGAAATTGCAGTTTGGCCTCTTAGCCTACATTCAGAGGGTCAGTAAAATCTAGTCCAATGGTTCTATATGATCTCACCCAAGGCTGTAAATCTTACTATTCTTGTAGTGAGGAGTTAAAATGTTGGTCAAATTGAATAGTTACATGGCTGATACATTTGTGATTAAAAAAATACAGTTGTTGGAGAAATAAAAGATAAAACAAAGCAGTTCTTGGGTAGAAATGGTTATGTAGCTGCTCAAACTTTGAACAAATTATATCTTCATTTTGACAAAGGGATTCTTAATATATATATTTAACATTTCAACATTCAATCCTGTACACTTTCCCCCAAATTTCAGAGATATCTAATCATTTTAATAAAAAAAAAATACAGCAATTACATATGCCAATGACATGTTTCCACTGTATAGAGATAGTTTTAATTGAAGCCATTTCCTCAGGTTTGGTCTTGACTCTTGGCAAATCAATGTGTAAGGTAAAAGGATTTGAACATCTTTAGCCAATATTGAGACATATTATTAATCACAATTGCAATTCCTTTCTATTGGGTAGAAATCATTTCTGGCCTGGATACATATTTGGTGCTAATCTTCTTGTGTTCATTTATCACAATTTTTCTTTTCATGCTGATTTCTGTCAATTCCTCTTTTTCCAATATTCTTTTATCTTTCACATATCACTGGGGTTCTAATTTGTTCTTTTGGTTATCATATTTGGAGCTAATCCATGCATGAAAAGTTAGCAAAATCCTTACTTGAGAAATATACTGACTTCCCTTTAATTATTGAGAAAAAAAGGGCCAGTAAACAATAAGAATTAACTACATTTAATTTGCCTATAGTTTGTTAATTCCATAGCAGTTGCCAATTAAAAAAAAGGTTTTTGGTAAGAGTATCAATGAGGTTGGTTTAAATTGCTCCATAAACAGGTTACAGTACATAATTCAGCTTATGAATAAAGTGAGAATGAAATATATACAAAAGCATGATCTGTGTATAACACTCACTTTCCAAAATGTGAATACCATCATTTCTCACAATGTAATAAGCAAAGTTATGGAATGATGAGAATAATTACTCAAATTTAGCCTCCTGTGGGTAGAATTTCGGTATTCTGAAGATTGAGGCACAAGTCTGTCCTTTGACAGGCATTGTCAATAACACAGACACATGATGTGGAGGCAAATGGATTTTGATGATAAAGTGACCTGTCCTGCTTGCAAGCAAGTAAATTACAGCTTCTTTCATAGTGCAAGAGAAAGAATTGGAATTAGGTGCATTGAATGTCAGCAGAATGTCACACATATATTCTTTCTTCCATTATTGTGTTTTAAGCTTTATATGATTTTTAAGTGTGAGGAGTAAAAAAAGGTTTATTTTCACATTAGGATGGAATTAAAAGAAATTACTTTTAACAAACTGCTTAAACCTTTTATATTGCATGCAACATTTCAAACAAGATAAGACTTATATATTTCACTAAAACCATTCCAATCAAATGTGACGCTGAGATAATAATCTTCCAGATAGCATCATCTTGCACTATAGAGCACCTTACAATTATAGATAAAAGTGACATTTCTATAAACTCTATACAGGTTTGAATGACATGATATTCAAAAGAAACAAAAGTCAATGCAATATATATTTTCAATGAATGTCTATCTTACACATCAGGATAAATCTATTAAAAATTGAACACATAAATTATTTCTATTTGATAATCTGTCAAACATACCAAATTTAGTTTGTCAAGCCTGGATTTATCAGAAGTACTGATTCGAGTTTTCTTTTAGCTAAAATAGATACATTTGTTTATAATTCTTATTGGATGTTGTGCTGCCATATCTGCAAATTACTTCTTATTGTCTCAAAATGCTTGATCTAAATGTAATGTTCATACATAAATATTGCAGATTGACCTTTCCACTCAGCTCATGGGTCTCCCTTGTAAAGAAAGCTCTGTGTTTTCAAATAAAAAAAGCAAAACAATCACAGGATTGTTTCTGATGTGCTATAAAGCATTTAATGCTTAGATTGTACTGAAAAAAAGTGAGATAAGAATCAATCTTGTTGGCATTTTACAATCACTTCAGTATTAAAATTTCTTCAGTATGGTTGAAATTTAGAGGTCAAGTGTCAGTTAATGCAAACAAGCTACTATTTGATTACAGACCAGTGGGTTCAGATTTCTAGAGGGCTTTTGAAATGAAAGTTATGGTGAAAAAATTAGATTGGAAAGTTTTTTTTAGTAGCAATTTGTCAGGCCACTTGTTACACCAGCAACCTGCCCTATTTTCTGCAAAATTAATCATTAAACTGTTATTCAGATCTTTCATTTACAATACAATTTTTTATGGTACAACATATGTTAGGAAGTTGAGAAGAGTGAGTCATTGAGCAGAATTAGGAAATGATTTCGTTCCAAATTAATGATCCATCTTAGATAATATTTAAGGGACTTGAAATATATTATGCAAAAATGACTCCTGTTGTCAGTGAAATATTTGCTCAAATAATGAAAAATATAACTAGTTATAATTTAGACATAAATTGTAATTTTTCCATTTTAAGGTAAAGTGTTTTGTTGAGTAAGAGTCATCACAATCTTTTGCTTTTCACTTCATTGTTATGCATTTTTCACCAGCCTTTCTTTTGGCAATCGCATGGCCGGAGAACTCACCACTGCAAAACTTTACATATTCATACCAGTGGCACAACATGTAAAGTCCACCTGCATAACATATCAGATACTGCAAACCAAGAACTAGACCTCACACAATGTTTAAACATAATCATTGAGGACATAACCCAGAAAGCAAAGCTCACTCTCCATTTTGTAGCTAAGCATCTGGACGTGCTGATGGATGGAGAGGAGGCTTGTCCTTTATTCTGCTGATGACCAAACAGACTATGCTACTCATCATAGCCAGGCTGGACCCAGATAATGGCTCAGGTCAGTGATGTGTCCCAGGTTTAAAGGAATAATGGTTTTTTAGGACCTTCAAGGGTAAGCACCCATCACCTTCTGTGCTGCATCACTCTCACAGGCCTGCCATCAAACTCTATCATTTCAAAAGGGCTTAGCCTCTTAAACTACTAATGCTTCTTGTTCCCTGGGCTTCCCACTCACACACTGAGGGACTTTATCACTGTTTTTGTTCCTGTATCACAACTAACTGCTCTTCCATCCACTTCCAGCATCCACAACCCCTCCCTATTGTTTGATTGCAGGAAACTGGGCTGAGAAGGCCAATTCTGGTGGGAGCATGAATGGTGAACAATTGATTTTTCACTTAGTATCGGGAGAAAATTTATGATCTAGCCAGAGGAGAGCATGACTATTCATTAGGGGATGGGGAGATCTCAATGGGCAACCCACCCTGTAAGCTTCATTGCAATGTGCTGTGCTGCTAACTCTTTCTTAATATTCATAAGGTTTCCTCCTTACTTGGCACATTTTCTTTCTCCTTTCTTTGTACTTCTCTCTAGTACTTTTTACTTGCTAGTAATCATGATTATTTTAAGTTCCTCCCTCTATTTTGTCCCCTTCATTATTAGGAATCTTATGTGCTGATCGTGCTTTCTATTGTGAATACAACTATGGAATACATGATCAAGGTGTCTGCTATTTATTTCCTGATATAATCCCCAGTTTCATCCTTTAAGGGAGCAACCCTCGGATTAGCTATTCTTTTGGTTTTTAAATACTAATATCAACTTTTACTGTACGATTTTGTTATGTAGCTATTTACAATCATGCTGAACATTTTCTTTCTCATTTGTAACTACTATGACAATCCTTTTCTGGTTTCTTAATTGTTCCAATATTGTGGCCTAACATTATTCTTTGCAACATTGTACATCTTTTTTAAAATTTGATATAATTCTTAATATCCATAATTGGCCACATGTGACATATCTTTCTCATAGAGTCCTTCATTCTCACTGGAATATATCTTTTTATGATTTATGAGGTAATTCTTTAAATGTCTGTCACCACTTCTCTTTCATCTTATCCTTTAACCTATCTGCCACTTCACTTTAACCAACACTATCTTCATACTCTTCAGTGCTTTATTACAGTTTCAGACACTAGTTTCAGACCTAAACATGTCGCCCAGAAACTATACGTGAAATTCTCACTCCTATCTAGAGGATACTGTACTGTAAAGTCAACAACTAATAGTGTCTCATTAAACATGATCAGATCTAAAATAAGCTGTTCCATGGTTGGTTTCAGAATTTATGTTCTTAGAAATGTTCTGAAAGCACTCAATAAATTCATCTGTGAGACTTCTTTTACCAATTTAATTCAATAAATCATTATATAGATTGCGATAATCCCATTCCATTTGTTAAACTGCCCCATTGTTTCTTGATTTATATTTTTCCTCTCTAGACCCTTCCATCTATTCCCACCAAAACATCTTTGTTTTGCTATGTATAACATATACCCAAACTGTCTCTGCATCTTGATCCTTTGACCCAAACAAGATCATTTCTCACTGCAATACACATTGGTTCAGTGGTTAGCACTATTGCCTTACAATACCAGGGACCTGGGTTTGATACCACGCTTGGGCGACTGGCTGTGTAGAGTTTGCACATCCTCCTCACGTCTGTATGGCTTTCCTCCAAGTCTGTGCTTTCCTCCCTCAATTCAAAGATGTGCAGGTTAGGTGAAATAGCCATCCTAAATTGCCCATCGTGTCCAGGCTTGTGCTGGCCAGGTGGATTTTCCATGGGAAATAGGGTTTGCAGGAATAGGGTTGGATACTCTTTGGAGGGTTGGAATGGGCTAAATGTCCTGCTTCCACACTGTAGGGGTTCAATTATTCTACTGATCTCATGCTATATTGATAAAGTAACTTCTTTTCATTTCTTCCTGTCCTTCCAAAATACCCATTAATAGTCAAATCAGTCATCATCAATTGTAATGGCTATCATATAATCCTCATTTATTTCTATTGTGTTATCAACTCATCCATTCTATTATAAATGCTGTGCTCATTCAAATAAAGAACCTTTTATTCTGTTTAGGTTTTACAATTTTCCTTTCAAATGTATGACAGGTTTTGCTTGATTGGCTTAAATAATATGTTTAAAACAGAGTAAGTTATAACTGATCTTTCTTAAAAAGCATTTTTACTAAATGAATGTCAGTCTTAGCCTATTTATTGTACAATAATATTGTGTATAATATCTACATTATGCCTTGATAATCCAATCCATTCCTGAGAGACAGACTGTGGGGTTTTGTATAAGATAATGATTTTGAAATCATTCATGTTGATGTTGAATTAGCTCCACCCAATCTGATGATGCTAGACATTATTTAGATGAAAGTGGTTGAGTTTGACTTGAGTGCTGGAGAGAACAAATACATTGTGGACAGCTTGTGAGAGTGTTTATTAATGCCTGACTAGTAATGATAGTTATATTTATTGTTGATATGCAATAAACCTTATTGTTAACTGAAACAAGTGCCTCGTTTGTTTAGAATTGTCAATGGTCTATCTTCCACCACTGATAATTAGATATGTCTTAGACAAAGGAAGACTGGCAGCGATAAACTACCCAACTCCCTCTACCTCAGTATCACATACTGTCAGTGGTGCCAAATACCACAAATTAGGATTTGATTCCATAGAGAAACTGCCATCATAAGGGAAAAAAATTGAGAAATAAACTAAGAGAAGATTTTATGATGAAAAGTGTTATGAGCATTATCATTTTAAGATAGTCAGTCAATAGCTGAAACAAGATTATTGAAAGAGACGACAGCAGCTATGGAAGCCACAACAGGGCAATATTGAGAAAATGCTAGAGACCTTAGTGAAGCAGACTATAACTTTGAAAAAACCTTGAAGAACAAAGTTGGATATCCTGAACATCAAAGGACAATTTTCCATAAACAGCACAAAATCCAGAAAAAGAAGGTGAACTGTGTACAAGGGAGTTTTTTTTTTAAAAGTAAATCATTCATAGAATGTGGATGAACTGGCTAGGACAGCATTTATTTTCTATCCATAATTGTTCTGAAGAAGGTGGTGGAGAGCTGAGCTCTTGAACTGCTACAGTTCTTGGAGCATAGCAATACCCAAAGTGCTGTCAAGCAGTTTGAGAATTTTGACCTAATGACAGAAAAAGGACAATTATAGATTTTCAAGTCAAGTTAGTGCGTGGCTCAGAGGGCAATTTACTGCTGGTGGCATTCCATGTATCTCCTGCCCTTATCCCTCAAGGTGGTAGAGATTGGAGGTTTGGAAGGTATTGTTGAAGGAGCCTAGGTAAATGAATGCAGTACATTTTGTAGGTGGGATTAACTGTTGCCACTGAGCATTGATGATGAAGGTTATGGAGAAAGTGCCTATCAAGTGGGCTGTTTGTCCAGGATACTGTCTAACTTCTTAAATGTTGCTGAGACTGCACTCATCCAGAGAAATGGGGAATATGCTCACTTCTCACAGAAAGCTTCTCCATCATCCTAAATAGGCTCCATGAGATTAGAGCTGCAAAGGCCATTGGAAGTGTCTGAGAAGTGTGAAATTGGGAAGCCTTTAGAATTTATTGGACGTGGAAAGGCGTAAATTCAGAAAAATCAAATGAAAGACTATCTGAAGCGGAAATATCAGGAGAAATTCAAGATTTTAAGACACTGCAATTCAGCAATTAACATTTGAAAGACTTATAAGGACCAAAGATAGAACTTTATTGAAAAATATGTACAGTGAAGTGAATTGTATTTAGAGCCACAAAAGGCAGGAAACCATCAATATCACGTAGGAAGGACCAGGAATATGCCATGTTGGCTGCTGAAGTTAGGAAACCACCATCTTGATAATTTTTTTAAAAAGGAAACACAGTAAGCAGTACCCAATCTAATATTTAAAACAACAGAATTTTGAAATTTCTAAGACTGTAAATCATTACAGTCTATTCAGTCATAGAATTCAAAGCTGACACTGCATTATTTAATGCAGGACTTTAACAACACATTGTTTAAAAGGACTGGCAAACAAAGTTAATGCTATCAAGAGTTTAGCAAGCTCTAGTGTAATTAAAATTAAAACAACAATGACAGATACAATGTTGAAGAACAGCAAGTTATAAGCAGCATTGAAATGATAGAGTTCATGTGGCTTTAAAGTTATAAGAATTAGTAAGCCCATTGAGAAGAAATGGAAAGAGATGTAGGACATCTGCAGGGAAACAAGGTCAGAAAAAGATCATACAGAATACAAAACAAGAATAAAAACACTTGGTGCAGATGTATTTCTCAGTAAGAGCGTGACAAAAAGAAAAGAAGTTTTTATTCTCTCATGGGATGCGGGCATTGCTGGCATTTATTACCATCCTGAGTTGCCCTTGATAAGGTGCTAGTGAGTTGCCTTCTTGAATTTCTGCAGACCATCTGCTAAAGGTACACCCACAATGGCATTAAGGAGGGAATTCCAGGATTTTGACCCAGTCACAATGAAGGAACTTAAACAACAAAGTGTCTAATATGGTTGATGGTTGAGAAATTTCCTTTAATAAAGTTAGCCAAGACATTCGTCAGGTAAAGTCGATCCCAATGACTTGGGATTCACAGAACATATTTCTGTCAATGGACATCTTGTTAACCTTAACCATTATACAAGTGTGAGTGTCACTATTGTATCAGACAAGGTACATGACTGAAAATGCAGAAGTTAAAACCAATAGAGATTAAAGTAAATGACATAGCTAGATTAACAGTCAAGAGCACAAAAATGCTGTAAGTTATACTGCAACACAGTGTAATTTGCAATCAAAATTCCTAACTTTTAAGCCAGTATTTATATTTGGGCTTCAAATTCTTCAAGAGGGCTGAAGGAGTCTCATTAGATAACAACCCAATATTGACCATAGGTTCAGGAAAACCCAGTAGAAGATGTCACTGGTCATGGCAGAATCCAAAAAGAAGAAGGAAGCTGCAAAAACTGTCTGTCGAAATGTTTTGCACAACCAAGAAGAACTGGTGATCAGCTAGCCAAAAGAAACTCGACCAAATCCAACAAAAACAAAACAGTGTGCTAACATTTATCAATATAGTGTTGAATGATGGCCAGATCAAAGGTTCCAGTGAGTCAGCTTCTGTTTAGACTGGTCTATCCTCTATACTGATAATTAGGCCAGCCCTGGACACAATATAAACAATGGCGTTTTTTAAAAAATACATTAATGGGATGAGGTGTGACTGTTAGGCCAGCAATTATTGCCCAACCCTATTTTCCCAGAGGACAGTGAAGAGCCAACCACATTTCTGTGAGTCTAGGTACTTATGTAGACCAGACCTGGTGTGGGTGGCATATTACCTTCCCTCAAGGACATTAGTGACTCAGATGGGTTTTTTCCAAAAATTCAGAATGGTCGTCAGTAGATTCCAGGTTTAGTTTTTAGATTGAATTCAATTTCCACCATTTGCCCTGGTGGGGTTTGAACTTGGGTCCTCAGAGCAATAATTGAGTTTCTGGATTAATAGCCTCACAATAATATCACACAGCCACCACTCACCCCCACCTCATAAAGCTATCCTTATACAATGAGCCCAGTACTATATACTGGTAATGGTGCCAAATTACTAACCTGAAGGCAAAAATTTCTAATAGATCTCAGATAAAGCAAGTCCTCTCAGCAAAAAAGCTATGTAGGATTGTTAGGGGATAATTCTGCCCTAGAATTAAATAGTAAAACAGTTTCCCAGACCCTTCTACAGGAGTTTAGCTTTTCTTTAATCAGAGTAGTTAAACCTCGATGAAAAATATGAAATAGTTGTATCGTTTTTACATTTGCCAACATTTGAAAATATTTTGATATCAAATGGGGAATCCGTAGAAAGTGATAATGTAAGTAAGTTCTCTGTAAAGCCAAAGAGGATAGAACAGAAGTCCCAGGGTAATACTGAACCTGGCTTTGCTGATAGAGAGGGAGGAACAAAACTGTTTTTGTGATCTCATATGACGGGTGTACAGTAGTAGCCCAACTATTTCTGGATTAGTGGTGCTGGAAGAGCACAGCAGTTCAGGCAGCATCCAAGGAGCTTCTGAACTGCTGTGCTCTTCCAGCACCACTAATCCAGAATCTGGTTTCCAGCATCTGCAGTCATTGTTTATGCCCAACTATTTCAGCCAGTTCTCTGATCTGCCCACAATGAAAATTACCCCCTTCATTTTCTGCTCGCATTAATTTAAAATGACCAATTCAAGAAGTGAATTGAACTAGTGATTTTGTGTCCATTTATATTGTGAAATGGAATATGATGATCAAGAAGTCACATGTTCACCATTTTGCACTTCAGCGAGTACCAGAAAAATTACCCTCGGTCTCTGTTTATCAATTCAAGTTAATATTATCTGCCAGTCTAATGCTCAAAATGGAACAGTGAACAAAAAACGTCTGGGTTTTGCAAGGTGAGAAATAATAATCTGTACTTTTGAGTAGTTAGTTTTGCACCTTAGAAACTAGAAAATGTTCAGATTTGTCAGGCAGCTAGAGAAATGTAACATGTTAGAAAGGTAATAAATAATTTCTCAACATTAAAGGACCTGGAAAAAAATGTGCCATTGCTGTTAAAAAGATTTCTTTTAACTATTAGGTTTCTTAAGACACAAAGGGTGGAGGTTAAAAAAAAGCATTTATTTTAGTCATGAAGCAGTTGAGAGAGGAATTGCCAACAGAATAGGTGACTGTCCCACTGAGCCAAGTGTCAGTATGTATTGTGATGCCCTGTATTCATAAGCTGTCATTAGAACTAGATCAGTGACCTCCTGTGGGCAATTTGACATGATTGACTGACAACGCTCCTGCATAATCACCCCCTGAAGTCTGTGTAGAGCCAGTTCCAAACAGGTTCACGACTGCAGTGACTTTCACAGCTACAGGTAGAGCAATTGCAATTCTGAGGCATGATTGAAATTGTGTGTGCCATTGATTGCTTTGTAAGTTATTGGTTCCTATTGAATTTCAATCAGTGTGTATAATATTGTTCATATGAAAATGAAGGTTAGTTTTTTATGCAGTTAGCTTTTTTCTCTTACCATTATTTTATCTTTCTGCTATTGGAAGATATGTGCTACTGATGTGAAAGCATTGTGATAATGTTTTAAATAGGGAAACAACAGTCCTTATTTTGCTTTCTTATCCTCACTATTATTTTCTGTTCTGAGATAATTGGCCCTTGCCAAAGTAGAATTCAATACGTGGATAGTGCCTTGGTTACATGGGACAAATGGTTCTTATTTATAAGTGATTCTTTGTAGTGAGATTTGTCAGGCTATCTTATTTTAAAAAGCATCAGAACTAAGTTCAGACCTGATTTGATTACTTAAGTACACGCACAGCTCCTGGAAGTTGCAGTATAAAGGAGGAAACTTGACTAATTCTTATCCCTAACCTGAGAGTACTTGGATCAGTTGAGTGCCTCAGTTTGTGTGGTAGCTTAGATTAATTATATCAACACTAAATTTATGAAACTCTGCCATACAACTGGTAAACTTTGAGCTAGGAGAGCAAGTCATTTTACTATTTTCTTAATTGCCAAAGAATAAAACACCGGTATGTGAGGCGCTGAGGTTTAGTAATGTAATTGGCCATGCATTTGATAATTGTATTAATGTTCTGTGTCAGTAAAGGTAAGATTTAATAATTACCATACACAAGTATTTCCATTTACATAAACACATGTTGCTTCTTGTAAAGCTTTAAAACAACTTTTAAGGGAGTACAGTTCCAACCTTAAAGTTTTCAAACTATTCTTCGATTATAATGACACCGTTCTGGATGCTGGAAACAACTTACCTGTGCTTGAGGGTTTCATATGTTTAATATTATTATAATGTTTACATGAAAAAAAGTTTTTCCTGAAGTGAAACTGATATTTAATTTTCAAGTCACAGGTCCCTTCTATAATTTGAACCTGTACGATATCAGCTTAAAAGTGCAATTTAAATTTTTTTAAAAATCTTATTCAAAATATGCATCTCTCTCAGTGCAGCAACTGATCATTTTGGAAAATCAAGGCTGTTAAACACATTACCAGACTTGATCCTGATACTCGTACAAAGTTAGATTCCAGGTGCCAGGAGTAGGGTGTGTGATAGTCTACAAAAGTCACAGAGGGTAAGGTATTTTCTAATCGACCTGTTCAGAGATATTACTACACACATCTGAGACTTGAACACGGGCCTCCTGGATCAGAGTTAGGGACTTTACCATTTCACCACAAGAGCCTAAAATAATCCCAAAGGTAAAATCAGTACATCCGATCATATTCACCAGTGACAGTTTGATTGGACCATTAAATATTCCGTCTGTCTTGCGTATCCAACTATGTAGCAGGCATTATTCACTCACACACATGAATGGGGTTAATATTTTCATTTGATGACCGATCATGAGTCTGAGATATGAGCCCTGCTTCTCTCCACAGATGCTGTCTGACCTGCTGAGCTTTTTCAGCAGTTTTGTTCTTATTTCAGATCTACAGCATCTGCAGTAATTTGTTTTTATATTAGGGCTATGTGTCTTGACAGTCATTATACTCATTTTCTTCATTAATCATTGAAGAAATAATGTCACGATGTGTGTCAGAGATACTTTTAAATTCTGTCAGCAGCCATCTGTGAGTTCCCAATCTGTCAATTCCTGATTGAGTGCAGTGCAGATCTATCTCTCATGGTTACTCAATTTGTGGCTAATCTCCTCTTGTCCTTTCCCCTTTACTTGTATTGTGTGTTGCTGTCCTCTGCAGGGTGAAAAATAGACTCCAATGATTAAAGATCTGATGTTCCCTTGATGGATATAACGCTTTTGTTGAGGGACTTTCAGATGGATACGTGATGTTTACAAGAATTGGTACATGTGATAGCAACAGATGTATAATTGAAGAAGTGAGATCAGAAATTGAAGTCTAGATGCAGTTGAAACCTAAGTGCACTTGAGGACTAATGTGATGGAGTACACTTGGCAACACTGAGTGTAGCGGGGCTTGGTGGTGGAAGTTAAACACAGAATGTAGATGAATCAATAATTTTACACTTCTTTGACCTAGTATGTCATTAAGATACTTTCTGCACCACATCAGGAAGGAGGTCTTGATGCTTCCTAATTTACAATAGAGGATAAGATGGAGGCCAATAGTAATATATTAATTACAGACATATTGCAATGTTATCTGCTCAGGAGAAAGGGACCACCTGCATTGAACTTCAAGCTATCAACCACAGGCCACGACCAAGACTTTGCAGACTCTGGATGCTAACATGTATGTTGCCTTAAATATGATAGCAGACTTTATCTGTGGATTTACAATGTGCAACATATCTTCACCAAGCCAATTTGTAGCCAATTAGCGGGAGTGATGTTCTATTGGCCCAGGAGAGGGATGATAATGAAAGGGAGATGGAAGTGGGAACTTTGTTCAATGAGCCCATTTGAACGGTATTGCCCAGCCACCCATAGATCCCCAGCCAGTACCTGACATAGAGTCTTGACTTTGCTACAAGTGGAGCAATTCTTGGTATGCTTCTCAGAGACCTCAAAGCCCAGAGACCATCACCCAGAATCATTTCTGTAAACAGGACAGGCATATAAGCAGTCTGTCTTTACATCTGCTTTAAATCACATGGAATCACCATATTGAAACAGTGAGAAGGATAAGATCAAGCGACTGTAATTTGCTAAGGTGGTCAAAACCCAATGCTGTTAATAATCCCTTCTGTAGAAGGCTATATAAAATGTATTGATTAGTACTGTTCCCATGTATTATCCATTATTACCAAGTGCCAACTTGCCCTTTCATTCAGTCATGATGAATGTCAATATATGCGAAGACTAATGGACCAGATATGCCATGAATATATGTTGATCTGCTTAATGCAGATAGGATGACACTGCTCTGTTTCATTCATTTCTGTTCCAGTGGAATAACTAACTAAACAGTAATTTTTAAGCACAAGCAGCAATATGTATGACTGGTCTGCAATAGATTTATTTGTTTATTTTTCAACATTTTCCTCAATCATAGGCTCTGATTGGTTCGCTGATTCTCCTCCACCTCTAACTGGCTCTGCTGTGCAATATTAAATTTTAACATTGTTGTGCAAATGACAGCACACCACTATAGCATTGTCAAAAGTCATACAACACCAGGTTATAGTCCAACAGTTGAAACTTTATTGCTGGAACAGCACAGCAGGTCAGGCAGCATCCAGGGAACAGGAGATTCGACGTTTCGGGCACAGGCCTGACCTGCTGTGCTGTTCCAGCAATAAAGTTTCAACTTTGATCTCCAGCATCTGCAGACCTCACTTTCTCCTCGAAGATATAGTCCAACAGGTTTATTTGAAAGCACAAGCTTTCGGAGCGCTGCTCCTTCATCAGGTGTTTGTGAAGTATAAGATCATAACATACAGAATTAATAGCAAAAGATTACAGTGTCATGCAACTGAAATGATATATTGAACAAACCTGGATTGTTAGGTATTTCATCTTTTAGAGTAAGTTGCAGGTTTCGGTTAATTAATATGTAAATCCCAGAACTTCTTTTAAGTAACATTCTCAAGTTAACTTAAGGATTTATAAAAAAAATGACAATGCATTAAAGGTGTGAGGTCAGAGTCTGTCTGTATCCCAGTCTTGAGTCAAAGTGGTTCTATTTCCAAAGTGGAATTTACAAAATATTACATAGATTGACTGCCTGCAGATTGTGCATTTTTTGAGCAAAATAGAATGTATCTGCAAATGTAATTCTGCAAATACACATTCACCCCATAGACTGATGTGTGTGTGTGTGCGCACGCATGCGAGAGAGAGAATGAGTGTGAGTGTGAGTGCACATAAGAGAGTGTGTGCTTGTGTGTGTGAAAGCTTGGTGAAGTGTGTGTGTGGATGTGATGGAGGTGATGGAGTATAAGCCTGTGAGAGGGTGTGTGCATGGGTGTGAGTGTGAGGGATGTTTATGTGCGTGTGTATGAGAAAGCATGTGTATGAGAGAAGGTCTGTGTGAGTATGAGTATGCAAGAGTGTGTGTTCGTGTGTGTATATATCAGTGTGCATGCGAGAGTACATAGTGTAGTGGGGTTACCTGTAGTGTGACATGAACCCAAGATCCCGGTTAAGGCTATTCCCATGGGTACTGAACTTTGCAATCAGCCTCTGCTCGGACACTTTGTGATGTTGCCTATCCTGAAGTCCGCCTTGGAGGACGGTCACCTGAAGGTCCGAGGCCAAATGTCCCGGACCGCTGAAGTGTTCCCCAATTGGGAGGGAACACCCTTGTCTTTGGATTGTTGTGTGGTGCCCATTCATCTGTTGTCGTAGTCTCTGCTTGGTCTTGCCAATGTACCAATGTACCATGCCTCAGGGCATTCTCGCCTGCAGCGTATGAGATAGACAATGTTGGCTGTGTCACGTGAGTACCTGTCATGTAAGCAATGGGTGGTGTCCCCACAGGTAACGGTGTCGACATTCTGACATGTCTTGCATTGGTTGCCGTGACAGGGTTGTACGGTATTGTAGTCGATTTTGTCCTGAAGGCTAGGCAGATCTCTGCGAACGAACTGCCCAGTCTTCAGGACAACATCGACCACAACACCGTACAACTCTGTTACAGCAACCACTGCGAGACGTGTCAGAGTGTTGACACGGATACCACCATTACCCATGGAGACACCATCCACCGTGTATGCGCAGGTACTCATGTGACTCGGTCAAGATTGTCTATCTCATGCGCTGCAGGCAAGGATGCCCCAAGGCATGGTACATTGGCAAGACCAAGCAGACACTATGACAACGGATGAATGGACATCGCACAACAATCAGCAGACAGGGGTGTTCCCTCCCAATTGGGAAGCACTTCAGCAGTCCGGGACATTTGGCCTTGGATCTTTGGGTGATCGTCCTCCAAGGTGGACTTGGGGACAGGCAACAATGCAAAATGGGCGAGCAGAGGCTAATTGCCAAGTTCGGTACCCATGAGGATGGCATCAACCTAGATCTTGGATTCAAGTCACAGGTGACCCCACTACACTATACACACTCTTACATACGCTCACACCCACGCAGACCTTCTCTCATATGCATGGACTCTCTCATACACACACACAGACAACCCCCACACTCACATCCACGCACACACCTTCTCACAGGCCTATACTCCATTGCATACACTTTACCAAGCTTTCATACATGCAAACATACACTCTTTCATGTGCACTCACACACACATATGCTCTCTCTCTCTCTCTCTCATGCACGCACACACATCAGTCTACAGGGTGAATTTGTATTTGCAGAATAATATTTGCAGATACATTCTATTTTGCTCAAAAAATGCACAATCTGCAGGCAGTCAATGCATGTAATATTTTGTAAATTCCACTTTGGAAATAAAACCAGTCTGACTCAAGACTGGTATACAGACAGCCTATGAGCTCACACCTTTAATGCATTGTCTGAGCTGAGATGTCACCTTTTGTTATAAAACCTTAAGTTATCTTGAGAAGGTGACTTAAAAGAAGTTCGGGGATTTACATATTAATAAACCGAAACCTGCAAACTTACTCAAAAGATGAAAGACTTAACTATCCAGGTTTGTTGAATATAGCATTTCAGTTGCATGACACTGTAATCTTTTGCAATAAATTCTGTGTCTCATGATCTTATACTCCACCATTACCTGATGAAGGAGCAGCACTTTGAAAGCTAGTGCTTTCAAATATACCTGTTGGACTATAACCTGGTGTCTTGTGATTTTTAACTTTGTCCACCCCGGTCGAACACCGGCCCCCCACATCGTGACTATAATACTGGATAGCCTTGCTGGCAAGAACTAAAGCTAAGTTTCATCCTATTTGAATCACATTTTCAACATGATGAAAAATCTCTTGACAATGCACCAAGTGGTTCATTAGCTTTTAGTGGGAGTGCTTCAGTACCTCATGTTGGGCTTCCTCACAGGGGTCATGAGCCAAATCTAAAGCCCCAGTTTCTTATCCACAAAAGGCAGCTTTAAGTCTGCTATGGAATCCTGCATTGCCAAGATACTTTGAGTCTCTGCCCTCTGATGTTTGGAGTACCTCAAGTCCCACTAGAAATACTCCAGCTACATAGGTGCATGGGCATACTCAGTCACCAAAGGATGAGGCAATGTGTTGGGTATTGGCTTGAATGGGCTGATGGTGATAGTACAACAGGTCAGAAATGGGATCACTTTATGTGAAGTTCTCTCTTCTATGCCTGTTCATTTCATCTCTCTGCACTGGTGGAGTATTGTCCCTTGTGGTTGATCTTGGTTGCTCTGTTGGTCTTCAGATTGCTACATGTACACAGATAGAAAAATCAATGCAAAGGTCTGATAATTCAACTTTATTGTTGCAATGAAAACTGGCATAAGCTGAGTCCTTGGTGACAAAGTCATTGTGACCTGTTTTGTGCATTAATGGATGGCTGATGCAGAGACCTTCAACTCTCTCTGGTGATGTATCCAAGGGAGTTTGGGACAATGGTTACTTTGAAAGCAGTGAGGAATCCCACCAGGGTTATATTGGGATTATTGCTTCTTAAAGAATGCAGCATACGTAAGTGGCCACCTGTCATGTCAACCTAAACCAGCAAATCTTACATGTTGTTTCTGTTTTAAACCTTCAAGAATCCCAGGATTCAAGATAAGAATCATCCTGATTGCTCTAATATTGTGCGAGGAAGAGGAAAAGCAACAGGTCTCACAACCTCAAGGAGCTACAACTGGAAGTCTGCAAATGTGACATATATGGAAGACTGCTTAGAGGCATCCATACTCCAGCAATAGACTTGAATCAGTTACACTAGTTTTACGCTGCAGTGCATCAAGAAACAGTGATTCCTGAGAGATTTTGCTATGATCTCTGCAGTTTCTTATGCCAGCATCTAGAGCCCACACTCATTGCTGGTCATGTTTAGTCCAAGTGACTGAAACCTTTGTCATTGTCCTTGAGCTAATTCCTTTTACCACTTCAACAAAAAAGAAGTTGCAATCAGAGCTGTTTCTGCTCACAAATTGAACATCGGAGGAGGATTATCAGTAGTTAATAATTTTAAATAAATGCCAGAATTACTTTAAATAAAGTTTTCAGATTCCAATGTGGGAATTATTTTGATGTCTTTTGCAAAGGCTCTCAAGTCTTCACAGGATATACGTCAAATCCTCAACATATGTTGTTGCACAGATTGTGTACTGCAAAACTTTGCAAACAACACATGCTCAGGGCTACAGTTTAAAAACAAAAGTAGTTAATGTTCTAAGCTGGGAGCAAGATTACATGCGATAAGAGAACTGCATTTGAATTATTTGGAACTTGATTTTATGTCCTTGAGATATCCGATGGCAATATTGAGCATTTGAAATTATGTAGCCACAGGTCTGGCTGCAGCAACACATTTTTTTAAACTGCATGCACTAGTTGAATCGAAAATAGATCTGAAAAAGATGAAGTTGACATACTCCAAGGTGATTGATTACTCATTTTAATTTACTGATCAAAAATGCAATCAGCCATATCTGAATTCCCAATTATGTGCATCTAGCCAATAAGTTATGACAATACTCCCTAACACATTTTGTATCTAACTAATGGTCTGTAGGAAAATGTAACAGTCAATTCATGACCAATTAACAATCTCAGTAACATGTTGGAGGACAGATTGTTGAATGTGAGATCTTGCAAGCTCCTTTAGAGCACTCATGTTCACAGTCTCGATTGGGCGAGACCTAATTCTGTGTGACAAGCTCAGCTTATATGACCTTTGTCTGAGCTTCCACAACAGCACTCAGACATCGATTTTTTTAATCCTGTGTACTGTATTGAAATTTGAAATATTGGTCACCAGACATTACATTATGTTTCCATGTACAAGTGTGATAATATTGTTGGCCACCAGATTGATGTTGGAAATGATGAGCTCCAAGCTCTGTGCAATCTTACATGCAGGATTGATGTTGGAATTTCCATGTTCTTTGACTGTTACTGCAGGCTTTCTGATATATCTGACAATGCACAAAACATTTCTGTGCATAAAATCAGTTGTCTTCTGTAGGATGCCCATTGAAGTCCTTATCTGGGTCCACTTCAGCAGAACTCATGCAGGACTTTTCCCACTGATGAGCTGGCACCTGCACTAACCATACCCCCTCATGCCTGGGAACACATTACGTATCAGTAAGGTATTCTTTAAAGCACACACAGTTACTGAACCATTGGCTGCGACATTGAGATTTATTATCTTAGTTTATTGAGTAGTAATTGTGGCTTCTTTGTCTTACACGTTTTAAAGCTGCATAATTATATGAATCATTGGTTAGGTCACTGTTGGAATATTGCGTGCAATTCTGGTCTCCTTCCTCTCGAAAGGATGTTGTGAAACTTGAAAGGGTTCAGAAAAGATTTACAAGGATGTTGCCAGGGTTGGAGGATTTGAGCTATAGGGAGAGGCTGTTTTCCCTGGAGCATCGGATGCTGAGGGGTGACCCCATAGAGGTTTACAAAATTATGAGGGGCATGGATAGGGTAAATAGGCCGAGTCTTTTACCTGGGTCGGGGAGTCCAGAACTAGAGGGCATAGGTTTAGAGTGAGAGGGGAAAGATATAAAAGAGACCTACTGGCAACGTTTTCACACACAGGGTGGTACATGTATGGAATGAGCTGCCAGAGGAAGTGATGGAGGCTGGTACAATTGTAACATTTAAGAGGCATTTGGATGGGAATATGAATAGGAAGGGTTTGGAGGGATATGGGCCGGGTACTGGCAGGTTTGATTGGGTTGGGATATCTAGTCAGCATGGGCAGGTTGGACCGAAGGGTCTGTTTCAATGCTGTACATCTCTATGACTCGAAAGCATTTCACAGGTACTACAAATGAGAGAGTCACAAGGGTAGATTCGTGTTGACAGGGGGTATGGAAGTGAAGCAACTGCAGTTTGTGAATCAGAAGAGATTTGGGGATTGAACAAAATGGAGCAAGGGAAGTGAGAGACAGGATTAGTTATCACCATACTGCCTCTTCCTGGTGAATAATGCTTGTTGGTCAGTGAGTGCACTGGATGGTAGCTGATGAAATTGAGTTGCAGTATGCACAGGCAGTGATTGAATTGTAAGGATTTGACATTTGAAAATGTGTTCATTGACCTTGACTACTTTTGTGAGGTCACTGCACTTCTTGCAGTGCTGCATCCAGATTCTCAAGGCTATCTGGCTGACATGAGTTTGATGTGTTCATCTCTACCCCGATCACCTTTGCAGGGTCTGTCTGGAAGAAGTCACATAATTCTTTGTGGACAGAGGGTCTTTGTCTCTCTTCCTGGTCATCTCCTGCACCAAGTCATCTGGAAGAAATTTGAGCACACATTGTGCCTTGTGCCAGTTTTCCTAACTTTTCCTGTTACAACACAACCAAAGGTGGTAAAGGATAAGACTGGAGCATGTTTTTTGTTGTAAATGTTTCTTTATAGAGACATATATTGTAAATGTGGATCTTCAAATCCAACAAACACGATGTCAGTCTACTCTGATTTATAAGAGAACAAGTGAATGCCCCTTTAATGAATACAATGGAATATCCAATTAAAATACACTTGAAGCTTTGTGTTTGCACACTCTCCTCCAACCACTTTCAAAATGTATTATAACCAGAGTGTACTTTTCCTTTAAGAGTTGCAGGCTGGCTTTATGTAGCACAGCACTGATATTTACCATGCACGACCTTGGGCAGTCTGTTGAGACATGCAGCTGTTTAGCAGCACACTTAGCATTTGATGGACACTACAATGATGTCATTGAACAGGTGGCATGCAGCTTGCAATGCAATTCATTTTACTGAGCTATCAGAACGGATGAGTAGAGGGCAATTGCGCATCTCAATCCTAATGAATTATTATCAGGGATAATGATTGATTATAATCAAAGTAAAGATAGAAATCACACGAGACCAGGTTATAGTCTAACAGGTTTATTTAAAATCACAAGCTTTCAGAGCATAGCCCCTTCATCAGGTGAGGATGATGGGACTACACTCCAAAAGCTTGTGATTTCAAATAATCCTGTTGGACTATAACCTGGTCTTGTGTGATTTCTGAATTTGTCCACCTCAGTGCAACATCGGCACCTCCACATCATAACTCAGTAAGTTTAACTGTATGGTTTCCAGATTCACAGCATCCACAGTTCTTTGCTTTTTGTTTGTTAATTGCATACGACTTTGGATAACAATCCTCAGAGTTTCCATGATAAAACCTCATGCCTGTTAAAAGATAGCAGTCTTAATTATTATTTATTCATTTACATATGAACTGAGCTTTTACGTTTTACATTCAACCTTAGAACATATATTTAACTTTCCCTCTTAATGTATCAGTTTGCATGTAAATAAACATATGGGCAGAGAGGCTCACTGTAAGATGTTAGAACACAGAGAATAGTTTGAGGATTCAGTTTCCAAACATAACGAGGAAAGAGATCTTGATGGGGAGAAAGAAAGAGAGAGAGAGAGAGGGAGAGCTGATAGCTTGAGTTACATTATTTCAAGAGTATGAAAACATACAACTATGTAAATCCTGTGTGTGAGAGTTTTGAATAAAAAGTGTTCTGTCCAGATCCCACAATTTCTCGATTGTAAAGATGCAAACAAAAATATCTGCTGCCATCATCGATCTGTCATGCTTTCAATCTTTTCTTCACTCTCTGCCTGATTCCATTTCAACAATCCTTTGTCTCTGAAGAACAAAAGTGTATGTTTGAGAATAGTTTTCTTTTCAAATCTTGCCACAAATAAAGTTCTCAATATTCCTACTGACGTGAAAAGAAAATGCAGTTACTGATTATAGTTCGAGAATTGATGCACTTTGAATGGTTGCCCATAGATACTCACTTTGATGTATGTTGGATCTCTGCAGATTGCTTGCTGCAGCTGTGGTATTTGTCGGATTTCAATCACAGATATAGACCTCAGTGCTCTTCAGCAGAGTTACAAGTTTAGGATAATATCAACTGCCAACTCTAGCTTATTCACAGTGTTCAAGGCATGAAGGCACTTGAAAATATCGAGACTTTTGTGCAGCTAAGAATAATAGTCTTTATGTACTTGTAGTCATGGTACAAATCCGGTTTACAAAATTGAGAATTTCAGTTCGATGATTTGTAGAATCCCTACAATGTGGAAGCATGCCATTCAGTCTATCGAGTCCACACCAACCTTCCAAAGAGTATCCCACCCAGTCACATTCCCTCATCCTATTCCTGTGATCCTACATTTCCCATGGCAATCCACCTAACTTGCACATGTTCAAACTGTGGGAGGAAACCAGAACAGCCGGAAGAAACCCAGTAGCCACAAGGAAAATGTGCAAACTCCACACACACACACAATCGTCCGAAAGAAGAATGGAAGCTGGGACAATGGCGCAGTGAGACAGCGGTGCTAACAACTGAGCCACTGTACCACTCAAAGGAAAACTTTGTGGTCATAAGAACTTTACTTACACTTTTCTGGTTTGAGTGGTTCAATTTTCTTTCTATATTAAGTGTTTTCTCAATCAAGAGATGCCAGACAGAAAATGTATTTATAAGAAGAAATTTAAAAATAAAAGATGCATTGTCCTTTAGTTATAGATCATTGAATTCTTTTGAGGCTGTAGTGTGGAATTGATATGAGGGCTAAACATGTCTGGAAGTGTGAATGATGCAATATTATTGGAGTGAGCTATTCTTACTGAAATGTATGCAAGACTATTTTTTAAAACAAGAATGTATGTTGAGAGTAACAATTTACATCCTGTGACTGTGTCAAAAGTAAACTACCTTCATGTCCTGTAATGCCTTTTCCTCCTGCTCCCATACTCTGGTGTCATTCAAGAATTTATCCTTGACACTCACCTATTTACATCTACATGCTACTCGGTAACATCATTGCAGTGTTAGTTTTTCCAGTTGGTTGGATGGCTAGTTTGCAATGCAGAGTCGCACCAACAGCATGGTTCAATTCCCACACCAGCTGAGGTTACCATGAAGGACACTTCTTCTCAATCTCTTCCCTCGCCTGAAGCACAGTGACCGTCTGTTTAAACAACTACCAGATGTCTTTCTCTCTCTAATGAGAGAGCAGCTTATGGTCCAGTGGGTGTGTGGCAACTTTACCTTTAGTTTTCACTGAAGACACCTAGATGTACTTCAACCCACTTAACTCCTCGACAGTGTTCTAACATATCAGACAGCTTGTCCAGTATTTGCTGAGCAGAAACTTCCTTCAATTAAATGTTAAGCAGACCAGAAACATCAGTCAGTGTCTGCTCCAAACAATATTATTGAGGCCACAACTCTATTATTCTCCCTAGTTGGCATCAGTCTGAAGCTAAACTAGATTGTCCACAAACCTTCTGTCATGTTTGAAAACAAAATTAATTTTCAACCAAATGTTAGCACTAATATTAAGATAACCTACTTCCATCTGTGTAAAGTTGCACTACTTCTCCCAAGATGCGGCTGATCCACTACTGAAATCTTGATTCCTACTTTTACAGCTCTAAAACATGTCAATGCACTCCTGACTATTCTTTCACATTATATCCTCTATAACCTGACTGCATTTTAGCTTCTACCAAGTCATGTCCCCCTATATTCCTTGTTCCCAACAACATAAATTGACTTTTGGTGAACCAACATTTTGAATTCTGATTTATCATCTTTACTTTCAAACCTTTGTGACCTCACACCTCTCAGGGCTAAATTTTACCAGCCCTGTGAAGACAGATTGGGTGATGGCATAGGTGGAAAATGAGATTACAAGTTATCATGAGGGCATCCTGCTCCCACTAACGTGGACTATTAGGAAGTCGAGAATGGCTTGAAATCTATTGTTTGATTTATTGGTGGCTATTTTACCAAGCTGCCAGCATGGGGGATCATGGGAGCACATAAGAAAACTACAAGCTACATCAAAATGGCCGCCAGCAATCTCCTGGATGGAGAAAGGTATGTCTTCCTTGATAGGCAGTCAATGATCCATGGCAAGGCCCGCTGGAGTCAATGGCCAACTTGGTCCGCAGCATCATTAAATGGTTCACCCTTCCAATAATTAGGCATGCCTACCTGACCCTGACACACACATGAACCAATCACCAGCCCCTTCAAGGAAGCTTCCTTCACCTTGTAGACCTATGAGCAGTGAGCTGTCGCAGCAATACAGCTGAGGCTGCAGAGGTGCTGAACCTTGGCTTGGGACAGGAACTGAGTGAGGCAGATGTCATCCTTAAATGAATACTGGTTTGTGGGAAAAGCGAAGTTGTCGGACTCTTGTGGAAATACTTTGTTACACACCCACATGGAATGAATATAAATATCACAAACGTTTTTCCTTGACAATATTTGTTGAAATACAGCTGATTCTATTGTGCAGAATGCAAGGTTGTGTCTTCAGACAGGTTTCTGTAAATGGGTAAAAGAGATTTGAAAGAGCGGCATTTTTATACAAATTTCTCTAATTGACAACTTAGACTACCAAATTTTAAGACATGGGCACAAAATGCATCTTTATGCCCTTTGAATTCTTGTCAGGTGTTCTGTTTCCATAAACCTTGCCTATGAAGCAAATGCAAGAAGGCTTTTCTGGAGCAGTGTTAGTGCCCCTACCTCTGACTCAGGGGATCTGGGTTCTAATCCCACCTGTTCCAAAAATGCATGATAGGACCATGGACAGGTTGACTGCAAAATACAAAAAGATAAAGCAAATATGAAGTTATTGCTTTGGAACAAATCATATTCCTTGCTCTATTTCATCACAATTGAAGGATAGACATTCAATTAGGAATCTGAATATTATCAGAGGCGCGGTGGACATCTATCTTGGCATGTTGGGAATGAGAGTAGTTGCATGAAGGTATTTTTGTAGGGGCATACAAAAGGCATGGGGGTTGACTGTGAGGTCAAGTTTTACAACTTGCCTTTCTAAAGGTTTCCTCTGACAAGCTACAGCTCTTTACAAAGCTAATCATGGAGCAACTCCATGAAGTTTGTGGAGGAGTAGGCATTATCTATCTTCACAATGGAGGCAGACAAGGCAGGAGCCTTAATTGGGAATGGTAAACCAAACCAATGAGCATCTTTAAAAGGCCCTGGTAAAAAAAAATTGGAATGTCTGGGAATGCGATTAGTAGTCCTGCAAGTAGGAACCCAGTACAATTTTTAAAATGTTCTTGACTCATTCTGACTTGGTGGAAATCCAGGCCTTAAAGTTTAATAAAGAACTGTCTTCAAAAAGTAAAGGCAATGCTTGACTAGTTACAGAATTCTTTGAAGACGAACAAAGAGTAGACATCTTAGTAGAAGATGCAAAAGACTTGAACATTCAAAAGCTTGTAATGCAGGCACAGCAAGTAATTAAGAAAGCTTAATAGAGTGTTATCATTCATCACAAGAACCTTGAATACAAAAATAAAGAGTTTGACAGGTCATGGGTGAGACAACATCTGGAGTACTGCATGCAATACTGGTCACTGTATCTAAGGAAGAATGGAAATGCACTAGAGGCAGTTCAGGAAAGGCTTACTAAACTAAAAAGGGAAGCAGGTGGGTTGTCTTATGCAGACAGACCAGGCTTGTATCTGCTGGAGTGTAGAAGAGTAAGAGGCAACTTGACTGAAACATAAAATAGTGAGAAATCTTGAGATGATAGATGTAGAGAGGGTGTTTCTTCTAATGCAAGCAGCTATAAACATGGATCATTGTTTAACATTCCAGGGTTGCTCATTTAAGTCAGAGATTATGTGAAATCTTTCTTTCAGAGGGTCATGAATCTTTGGACCTCTGTCACTGAGAAGATGGTGGCAATGGAACCTTGAATATTTTGAAAAAAGAGGTAGGTAAGCAAAGACCTGAAAGACTCTTACGTTAGGCAGGAATGTGAATTTGAGGTGACAGTCAGATCAGCAATGACTATATTGAATAGTGGAGCAGGCTTGAGGTGCTGAATATCTCATAAGTGAACCTAATTTGTATGTTTGTATGATACCACATTGCAGCCTCATGGCTATAACTGAAGAACATGGAATTAGGAAGCTGGTAGCAGAATGGATAGTAGTCTGACCCGGAGACAGGGGGTAAGGATTAATAGTAACTACTCAGACTGATCAAAAGGTATAAAATGGCTTTTCCCTGGGATTTGGGCTCGGACAACTTTGGTCATTTAGTCTTGGGCGTTGCAAGTCCAGGTTTTGAATTTACAGATGACATCACTGAGGTTTGTAATCAGTACAAAAGAAGAACGTAACAAAATGCGAAAAGGTATTAAAAATTACAGAATGATTGTATATTTGAAAAATGAATTTGAATATAGACAAGTCACAATTGTGAAGTGGTATATTTTAATAGGAAGAATGAAGAAGCCACATACAGCTTAAATAATAAGAGTGGAAAGGAGATAAGTGGGCAACTGATCGATGAATAGAGATAAACAAATCATTAAAAATAACAATGCAAGTTAATAATACCATTTGTTGGGATGCAGACAAGTTATGCTGAGTTATTATCAGTTGTACTTTCCATATTATAAAAAAGGACAAAGGTGTAAGGATTGTAACAACTTCAGAGAGGTGGACCTCATAGAATATGAGTTCATTATTTGGGGATGTCAACCTGGCCCAATAAGGGATCCCTGGCTGACAGATATAATCAGGGTGTCAAGGGTTCTGTTCACACTTGGAGTTGGGTCTGTGCTAGCTAGACCCATGTCAAGCAATATGCACATGTAAATAAAGGGTGATTTGGTGATGGGATACTGGTCTTCATGGAGCATTCATGCCTCGTTCAAGAGGCATTAAGGAAGATGCAAAAAAACCCACAATTATATGGATAATATTGGAAATGAGGAAAATAGGAAAGGCTGATCAAACTGTGGTCTTTTTCCTCTACAAAAGAGAAGTTGAGTGATGATGGGATGCAGCTTTTTAAGATAATGTAAGGATTTGAAAGGAAAAATGTAAAAATGTTTCGCTTGTGGAAAAATCCAAATTTGAGGTGACAAATATAAAATGGACACTAATAAATCCAATAGGGAATTCATGAAGAAAGACTTTACTCAGAGAGTGATTTGAATCTAGGACTTGGCACAAAAACAGATATTTGAGGCAAGTAGCATAGATGCAATAGAGGAATGTTAGTTAAATATAAGAGAGCAAAAGGTATATATTGATAGGACTAGATGAAGTTGATCACAGAAGGCTCAGATGCTATCTAAGCACTATCATTGAACAATTGTGCCTGTTTGTATGCAATACGTTCTGTAAATCTGCAAATATATTGCTATATAAGTTAATCAATGTCACATATTACTTCATGGATGTTTTCATAGTACCTCTGATGACTACATATGTGGTTAAAATTAGATATGTGGGAATTTCCTGAACAATTTTGTTTTACAGCTGATTGAAAACAACCATGCAGAGAAAGTGATAAATATTATACTGGACCATGTTTGCTCTGAAAATGTTAAGCGATTTCATGTTTTTTTAAAGCATTTTCATTACACTAATTCCTCAACTGGTTGGGAGATTGGTATGACATATTATGCCACCAGGACTATAGTTTGTCTTGCTTAGCTGTGATAATTGTAAATTCACATGGATAAATAAGCATTAAATATGCATACTGTATTGTAGCATAAAAACCATGGAGATTTATTTAAAACAATCTTACTGGGTAATCTTAAAACTTATCAAGCAAGCAACAGTAAAACCATATACTTATATTGTGACTTCGGTTTAGCAATGTGGCAGAAAGCTTTAGCAGGAGCCAAGGTGGGCATTGAGCAGTGAGTAAGAACATTTCAGAAAAGAGAGGATTAGTTAAAGAGTCTTTTAAATGCATGACAAGACAATTAGTCCAGCACATTCACATTTACAACATCCTGCATTCAGGCATATGTTGTTTTGAGCCGCTTTGAGTATGTTTAAAAGATAAATGCTATGCAGAAATGAGGGCAGAGATTCTAGTGTAAAAACATCTGATTATTATATAAGGTGGTAGGAATGAGTTTGCAGTGAGATGAAGAGAAATGTAATATCTTCTGGATATGCACACAGGATATTCAAGGGGAATACAGTGCCAGTAATATTTATTATTGGACCTGAAGTACATCATTTCAAAATAAACTTCTTGGCATACAAATGAGGTGTTAGCCATTTGTGACTGTAATTTCAAGCATGTTTGGTTTTCAAAGCAAACACAGTACTGATTAGGGTAGTTGACTAAATTCAATGAAAAAAATTAATATTTTGATCATTAATCAAAGCTGAATTATAATTTGTTTCTAACATTCAGAGCCAGCAGTATTAAGATTCCCATTGTCCTACTGCAACAGACAAAATATAAAAAAAAATTCAAAACATTGGAAGCAATTTTGCTGTCAAGTCATACAGCAAGAAAACAGTCCCTTTTGTCCAACCATTCCATGTTGACCACATTCTCAAACTAAACTAGGCCCACATGGCTGTGTTTGGCACATATTCATCCAAACCTTCCCATTCATGTATTTATCCAAATGTCTTTTAAATGTTGTGACTACAACTGCATCCATCACTTTCTCTGATGATTCTTTCCACACACTAACCACTGTGTGTAAAAATGTTTTCCCTCATGTCCTTTTTAAATCTTTCTCCTCTCATCTTAAAAATATATCCCCTAGTTTTGAACTCCTCCATCCTAGGGAAATGGCCCTTCTCATTTACCTTGTTTATGCCCCTCATGGTTTGATAAGCCTTCATAAGGTGACCTCTTGATCTCCTATGCTCTAGTGAAAAATGTCCCAGCCTTTCCAGTCTATTTTCATGCCTCATCCCTCCATTCCTGCAATATCCTGGTAAATCTTTTCTGAACCCTCTCCAGTTTAATATCCTCCCTATAACAGGGCAATCGGAACTGCACACACTACTCTAGAAGAGACCTCGCCAACATCCTGTACAACCTCAACACGACATCTCTACTCCTATACTCAAAGGTCTGAGCAATGAGGGCAAGCGTACTAAATGCCTTCTTAACACCCTGTCTATCTGTGATGCAAATTTCAAAGAATTAATGTACCTGAACCCCTAGGTCTCTGTTTACAACACCAGGGCCCTACCCTTAATTAAATAAGTCCTGTCCTTGTTTGTTTTTCAGAAATGGAAAACCTTACATTTATCCAAATTAAACTCCATCTGCCACACCTCAGCTCATTTACCCAATTGATCAAGATCGCTTTGCAGTAAACATGTCAATTGTTCTATGACAATGGAACATTTCTAAATACATGCAATTTACAGTGTTTATTTGCAAGAAAACTACAAACATTTCATTTTAGTATGAATGCTATGTGATTCAAAATAGTTGAATAATTTAATCTTCTGAACTACATAATCAATTTACATATTTAAATCCTTCTCCAGAATGTTTCTGTTGCAATGTTTTGCCTATCTAATACAGATCAACTGTTATGATTGTGTCATGTATCTTTTGTTTGCATGTGTATGTGCACAATAAATATGCATTTGTGCTTTTTATTATTTTGTTATGAGTCAATTAATACACATCTGACACTAAGTTGGAGGGGGTGATGAAAAGGATGATTTTAAGAAAACATGCTGGCTTGGCAGATGTCAGATCATAGTGGCATTTCCAAAATAAACTCGTATCTGTGAGCTATTTTGTTTCTAAACTATCTAGTTTTGAGATTTTCATTTTATTACTGTTTAAATTAAACTATTAGTCACGGGTTTAGAAATGTGCATCTGCTAACATGGTCTGTTTGTTTGTGATTCTATAGAAAGATTCTATAACTTTTCATTCTTCAGCATTGCCTAGCACATAATGATCACCCTTAACAACAGAGAATCCAATCAACTCCCCTTGAAATTCAATGGCATAGCCATCACTGAATCCTCTATTATCAACATTCTAAGGATTAGCATTGACTAGAAACTCAACTAGCTGAATAAATACTGTAGCTATGAGATCATGGATAAAAATCATATAACAATTTGGTGAGTACATCAAAAACATCCTGGAGCAGCTGCTGGAGGCTGCAATGACCCTTTCAGGTTATGGTGTCTGCTGTTTCTCGGCTGAACAAAGACTTGACTTCCTCCAGAGAGAAAGTGATAGCAGTTCTGGTTCAGCAACCTTTCAGTCGCTGCCACATACATACTTGGATCTGCTTGCCATTGTTTCACTATGGTTTGCGTGCAGTGATAGCCAGGCAGGAAAGGTAAAAAGTGCTTCGACCTCCATCCAAATGCTCTTCTTTGCTGGTTGTCAGGTACAATTGTGTTCTATGAGGGAGGAGGGAAGGACGTAAGACTGGACTCCTTGCACTATTCAACATTACCCCCCACCATCTTGTTCCCATTCATTCTGCCAACATTAAATTTTGCTCAGTACCATTTGTTTCTTTGATATCTTTGATATGCAGGAATACTGTACAACTTTATTTAGGTGGAACTTGCCAGCTTCACTGTTGTCACTATTGTGCCTTCCAATAGACTTGAAGTAGAAATGAATGAAGAATGAACTGCTGAATTATTCACCGTAAATCTTTAAGGACTTGAGTATGCAGCTTCTTTTACTGGTTTAATACATAAATTTGTTGCTTATATTTTTATTCTGTTCAACAGTTCTTTAGATTTTAGTAGGTTAAAAATGCTTCTCTTGAGCTAAGTTTACTCCTCACAGGATTAAAAGTATATGACATATACTCATTTCAGTCTAGCCACCAATTAGCATGTTGAAGTCATTGAACTATTTCACTGGTTATGTTCATCTATTTTCATTTGAAGTCAGCAAGAGGCATTGCTAAATTTGGCTGCTGCACTCAATTCTTGAAGCCTCTGGAAGTGAATTGATTTAATTAAAATTAACATGGGAGTTGTCCTGTTCAGAGTGTCTTTCTCTGTTGAGGTTCCTTCTGAATGGTAGTATTCAAGTGTTATGTACAGGAGGTACTTCTGCTTCTGCTGTAGAATATCTGTAGACTGCTCGATCTTGGGTGTAGGGGCAGTTTAGACAAGTGAACAAATATTTATTCTTCATGAATATTAGCTCAGACCATCAAAATTAGGTAGGAATTACAACATTTTGCATTTTTATAATGTGTTTAAAATAGGAATATATTCCAAGATATTTCAGAGTACCAAACAAAAATTATGCCAAACTAAACAAGACGATATAAAGTGAGGTAACTTAACCCTCAAAGAAGTACTTCCTGTAGAAGAGAAAGAGGTGGAGGTGGCTTAGAAAGGAAGGAAATTCCAGAGTTGAGGGCTGAATTAGCTAAAAATGCAGCTGTCAACAGTGTAACAAAGGGACTAGAAGATTTGAGACCTGAGTTGGGGAATAGAGCAGTTGAAGGGTTGGAGGACTGGAGTATAATAACAAGATAGAAAAGGCTGGGAACATTTGAACAAATAATGAGAATTTTGAACATGGAAATGCCATAAGGTGAATAAAGTTTCATATATTGCTTATATGAAATGTCACAAAATAATAGCTCTGAAAGGTAAAGATAAAAATGAATTTTTTTTCAAGTTTTAATAAAATTATCTTGTATCGTGATGATTTTTGCTTCAGCTTTGTTGGTTATCTTTTTCAGTAAATGTAATCTTACCACAGTAGGTGACTGACATTTCAATGCTTCAAAGAATGTTTTTATCAGAATTTTGAGATGAAATTTGATGGTGCCAGTGTTGAATTTCCTTTGTCTCCTGGTGTGATAACAAGTCAAAGTAAAATTATCAGATAAGAGGAATGTGCTGACCTTCACATAACATTCAATAGCCCAAATGGTTTTTTATTTATTCAGTCTCAGTGTTGGAAAAGGCCATTAAACAGATTAAAGATCTTTTGTAACAATTACTGAGTTGTCTTAAACTAACACACAGTGTAAGGAAGTGCTATAAAAGACAGTTTGAAGTAGTTTAGACAATTGAGAAGTTTTCTGAGATTGCATTTACATGTAAAATACTGAGGAGGTTGGGGCAGTAAAGGTAAGAGCACACTAAAATTCAACTAATGTCATGGATCAAACACATGAGGTAATAATTCTTAGAAGACCCTGACAATACCTCATCAGCACCTCAGTAAGGGCACTGGGCTTCCTAGTAATAGATAATAGAAACAAATGACAATTGAACAAAATAAATTCGGTCTGCAGATTTTAGTAAGTTCTGTAACATTTTTTAAAGCATACATCAAATGTGACTGTTAAGAAAAAAAATTATCTATTTCTTTTGTTAGTTACTGACCTAGTATAATATTGAACATTTCTAATACTAATTTACTTGCAGCTACAATTATTGCTGCATAAAATTCAAAAGATTTTTCACATTTGTAAAAATTTGTCTCATTTTTTCTTCCCTTTTTTCAGACGTAAGCATTCTCTATCATACGACAGAAGATGTCACATTTGTTAGTTTTGATCTAAATGTGAATGGATCTATACCACAAGGATGGCAGCAGTTCAAGAAAGTGGTTCATCACCATATTCTAAGGATCAAGTAGGGATGGGGTGGAAATACTGTTTTGTCAGCGACATTGAAATCCCTTGGAAAGAATACAAGAAATAGTTATTGTCTTCTTGCAGTTTTTTTATAGTTACATATGGTAAAACTGTCCTGGTAACAAGACCTTAAGAAAACATGCATACTTTGGGGTGGCACGGTGGCTCAGTGGTTAGCACTGCTGCCTCACAGCACCAGGGTCCCAGGCTTGATTCCAGCATCAGGTGACTATCTATGTAGAGTTTGCACATTCTCTCCGTGTCTGTGTGGGTTTCCTCTGGGTGCTCCGGTTTCCTCCCACAATCCAGAGATGTACAGGTTAGGTGAATTGGCCATACTAAATTGCCCACAGTGTTCGGTGCATTAGTCAGAGGGAAATGGGTCTGGGTGGGTTACTCTAAGGAGGGTTGGTGTGGACTGGTTGTGCTGAAGGGCCTGTTTCTACACTGTAGGGAATCTAATCTAAAACCTCCATCCTCCTATGATATATTGGCTTGTATAACCAATAGAAATCTTTCAACAGAAAGAATGGACTTCATTTTATTTGTCATCTTATGGCATGTCCTCAGCACCTTCTTAGAGCACATGATAACTAAAAGAAATGTTTTTCAAGTATAATAGCTATTGCAACAGGCCATTAAGAACTACATGTCCCACATATAGCAATTTTACAAAAGACCTCACTAATTTGTTTGTCACATTAATCAAGAGAAGAATATTGGCCATGGTGCATGGTTTACTTCCAACTTTCAAAAACTTGCAAGCAACTGAATAAACATACATTAGAAAAGTGTCATTTGATAGACATTAGAGTGGGACCTTCCCATCCACGGTATGTGCAATAATTGTAGAATCCTTACAGTGTGGAAGCAGGCCATTCAGCCCATGCTGATTAGCATTCCATTCAGACTCGCCCCCTTCCTACTTAATCACACTGAATATCCATGGCTAATTCACCTAACCTGCACATCTCTAGACACCAAGGGCAATTTAGCTTGGCCAAATCAAACAGTCTGAAATGTTTGGACTATGGGAGGAAACCAGAGCAGCCAAAGAAAACCTCACGCTGACATGGGGAGAATGTGTAAGCTCCACATAGTCACCAGAGGGTGGAAACCACTGAGCCACTGTGCCACCTTTAACGATGAGATAGATGGGAAATATAAGGAGAATGAAAATCAGATTCTTGACTTGAGGAAAACTTTTTCCAGAAGTTTCTCTTAAACCTTAAATGGCAATTTCAAATGAGATTAGCTGATTTCTGTATTTTTGCATCTCATTAGAGCCCCAACTCACTTTATATGCTACCTCCATTTCTCTGCTCCTCTGCTGCAGTACTAGATGGTGAAAATTGCCGACTTGTAAATCAGAGTGGGTACAGGCAGTTACAACTCATCAAATGTTGGTCCAACATGCAACTGCTTCTTTAGAATATTGAGCAAAACGTTATAAGGGTATGAGTGTGCTACAGAGAGTGGCAGAATTGGACCAAACATTTAGAAAGGCTTTTCTCAATGTTGAGATAATCTCGCTTCATCTTATACACTTTCAATAGGTGAGATTGTCCCTGGGAAATGGTAAGTTGCCAATTGACAGTGATCAACGCTTCTTAAACTCACTTAATTAACATTCTGTTTCTGATGTTACAAAACTCGTTCAACCAACTAGCCATCGAGAAAACCCAGCAAGGAGACCAGAGCATGCATTTGGCAGATTCATCTCCCATTTCCACTGAACAAATTCCATGTAGTGTTCAGTCAAACTGAAACTCAGGGCACAATCCAGAGGCACCAGAAAGAAGATCAAATGGGAGGATGCTCATTACTATGGAAAACAAGTGTTAACATCAACATCGCCATGATGGACAGGAATTGCCAAAGTTCTACCCTGGTGAGTCAGTCTACATCCAGAACTTGAAAGAACTTGTAACAAAAATAGAAATTGCTGGATAAGTTCAGCAGGTCTGGCAGCACTTGTTAAGAGAAATCAGAGTAAACGTTTCAGGTTGAGGAAGGGTCACTTCTTTACACAGATGCTGCCAGACTTGCTGAGCTTTTCTAGCAATTTCTATTTTTGTTTTTGATTGACAGCATCTGCAGCTCTTTCAGTTTTTGGAAAGAACCTACCATGTTTTGGGTACTTTGGTTCATCCTCATTCTTGCTTAGTCAGCACTGACCACAATATCCTTAGACATGACAGGTTTGGTTTGATATCTACTAGCAAGTGGCCTTTGTAGGCCTGGATTGACTGCATAAGTGAATGGGGAGATATCCCAATCACTTCTGTGGACTGCTCACATCCTCCTCTTGCGCCCGCTCTGAAGCCAATATAGTACTTACAAATCAATGCAATGTCTTTCCTTCTGACTTAGATCCTGGCAGTGACTTTGGGGTCAGTAGGGGGATTGGTGGTTGCTGTAGGGGAGTAGGAGTTTATAAAATGTCAAGTGTTTATGATTTAAACACCTCCCAGGTAAAATGAAAGATTCAGGGTGAACCGAGATAAGCATTTGGTAGAGAAGAGAATACATGATTGTAATGGTAGAAGACAAAACTTGAGTGGAGGCTCAATTGGAGCATAAAAAGCAGCATGAATTGGTTGGGCAGAATGGTCTGTTTCTGTGCATTAATAGTACATATAGTAAGGGGTCCTGTGAAGAAGAGTACACTGAGATTACTAAATTAACCTATCTCATTACAAAAAATTATACCTAAAATAATCTGTTTCCTATTTGGCTTTGTGAAATATTGTTTTAGAAAGCAATCTAAAATGCATTCTGTGACCTCATCTTCCACTTTTGCCAAAATATTTTATCCAATCCAAATGAAGATTTTGAAGCATCTGTGAATGTTGCTGTATCTTTTGTTACAGACTCCTTTTTTTTTGGATTCATACCCTGTCCAATACTATACCTACTGTTATGAGTTGGAGATGTCGGTGTTGGACTGGGGTGTACAAAGTTAAAAATCACACAACATCAGGTTATAGTCCAACAGGTTTAATTGGAAGCACACTAGCTTTCGGAGTGATGCACCTTCAGCAGGTGATAGTAGAGGGCTCAATCCTAACACATAGAATTTATAGCAAAAATTTATAGTGTGATGTAACTGAAATTATACATTGAAAAATTGATTGTCTGTTAAGCATTTCATCTATTACAATACAGTGATAGTTTCACTTCTTTCATGTATAAATCACAAAACCTTTTTTAAAAAAGTTGTATTCTCAGGTTAGCTGTTAACAATGGTGAAAGCTAGACAATATGCTGAAGGTGTTGGCCCCGTGTTCTCTGTCTATGCCATGATGTTTAGATTGATTCTAACCTAAAAAGTGAAATAACAGAGTTCTACATGAATGCATGCAGTTTTTGAGCAAAGTACAATGTAACGCTGCAAATACAAATTCACCCCACAAAATGTATGCATGTCGGTCTTTGTCTGTCTGTGTATGTCTCTGTCTGTGTTGGGGGTTGTGAGTGTGAGAAAGTGTATTTGTGTGTGTAGTGAGTGCAGAGTGTCTAAAGTCTGTGAGGGGGTGCATGTGTGAGTGTGGGAGTGTGTGTGTCTGTAAGGGTGTGTCTGGGTGTCTGTGTGCGCGTCTGTGTGTGTGTGTGTAGGAGTATCTGTGAGTGTGTATAGTGCAATGGTGGGCACCTGTAATGTGACATGAACCCAAGGTCCCGGTTGAGGCCCTCCCTATGGGTACCGAACTTAGCTATCAGCCTCTGCTCAGCCACTTTTCTCTGCTGTCTGTCCCGGAGTCCACCTTGGAGGATGGTTACCCGAAGGTCCGAGGCTGAATGTCCTGGACCACTGAAGTGTTCCGCAGCTGGGAGGGAACCCTCCTGTCTGTTGATTGTTGTGCGGTGCCCATTCATCCGTTGTCGTAGCCTTTGCTCGGTTTCCCCAATGTACCGTGCCTCCGGGTATCCTTGCCTGCAATGTATAAGATAGACAACGGTGGCTGAGTCACATGAGTACCTGCCATGTACAAGGTGGGAGGTGTCCCCACGCGTAATGGTGGTATCTATGTCCACACTCTGACACGTCTTGCAGCGTCTACCGTGACAGGATTGTATGGAGTTATCCTGAGAGCTGGGCAGCTTGCTACGAACAACGATCTGTTTGAGGTTCTGGCGGTTGTTTAAAGGCAAGTAGTGGAGTTGTGGGGAAAGTCTTGGTGAGGTGCTCATCCTCATTGATAATGTGTTGCAGGTCACGAAGAATATGGCATAAAGTTTCAGCTCCTGGGAAATACTGAACAACGAAGGGTACCCTGACGTTGCAGCACGTGTCTGTGTCCTGAGGAGGTCATTACGGTTCCTTGCTGTGGCACATTGGAACAGGCGGTGGATGAGTTGAGCATCGTACCCCGTTCTTGTGAGGGCATCCTTGAGTACTTCCAGGTGTCCGTCACATTCCTCCTCATCTGAGCAGATCAGGTGTATGTGTAGGGCTTGTCCATAGGGGATGGCTGTTTAAATATGTTTTGGGTGGAAGCTGGAGAAGTGTAGCATCGTGAGGTTGGCTGTGGGTTTGTGGTAGAGTGTGGTGCTGAGGTGTCCATCCTTTTTAGAGACGCATGTGTCCAAGAATGAGACAGGTAGTTGAGTGTAGTCCATGGTGAGTTTGATGGTGGGATGAAACTTGTTGATGTCACTGTGTAGTCCTCGCCATGGGTCCAGAGGAAGAAAATGTCGTAAATGTACCTGGTGTACAATGTTGGTTGGAGATCCTGCATCTTGAAACCTATTGTACAGGGTATCTCCAGCTTTTGTCGTGACACTATGGATTTCTTACAGAAACTCAGCACCCACGGACCAGTCGAACCGGGAACATTCCTTGTCACACCAGCATCCCCCACAATGATGGCATTGCGGCAACAGCCTCAGTACTCAACACCAACAACTGCCAATCTCCAAAAACCATCCTACAACTCATCCGCTTTATCCTTGATCACAACGTCTTCACCTTTGACAACCAGTTCTTCATCCAGACACATGGAACAGCCATGGGGACCAAATTTGCACCCCAATATGCCAATATTTTTATGCACAGGTTCGAACAAGACTTCTTCTCTATGCAGGATCTGATAGAGCAGAGGCTGATGGCTAAGTTCAGTACCCATAGGGAGGGCCTCAACTGGGACCTTGGGTTTATGTCACATTACAAGTGGCCACCATTGCAACACACACACACACACACTCCCACATGCACCCCCTCACAGACTTAAGACACTCTGCACTCACTACACACACACACATACACTTTCTCACACTCATAACCCCCAACCCAGACAGAGACACACACACACAGACAAAGACCCACATGCACACATATTTTGTGGGGTGAATTTGTACTTGCAGGGTTACATTGTACTTTGCTCAAAAACTGCATGCATTCATGTAGAACTCCATTATCTCACTTTTTAGATTAGAATCAATCTAAACATCATGGCATAGACAGAGAACACAGGGTGCCAACACCTTCAACATATTGTCTCGCTATCACCATTGTTAACAGCTAACCAGAGAATGCAACTTTAAAAAAAAAAAGATTTTGTGATTTACACATGAAAGAAGTGAAATTATCACTGTATTCTAACAGATGAAAGGTTTAACAGACAATCACTTTTTCAATGTATAATTTCAGTTACATCACACTGTAAATTTTTGCTATAAATTCTGTGTTAGGATTGAGCCCTCCACTATCACCTGATGAAGGTGCGTCGCTCCGAAAGCTAGTGTGCTTCCAATTAAACCTGTTGGACTATAACCTGGTGTTGTGTGATTTTTAACTACTGTTATGAGGCCTACAAACTACTACCGCCAGTTTTTCTGTATTCCTTTTTATTTTGTATATTCATCCATAATGTTGCCACTTTTTAATCTTACAATCCACGTTCTTTCCTCACAACTGTCCCCATAACATCATTTATTATTGGGCTCATATGGGTGTGTTATGCATTAACAGCCTTTGCCTTTTCTCATTTTGACAATTCTGTTTTCTGATTGGACCTTCTCCACTATTACTTTAAAGTCTCTATCATTCCTTCACTCTTTATCCAAATGTTTTACGCTGTTCTATGGCCTTAACTAGCAGGAAACAGAACCTTTGGAGGTTGTAGCCACCAAAGTGGAGCATATTGTCTATCCCCATAACTATATAAATCTCCAAATACCACCTCAGTGACTCCACACAAATGATATGAAACTACCCCTGCATCAATGACCATCTTTTATAATGAGATAAATGGCAGCACTCTCTCAATGCACTGCTGCTGACATCTAATTTCTCTGGAAAAATAAAATAATAAGCTTTTTTATTTGAAACTATTCACTCAGATCCTTATTTAATAAAGAACCTGAAATACTGATTCAATATCTACCGTGCACCATCTCTTGGCACAATATTTAATACAATCTTGTGTGTTGCAAAGCTATATATTACTGTTTCCTTATAAAATCCAAAGCATCACATCAGAGCTTGTATGTGAATATGACAAAGCAATGAAATTTATTGTGTCAAGAAATTGAAATTGGATGGGTAGAAATTTGATTCAGAATTGAATGAAGAATTTGGTTAGCACTGATTTAGCTGGCTACATGGAGGAAGCATATGAACAAATAAATTAGGAGCAGGATTTAGGGACTTGGCCACTCAAGCCTGCTCTGCCATTCAATAAGATAATGGCTGATCTGATTATTCCATTTTCCCACCTGCTCATAATAAGTAAGAGAGGGCGAAAGGTTGTCACGAGTCTACCCATTAAATATTCAAAGGCTCTGTTTTCATCCTCCTTTGAGAAAGAGAGTACCAAAAAATCACAGCCTTCTTAGGGGAAAAAGAAATCTCCTCATCAAGAAATGGGCACCCCTTCATTTCTAGACAGTGATCCCTATTTCTTGAATCTTCCTTTCCACATACACTGTTGAGATCTTTTATATGTTTCAGTCAAGTAAAATTCTGAACCCCAGCAGATAAAACTCTAGCCCATGCATTCTATTCTCATAAGATAACCTACCATTCTAGGCATTCATCTAGTAAATCTTGAACTGTTTTCAATACCTTTACATTCTTCCTTAAATAAGAAAGCAAATACTACCTACAATACCCCAGATATAGTCTATATAGCTGAAGCGTAACCTCCTTTCCTTCGTATTTAATTCCCACTGCAACAGATTATAATATTCTATTTGCTTTCCAAATTGCAGTTGGAACCTGCATTTAATGTTTTGTGATTCATTTACTGGGACACACAGCTCCTCTGTATCCCAGAGATCTGCACTGCACACCATTAAGGCAATTTACTCCTTTCTTAATCTTCCTTTCAAAATGGACAATTTCACATGTTGTCACATTATGTTCCATTTATAAAATATGTACTTATTCACAAGCTATCAGTATTTTTGTAGCTTCCTTATGACTTCTTCATAACTTACGTTTCTACCTATCTCTCGGTGATCACCAAACTGAGCAACCATGCTGTATTCTCTTCATCCAAGTACCATATAAAAGTTGTAAAAAACTGAGGCCCCAGCATTGACCCCCTCTGACACACTATTTGCTATGTCTTATGTACCACAAAATGCCTACTCTCTGTTTCTGTTAGCTAGTCAATCCATGCCAATATCTTCCCACATACAGCTTGGCCTCTTATTTCCATTATAACTTTTGATGTGGCAAGTCATCAATTCCATTAGAAATTAAAGCCCAATACATCCCATCCCAGGTAACTCTTTATCTAGAACAAATATTACTTCTTCAAAGAATATTAATATTGGTTAAACATGATTTTCCTTTTGCAGAACAACATTAATTCTGCTTGATTACCTTGAACTTCTCGAAGTGTCCTGCTAAAACGTCTTTAATAATAACTTCTAAGATCTTCTTTATTGCAGATATTAAGTTAACTGGCCTGTATTTTCCTGTCTTTTTTCCTTTTTGAATAAAAACTTTTGCTACCTTCCAATCTAGGGACTCCCTGAATCAAGGGACTCTTGGAAACTTCAAATCAACACATCAAGAATCTCACTACCCAGTTATTTTGAGACTTCAGAATCAGGTCTAGGAGAACCCTCAGTTTCTCCATCCCCTCCACTTCTTGATTCACATCTATTTCCAAAATGTTACTGTATCCTCCATTGAAAGATCGTTGTAAAATATTTGTTCAGTTTAATCTCCTTACTTTCCATTATTAATTCCCTAGACTCAATATTTTCTATCGGATCAACGTTCACATTGTTCACTTTATTTTTCTTAATACCTCTTTATACTCTGGTTAACTCTTTTCCCCTCCTTTGTCATTTTTTGCTTTTCTTTGATTTAATTTCTGTCCAATTTCCATGCAGCTTTGAAGTTATATGTTTTATCTTAATGGTTAATATTACCTTCATAACTTCTTTAGTTAAAAATGAATAGTGGGTCATCCCCTTGGAATTTTATTTCTCGTTGCAATCTATGTATTTGGCGTATTCTAAACTATCTCCTAAATGCCTGCCATTGCATCTCTATTGACATATCCCTTAAAATTATTTGCAAGTACACTTTGGTTAGCTCTGGTTTCATAGCTTCATAATTGTCCTTACTCAAGTTTAAATCTGCAGCCAAGCTGATAAGATTTTTAGTGACACATTGCCCAGATTTCAGAGGTTCCTTTTGAACTTCTGCTGCGAAATATTTAATAATACAATTAGTAATTCTCTTGAATCATGGTTCAGTGGTATCTATCAGATTTTGAATAATGTTGAAGATGTTTCATACTGTTGTCACAGTGTAGCATTTGGCAGTAGTGAACTTGCAAACGGCTCTTAGACATGTTGCTGTGCAACAATGGCTTCACTAATGCGTCAGCTTAAGATTCTGTTATGTGAGGGCAGCAAGATGAGTGATTTGCAAGACTGCCATTGATTAGATGAGTAACTGAAAGCAGAGTAATAATTAAAAAGACGTGAGTTAAAGTAAAGTAGATAATCCATGGAAATGGGCATCCAGAATCATCATGTTTAACCCATTCCTGTACAGTGTTACCAAGAACACATTCAGTTGGTTCTGTCTGCTCTTTTGAATAATTGCTGTAAAAGTTGGTATTCCTGTCACTGTTCATTGACTGCATCAACAGGGGCCTGATATTATTTAATATCAGGCTAATACTATTTCAAGACAGCCTATGCCTTTTAAAAGGGAAATGTATTGAAGTTGCAAGAATTGGTGGGAGTCTTTTTCATGAGTCATTCTGGTTTCTGGTGTTTTGAGTAATGGATGAAAACGTGAAAGAGAGCTCATCTGGAGTACTGTGTGCAGTTCCGGTCCCTTTACCCAAGTAAAAGTATACTTGCCATACAGTGAGTGCAGCAAGGAGATATCTGTGAGATACCAATGAGAAGATGATGGCGCTCATGACGATGGAATGGAGAAAGACATGGCATTCCTCCAGATAATGGAGTCTCTAACCTGGGTGACAACTTCAGACTCGGCTGGCATGATCTGGTAATATGGCCTCCATTGTCAATCCGAGGGAAAGGTGTATCCTGCCCCTGCATTAACCCCATCCAGCATGACCTACAGCTCCCAGCCACAATGCAGAGTGCCAATTTCTCTCCATTTCAGGTAAGACCAATGTGAAGTTTCAGATCACAGTACCGACAATCAAATGTATGTTGCAAACTGATTGATAGTGAATTCTGCTTGCTATGTATGATATTAGCAGCTGCTAGGTGCATGGGCACAAGCCCTTTTACGAAGGTACCAGCCAATGCACATTCAATTGGAAATGTATATAAACCTCTCAACCCCCTTTGTAAGCCTTATGTCACCCTGTAAGATTCAAGAAAAAAAGGCACTGCATAGACAAATTTTGTCCTTAATGCATGACAGTTACTGCATAATAATAGAGGTAATGTCATTTATAGACTTGTGTAGTTCAAGGCTGATTTGCAAAATATAGAAATTGACAATTTGCAATATGAAATGAATACATGTCTGGTTTTCTATTCTGTTGAACTTTTTAATGTAATCACTGATTTACCTGAATATTCTTTATAATATTCTTCTCATCTAGCTTTGTGTTTCAGTAATTTGTCAAAGTCACTAACACGGATTAGAAATAACTGAGACTCCACTAGTGATCCTTGCAGCATTCCATTTGTTACAGCTGACCAGTTAATAGCTGTAACTGCAGTAATACTCCAGGGATATTAGTTTGGACTTTGCAATGTGAGGGATCTGCAGTGTGTGGCATAGCACATGGTAGAACAAGATTTCAGTTTTACCAGTTATTTATTCAAGCTACAGGATCCATGGAATTGTAAATGAGAAACTCACTGAGATCTAAGGCATAGTTGTCTATGGTTGTACATTGTATTTAATGTCTTCTTCGGTGATGTGTTGGCTGACATTCTAAAGGACTGCCTCAGAACATCTGTTTTGGACATTTATTTGTACACAAGAGGAAAAAGAAAAGTGACTTAGATGGATTTGTTAGCATGTACCCTAGATAGGAACCAACCTCATGGAAGGCATTCCTCTTTGTCAAAGCCCTTGACAGAAGGTTTTTGATTAAACAGTTGGTGATGAATAAATTGATATGTAGTGCTGGGTGAGGACATATAGAACATAATGACATATCTAGAGGTTTTGCAAACAGCTTTTTATAGGTCCTTCCACTACACTAAAATTATATGTTAACCATGTAGCCAATGAGGAAATACTGAAATATGGGCCAACAGATGTGAGTGTGCCTTTGAGAGAGCAGCTAGGACTTGTCAAGTTGTTCATATATCTTACCTCTGATGTGCTCAACAAATTGGGATGCGAGAGAGAGAGACTGTGATGTTGGTCTTTTTAAACTTATTTTTCCATATGTATGGTTATACTGTGTATAGCTGTAATGTAAATCTTTTTTCTTCATTTCTCTATTCTGTAACTAAGGATTATACCAAGGTACTCTGTACCTAAGATGGCGCTGTGTGTTGGTGACATTGTTACACTATAAGTAATCTGTAACTGAAGAAGCTGCACCTAGGTACTTTAGTAGTTAAGACAGCACTGTAAGTGACGACTTACCAACTTTTCACAGTACTCATTTGAGTACATATGACAATAAAGCGAATTCAATACAATTCGACGAGCTTCTTATGCACTGTATGTTAGGAAGAAAAAAATCAAAATGTGTGAATTCATTGCATTTGTTCTTCTGAAAATACCACAACTGATCCAATGAATTCACACATTTTATGATGAATTTTTCTTCCTACCATACAGTGCATAAGAAGTTCCGGGCATTTGTTGTCCAATAGGGTATTAATTATCCTCCTCCCTGGGATAGGTGGAGATGGGGTCTTTCTTTGGTTTTTACAAGGTTTTTACGCAGAAGACTCACTAATTAATTTAATAATACAAACATTGGGAATATTCCTCCTTATAAATTATATCCTAAATGTATATAGTGTGCTACATTTGAAACACAATCCGGTATATAATTATAGCAATGCAAGGATTTCTGAGATAATTTCAACTTTTGCCATTATTGCAACAATTGAAACCATTTTTGGTAAACACTTTCTAGATTTTTTCTACTACAATACACATTTAATATTTAGTACCTCTGGAATCAGGAGTGTGCAGATTGATCAAATATTCTGTTTAGTCACTGTGGCCTCACAGCGCCAGAGACCCGGGTTCAATTCCCGCCTCAGGCGACTGACTGTATGGAGTTTGCACATTCTCCCAGTGTCTGCGTGGGATTCCTCCGGGTGCTCTGCTTTCCTCCCACAGTCCAAAAATGTGCAGGTTAGGTGAATTGGCTATGCTAAGTGTAGGGGAATGGGTCTGGGTGGGTGCGCTTCGGCGGGTCGGTGTGGACTAATGCATGTACATCTGACTTTCAGGATTCCCTCCAACAACTTGCCTACCACTGAGGTCAGGCTCACCGGTCTATAGTTCCCTGGCTTGTCTTTACTGCTCTTCTTAAACAGTGGCACAACTTTTGCCAACCTCCAATCTTCCGGCACCTCACCGGTGACAATCGATGATACAAATATCTCAGCAAGAGGCCCAACAATCACTTCTCTAGCTTCCCAAAGAGTTCTCGGGTACACCTGATCAGGTCCTGGGGATTTATCCACCTTTAACCGTTTCAAGACATCCAGCACTTCCTCCTCCATAATCTGGACATTTTGCAAGATGTCACCATCTATTTCCCTACAGTCTATATCTTCCATATCCTTTTCCACAGTAAATACTGATGCAAAATATTCATTTAGTATCTCCCCCATTTTCTGTGGCTCCACACAAAGGCTGCCTTGCTATCTTTGAGGGACCCTGTTCTCTCCCTAGTCACTCTAAGGGCTCTGGCCTGAAACATCAATTCTCCTGCTCCTCGGATGCTGCCTGACCTGCTGTGCTTTTCCAGCAAAACACTCTCAACTTAGAGGGATATGGGCCAAGTGCTGGCAAGTGAGACTCGATTAATTTAGGATATCTGGTCAGCATGAACGAGTTGGACCGAAGGTTCTGTTTCCGTGCTGCACATCTGTGACTCGATAACTGCTCAGACATTGTGATATTGGAGGAGAAATGGACTCAAAATTGAATCAAACTTGATATTTCATGTGGCAATTCAATAATAGGTATATTTGCATTGAGGTAAATAAATTAAAAAGCTACAATAATTGGACGGAACAATACAGTAAACTTTGTGGTATTTGAAGCATGCCAGTTAAAACAAAAAGTTTCTTGTATTTGTGTGAAAAACTGCTCTTTATTTCATCATTAAAGTGCCTCACTCTAATTTTAATATTTATATCCTCCTGGTTGGTCTGTATGCCCACCCCAAGATTTTCTCCCAGTTGCTTGAATGTGAGAATAGAGAAAGTAATTGAATGTTACTCTGCAGCTTGAACTTAGTTCCTTGAGAATTGCTGTTATTAGTCTTTGTGACGTCAACCAAAGATTTTTTTTCCTCTCTATAACTGGCCTCAAACCCAAGTACGTGAACAATAAATTAGTAATATAATGTAAGGGAGGAGTGCCATAATGGTTAACGTAGCTCAGAAGACAGTTGAAAGTCCATAATTCTAAGTACACAAGACTGAAATAAGTCAAATGCAAACTAAAAAAAATTGCACAGTTGTATTCACTAAGAAAGGGAGATAAAATGCAATAAATCGGAACTGCTATGCAATTAGTTAAGATTTTGTTCTGCTGGGTAATTGAAGTGTGGATTATTAAGTTTTTTATTGTAGATCACAAAAATGTCAATTTTTAAATAATACTTTAATGTAGATTTCATGCTGTTATTAAAAGTTGGTAGTAATTTTCTGAATACGACCTTATCAATGACAATTGGCGTTTAATTTGCCTTTTAGGAGGATGTGAGTTGAAATTAATGCAATTTATTTATGAAATTGCACATTCCATCGTCTGTGCACATCATGTCAAAATTCAAAAATCTTATGAGAAACTTGCAATGAATGCTCTTCATTGGAAAGCACAACATTATATTTAGTGCTTTTGTAAGCCTTCCCACAAATTACCCCATTAAAATCAACAAATCCTTATAGTTTAAGGATTAAAACTAACAACTGTTTTTTTTTAAATAATTATGTTCTACAACATTTCTTAGTAAATTTGTAATCCTTAATCTGCCAAACAGGAAAGCTAATGAAGTTTTTATGAGATTTTGAAACAATGGTACCTCCTGCCAGGCACTTTAACAGGATGTTTGTGTAAATGAAAGTAGTGCACTCACTGCTGCCTCTCGCTTGCCATCCCAATTGGCTTCCCCTCTCATTGCCCCTGGATGTCCAGTTGGTGCCCCATGTCTCATTGCTCATCATCTCACTGTCAATCCTCCTTTGTCGTTGGCCTTGCCATGCTCTCTGCAACACATCCACCTCCTTTGCCCTGGGGTGTCCTGAGGGTTGCACCCATCTCTACCAACCATTCCCTACTCTACCTCATCTCTCTTGCCATCCCACCACATGCCCATCTTACAGTTTCCTTTGCCATCCTGGTGACCAAATCCATGCCAATTCTGTGATATAGGGACTTGCTATTGTTTTATTAGATAAGAAGTCTGTTTTTTAAAAAATTAATTTATTATTGTCACATGTACCTGGGAACAGTGAAAAAAACTTTTGTTTTGCATGCAGTACAGGCAGATCATACCATACAAAGTATATAAAGGTAATAGAACAAAGCAAGGAATACAGTGTTATAGTTGCAGAGAAAGTGCACAAAGAGTGAGGTCAACATTAATTTTCAATTTTGAAATTTGTAATGTAAGATTGTGTCATTCATTGCTATGGATTCAACAAAACAAGTAGCAGGAGCCTCCAAGATCTATAGTTAGGTAGCCAGCAAGTTTGCTTACACGCAGAGATGTCACAAGCACTTCTACAATTGTAGTTGCAACAAAGACAGCCTTGAAACAAAATCTATTTACTTCCAGCCAACAAATTTTGTACATGGTGATATTCCCTAGAAAGGAAAACAAATGATTAAAACTGTAGGGCAGGCAGTGTCAGGTTCCATGCATCAATAGCATGATCCCCTAGTTACACCATTGCATTGATGTGTAGATATGCTAAACATGACCTGTTAATGAGAAACGTAGGTGGACAGTCCTGGATATTTTGGGGATTGTGATTTCTTTGTTATGTACCTTCATTGAGACAAAACATCTTATTTATCAGGAAAATTGAACCATCTGGACATTCATTCAGGCATGAAAAGCTTCAAGCCAGATAATTGAAGTAATATATGAATCTTGGATTACAAGAGTCTTTAATCTAGCGCTTTCAACTGATTTGGAGATGGTTAGCAGTAGAAAGAAAAGTCTATTATTAATCTTACCTGCTTGTCTTAAAGTTATAGTCTCTATTTATTTGTTTTTGCAAAGTTCCCCACCTTTCCAGTGTAAATGTCAGAGCCAGCTCAATTTAGCAGCTTGCCCTAAAGACATAACAGATATCAGAATGTTAACAAGCTTAAAGTAGGACCTTTACCCAGCTGGGAGTGCAATCAGTCTCACAGGGCAGCAGGCTGCAATGGAGCCTGGAGAAAAAGCTTGCAGGCTCCAACAGTAGTGAGCCAGGAGATGCAGGAAATGGGGAAGGGGAAATATTGTTGTGCAGATCTCGGAATGGTGTGAGGAATCCGAAAATGTGTCACTTGCTCCTTGCCCAATTAACTTCTGGCAGACTTTACCGACCAGGCTGGAGACTAACCCAATCCCCCTCATCACAGGTAATACCTATGGGCTGAATTTTTCCCTTTCAGCGAAGTACAAATTACGCTCAGGTTTTTAGGGGAATTATTGCCACAAGATGCAGCAAGATTTCTCACCGCATCTCACTAAACACTCATGATTAACTATATAACATGCTCCTTTGGAAGCTCTCATGTCTTATTCTATCACCGTCTTACTATGTGCCATTCATAGATCAATTCACAGCTTGGTGGATATCAGCCAAAAAACCGGCATCCAATGCACCTCCGACACTTTTGCAAGGCTCATACAAGCATTGACATTCTGACATTGCCTCTCACTGGCTGCATATTAACACAGCAGCCACAAAATCATGCTGCTTGTGCCATATATCGGGCATGGCTAACACTGCCTCACACATGCAATCACATTCTCTAATCCTAGTCACCCATTAACCACACACTTATGCTGTTCATTGCTGCATTCTATCTGAGAAACCTCTCTAAGTCGATGCCCACTGTAACTTGTATCTTGCCTTTGTCCGGTGAGGGACCATTTCAAATTTTTACTGATCGCCAGCAAAAGGGAACAAGAAGGAAACAAATAGAGGCTATTGTTCACACCCACAGAGCAAACCAAATGCTGGAATAATAATATTGACGTTCTGCACCCAGCTTGCATCAACTGGGACTGTGCAAAATCAGGCCCTGTCTGACTTGTAGCGCTTGGTGCAGCTGAATCTTCTCAACAACAAGCAGAGCTGCTTCTGGTTCGATGTCCTCATCCTTCGCTTTGAACAATTGCTCCCATTCCAGTCTCTCTCTCTTTCTGTCTCCCTCTCAGTGAATAAAGGGTAACCCTTAAAAAAAAACCTGAAGATATTTCTCAGTAGTTTTCTTTCTGGGAATCAGAAGATTCTAGAATTCATTACTTCTGATTGCCTCAGAGCATCTGAAAGCTGAACTTTTGACTCAATCCGAAGACCTCTATCTAAGTGGAAGAACTGAGAAATCAACCTATTTTATCTTCTGCCTTTAAACCTTTGACCTGCAAGAGTAATGTTCCTTCTTAGTCTGTTTTTCGAACCTTTAGTGCCCTGTAGAACTGTTGCCTTGACCTGCCTGTGTATGGATGTGTGTGTGTTTCTGATACAAGAAGATCGATTTTAATCTTCCACAGCAGCTCAGTTGATAATGGATTTTGTCACTTATTGTAAAGATACATTTTCCTTTAATAAATGTGTTACTTTTGAATTTTTCAAAGAAACCTGATGGAAGTCTCTTCATTATAGACTGCAATATGAAGAGTAAAAAATTGACCATATTAGTAACTAATAGGTAAAGTTTCCATGAGGCATTATTTTCAGCATCCCATCCCACTGCCTATCAAAATCACAACTCTTAAAAGTGCGATGCAGTCAGAGCAGGGACATGGCTTTGTGAGGATCGCAACCTTCCTGATGATGCATGGCACATTGAATGCATACAGTTCAGTTTGCAATTTGATGCATGCCAAATCTGCAAAATATAACATGGGGTTGAGCTTCCACTCTTTCCCTGTCTAGCTTGTGTGTGACCCATGCACAGTATGCCATGTCAATCATTTCCTCGTTTCCTGGCAACAGTCTTGATGCTTTCATTCCAGGTGTTACTATTGAGACATCATGACAACTACTCGGTGGCTGCTAGGCAACAAAGACTATCCTTTGATGACATTGCTGTTTTGTGGAGGGATGATGGTGTACTGATAATGTCATTGACTTGTAATCCAGAGTCCCACACAAATGTTCTGGAACTCCGTGCTAATCTAATGATGACTGCCATAAAATCCTATCTAGTTCACTAATGTTCATTACCTGGTCTGGCTTACATGTGATCTACAGCAATGTGGTTGATTTTGAGCTACCCTCCGAAATGGCCAAATTCAGTTAGATGAAACTACAATGAAGTGAAAAGAAAGTAATGATACCAGATGGAGCACAAAACATTGATCTAGACACCAGAAACAGCAATGGTAAACCTAGCTCTGTCAATCTGCAATGTCGTCCTTACTAACTTCTGGGTGCCTCTACCAAAATTGAGATGCCTGACATATTCATATAATTGATTACCTTACAGCCAATTTCCCAGATACCACCATCATTAATCCTCGGATGTACCGTCCCACCAGACGCAATGAAACAGTGGTTCACAGTCAGGGAGGTATTGCCTTGGGAACACTCAACGTTGAGAGGTCTTATAGCATCAGATCAAACAAAAGTAAGATGCCAACCAATGGAGGCAGTATCAACAGGGCCAAGTTATTCTACAACCAATTAATTAGATAAGTTCTGTAGTTCTGCAACATGCAAACATGAAAGGGGAAAAGACAATTATGCAACTAGCAAGAAGAGGTGGCTCCACAAGTATTCCTCTCATCAACGATGGTGTAGCCCAGCACATTTGTACATAAGACAAGGTTGTAGCATCTGCATACATCTTTAGCCAGAGTGCCAAAGTGGTTGATCCATCTCAGCCTCCTCCAGATGTCCTCAGCATCACAAATGCCAACCTTCAGCCACTTGGTTCACGCCACATGATATCAAGGCAGTTGATGGAACTAGATATTATAAAAGCAATGGCCCTGAAAGCATATTGGCAACAGTGCTGAAGACATGCTGTTTATTACAGTTACAACACCAACATCACCCCAATATATGAAAGAATGCCCAGGTATGTCTTTTTCACAAAAAGTAGGACAAATCCAACCTGTACAATTACTGCCTGATCAGTCTAGTCTCAATCATTGGCAAGATGATAAAAGGAAGTCATAGAGAATGCTATCAAGCAGTACTTGCAAATCAGTGAACTACAGACTGATGCTCAGTTTGGGTTCATCCAGAGCCAGTTGTCATCTGATCTAGGTACAACCTTGATTGAGATATGAATAAAAAAGAGCTGAGCTCCTGAGGTGAGGTGAGAATGACTGCCAACATTTAGGCAGCATTTGACCAAGTGTGGTATCAAGGACCCTGAGCAAGGTTACTTCAGTGTGAACCCAGGAAAAATTCTCCATCTCTTAGAGTCTTTTGAATATATGAAACAGCAGTAGCAGTATACTATTTGGCACCTCAAGCCTGTTCTGTCATTCAAGATGATCATGGCTGATCTATTTAGTTATGAAATCCACATTCCAATCTATATCCAATAGCCCTTGATTCCGAACATGAAGGGAGATGGGTTGTGATTGTTGGAGGTGAATCCTCTCAGTCCAAACAGTAGGTCCTCAGGGGAAATATGTTCTAAACAATCTGTTCAGATACATGCCTTTAACATGACTTTGGAACACATGGGACCTGAACTCAAACCTCCTGGTCCAGAGGTAGGAATGCTACCACTGTGCCATAAGAGCACTTAGACAATGCTCTGAGAACCTACACCTCTATTAATCTTCCTTCCATCATAAGGTCAGAAATGGGGATGTCTTCTGATAATTACACAATGTTATGCACCATTTGCAACCCCTCAGATGTCAGTGTCCAAATGTAGCAAGACCTGCACAATATCTGATCAATGGTATTTGCACTGCACCAATATCAGACTATTAGCATCTCCAACAAGAGAGAATCTAACCATTGCCCCTTGGCATTTATAATTACTGTTACAGAATCCTCCTCTATCAGCGTCCAGGGAGTTACCATTGACCAGAAACTGAATTGCACCAAATATACATTGTGACCACAGAGGCTAGGAATTCTGTAACTTTCTATCTGTCATCCAGGGCTTAGGTCAAGAGTATGATGGAATACTCTTGAATTGTCTGGATAAGTAAAGTTCAATATTCAAGAAGCTTGACACCATCTGGGACAAAACTTGATTGGCACCCCATCAACAACCTTTAACTTGCACTTCCTTCACCACTGATACATCGAGGCAACAGTGTTTACCCTTTACAATATGCAATGTAGTTACTCATCAAGGTGCCTCTAACAGCACCTTAGAACTCAAACTTCTTCCATCTGGAGGACAGCAGACCCATGGGAACATCACCCATCTGCAAGCTCCCCTACAAGCTACACACCCTCCTGACTTGGATACATCATCATTCCTTCAATTTCATGGGATCAGTATCTTGAAACTCACAACTAAACAACATTGTGGGGGCACTTAAGGATGGACATTAAATACTAGCTTAGCTAGTGATGCCCAACCCCATGAACATGTGAAAAAAAGTCCTAAACCACTTTAGTGAACTATGAAGAATTCAGCAGAATGGTTATCTTGTTTCATGGTTGACTGCTACATATTGTAACAGCTAACAGGGGAGAAGATGAGAATTTGTTTGGAAAAACAAGTAGAGCTAATTAATTCATGCTACAAGAAACACCGTGCCCAGACAAAGTGTCACTGTGTACGTGTGTTCAGGGCACTATTTCCAAAGACAGTCTGTTGATTGGCTTTTCAATTGGCACCTGATACTATGGTTTTAGGCGAGTTCAGCATAGATACAACCTTCTGATTGGCCTAGCTACAGTTTAATAGCCTGTGAGGGAATGAAAACAGAATATGACAGAGGCCAGATGCTGCAGGATCAATACTTTTCTGTCTCAGTCTCATGCACCCTCTCTCTCTTTCTCTCTCTCTCTCATGCTCTGTGTTCCCTTTCATGGTGACATTGCTCTCTCTAACTCACAATCAGAAAGCAATATTCTAAAACCCAAAGGTAAAAGGGAGACCCCCAGGTCCAATCAAGCAGCCAGCAACTGAAGGATTGATCATCACTATGCAGACAGCATCATGACATCATCAATAAACAGAAAGTTTGAGTTGAGGAGGTTGCCTGAAGAGAAGAGATTGAGCAAACTGGGATTATATTCATTGGAATTTAGAAGAATGATGGGGATCTTACAGAAACATATAAAATCATGAAAGGAATAGGTAAGATAGAAGGAGAGAGGATGTTTCCACTGGCAGGTGAAACTAGGACAAGAGGGCATAGCCTCAAAATTCAGAGGAGCAGATTTAGGACTGAATTGAGAAAGAATTCAATCATGGAATTCTATGGAATTCTCTGCCCAGTGAATTGGTTAAGGCTTCCTCAGTAAATGTTTTTAAAGCTAAGGTAGATAATTTTTTTGAACAGTAAAGGAATTAAACATTATGGCGAGAGGGCGGGTAAGTGGATCTGAGTCCATGAAAATATCAACCATGACCTTAGTGAATGGCGGAGCAGGCTCAAAGGGCCAGATGTCTATTCCTGCTCCCAGTTCTTACGTTCTTAAAAGGATTGTGAAACCAGCTCATATAGTTTTGTGATTTTTCATTGGTGAATCAATGCTGTGTTCTTTTGACTATATTTTTCAACTCCGCTCATTACTATCTGTGTTTTGTCTGTTTTTCTGTGTGTGTCCATGTGTGTGTGTGTGTGTGTGTGTGTGAATTTTAAAATGGATAATGTTTGAGTTACATAAATTAGAAATCCTGTTATTTTATGCCATATTAATTTTAAAATTGAGTGGTACAATTAATGGATATTTAAAAATTGTTACTGGAGAATCTTGGTATGGTTTGCTTTTATCTTGGTTAACAATCAGTCAGAAGCAAATTGGAATTGTTGATAGTTTCATTAAATCTTTACATTTGCCACAACTCCAGGATTGGCGGGGCTTGATTTCCAGCACCCTACCCAAATGAGTCATGACAATGTTACACAAACAAACTATCATGAGGCCACATTGCTTTCCAGAACAGAGAGGGCAACCAACTGAGGAGGAATAAAGGAAGAAGTAACTCTATTCCAGCTGGGTTTGCAGTGCCCCACTTATCCGAATGATACCATTAAATCCAACACCAAATCCTCAATAAAAGCCAAAATAACTGCAGATGCAAGAAGTCAGAAACAAAAACAAAAATTGTTGGGAAAGCTCAGCAGGTCTGGTAGTATCTGTGGAGAGAAATCAGAATTAACGTTTTGGGTCCAATGACTCAGTTGCAAATTCTCATTCAGCAACAGTTCCACATTTTACCTTTCTTTTGTTACTAATCATTGTTGTGGTTATGTTTATTTACACAAACTTTACCAATCCCATAGCAGGACAGTTTCTGTTTATTTAAAGGTCTGTTATAGGATTGATTAGCAGGTCAATTTGTTAAAGATGCACATCTACACCCCTTCATACAATGTACTGCAATTTAGATTGACAGTGCAACAGGTCACAAATTCTACATCCTGGCTGCTTGCATATTTGCATGATCCCTCTTAAAAATGATATTAGTACGACCATCACTGTTCATTTGATCAGTGATAATATAAAAGACATCACAAAAATCAAGTTGTAAATCAAGTTTCACCATATTGCAAACAAATATTGATTAATCATACCTGTCATTCTCTTAATGTTTATCTTCCATGTGCCTTTCCCTTTCCCAGTGCATCTTACAATGACTGCAGCATGGAAAGGTTACTGATTTTCAGTGTGGGAGTCTGTAGATAGTTGTACAGGATAGCCTGCAGTAGATCTGGGCCTAGAAACCCCTACTTTGAACAGTTCAAAACTCTACTGCCTATGTCTTATCTTACAGCTCGTCCCATTTCCCTAATACCCTTATGGCCCCTGACCCCCCAAGGCACCCAGCCAAGTAATCCCTCCATGGCCTTGGTCCTCCCTATCTGTCACCTCCGCCAGTTTCACCAACCTCTGAGTTTTTGTGTCCCTCTAATTCTGACTTTTGTGCATTCACAATCATAATCAGTATTACATTGGTGGCCTTGCCTAGATTCCAAACTCTGAAAATTTTAGCCCCCTGCCACCTTCCCTCCCCCCAATACTCTGTCTCTCTGCTTCCCTTTCCTCCTTTAAAACACATATGATGTATATCTCTGATCAAGCTCTCCACCATCTTAATGTTTCCTTACATGGCCTGATGCCACATTTTCCTGTTAAGGACCTTGTCATGTTTCACCTCATTAAAGGCATGATAGAAGTGTAAGTTATTCTGGATGTAGGTATGCTTGCTGCGCTGGAAGGTTCCTCAACCTGAGCTACAAATCTTCTCAAAGCTCGCTGTGTAAGTTATTGTTGTAGTAACATCTAACATATCTGGCAGCATTCTGGGCTGACTGGCTTACAGAAAACATCAAATACATAGTTAGGAGGCTAAATGCTGTCATTCCTGAAACAGTACAGTAAATACATACCCCAAAAAGTCACTCAACCAGGACAATGCCTCAGCAAGCCTGGAAATCTGTTGGATTCCAGATGTTTGGGCCATGTGTTAGTCTAAACGACCTTTGAACACTAATATCTGCAGTTTTAATGGCAGTAATCACAGCTTCATGGCAGAGGTTGTATCATTAATATTTTAGTTTCCACTGTAGCACTCAGCCAACAGGTGGTTTCTGCTTGTGAGGCAGTCGAGTCACTGACACTTGTCATCGTTAGCTGCATCTTGGATGGATCAGGAAGTTTGATACCACCTACACTTTAAAGAGAATGACGTCCAACTTTGCACAAAGTCCTGTGTTATGCTCATGGAAGACAACTCCCTGCTCTTTGACAATAACTGCAGGTTTTCTTAATGACTTAATAGTGCACTATGTATTTAATTATGCTTACCTCACTGAAGCTGTAGTCTAAATGCTGTGTATTGATTGTTTAGTCTTCGTTCCAAAAAGTGCATAAAATTTTCTCAAATCTGACCTGCTATGTTTGAATTTCCTTTTTTCAAATATATTCCAATTTCAAAATTATCAACAACAGATTCAGCAGTGTTGTTGGTCTGACAGCTTGCATTTCTTCCCAACTATTCTTTCCTTTCTTTCACAAATTAAAATCACTTGATTGTTTCCATTGGTTCTTGTTTTAAATTGAAATTTAAATGTTTAAATTTATATTCCCTTTAAACTTCAATTCAATTTTCCATTGCATGCTTGAACTAGCTACTTGTGTCAAGTAATTTAATTAATCCCAATTTCAGAAACAATTACGACCAGGCTCGATGTTTTAAACAATGTCCTTATATTGGAGATGCAAGTAATTGTAGTCAGATCAGGGTTCTCCAGTTTCAAAGACTTTTTCTTCACAAGACTACTAGCTCCTTTGATGCATTCTTGAAACCTGCTCAAAAACAAACAAAATAAAAATTCCACTGTGGCATTGTAAGTAGCCTAATGGCTACTGTATCTGTAAATTTAGAAAACCATAATTTAGTCCTGTCCAAAATCACACATCTCATCACACAGAAGGTGTGTAAGAAGATTAAAACTATCAGCAGAAGAGGTAACTCTGAGAAGGGGCAGAGGTCAAGTCACCAGACAATATCATATTGCACTTCCACATGGTTCAAAATCTTTCAAAGAAATTTTTGATACTCTCAAACTGGCACTTTAAATCTCTACTTTCTTGAAAAAAAAGCATTTTCTAGATCTTTCTTTTAAGGCCACCTTCAAAAAGGAGCAATACAAGTATATGGTCAAAACATTTCTCATTTCAAATTCTGAATTCAAAATGGTTGAGAACAGACTAAACCTCTTTTTCATATCATCTTCTCTATAGCAGCTTTAAAAAATAATATTTTTTAAATTTTTCCAGTGTAATAAGATCTCAAAGTTTTGAACCTATGACACTTTAGGACTGCTCCCTGTTTTAATACTGATTCAATTCATACCAATAAACATTTAAGACAAGCAAATCTTATTATCCAGAATTACAGAGTCACTCACTTTTACAATAATATTTGGAAGTTCACTCTGGCTAGAAAATGAAATTCTAAGCACAATAATTCAGTTGTGAAGGTTTGATATTTACCATTTACCCAGGACTCTTTCCTTGAACTCAATGCAACACACGCATTGTACTGTGTTTTAAGAAAAGAGGGAATAAGTTATGCTTTTTAACTTAATTTCCTTATTTCAACTGGTTGCAACTAATTCCAAGAGGTAATTCAAGCCCTTAAAAATCTAATTCCACATAAACACTCCATAGCATGTTTTTTTTTAGCAGAACCACTGATAGTTCAATAAAAATGACAACAACTTCAAGCCTCTCCAGATCTTGAGAACCCCGAGAAAACATACAAATGATATAAAACAGCATTTTGGTAGCTAACAAATGAAAATACATAATAATCAGATCACAAGGGGTGAATGGTTAATTCAGAGATTGGAGACAGTTGATGAATTCATGTCCAGACAAACAATATTCATTACCTCTCTCAAACAAATACTGGTCTCTCTGTCTCTCCCTCACAACTTGGGAACATTTTCTTCCTTTATTCGTAATGAGAGTGAGATGTCTAAACAGTTTTCCAGTGATTTACATTCCAGAACCAGCAGGCATAGGACACCGTCATGACATTACTGTGGCTATCTGTTGGTTGTTTGGTTTTTAATATGATTACCTTTTATTCAACTATTCACATTATCTTACCTTTTTCCAGTCAAGTCCTGCCCACGAGCTACCACTCCCAGAGGTCCGTCTGTCAGGACTTGTAGCTGTTGGAACGAGCTAACTTTCCACCATCCAAATGGTGACTATGACCTGTAGCCTCACACAACTAAATCATTACCTACCATCCTTTGATATAGCATGGACCAGTGAAATGACTAAATGAATTCACTCAATACTTGGAGTCCACTTGTAATATCAAAGAGTTAATTATACATATCTCTCTCTATCTTTCTGTCAATCAGCTGCAGCTAATAAACAGTGCACTCTTAAATGGATGCACCTTCCAAGTCTCACCCACATGCTATGCTTGACAGTGGCCTTCAGTCAATGTACCATTCACCTCCATTGTTTCTCGCACCTCCATAGACAACATAAAGAGGGTGATCATCAGAATCCAACTTTGGACAACAACCTCGGTTTGCTTTAGGAAGTCACTTTCTCCAGATAATCCTTGTTTTGCCCCAAATCCCCCCAAAACTGCAGGGATCCCAACTCAGCCAACCGGTTCATGACCACACCGAACCCATCATGAGAGGACCTTTCTGAGACATAGAAAATCCCCTCCTCCCCACTGCCACAGCATCCTTTCTCTTCTTGAAGATTTTGCTCAGACCCTGCTCATAGCACCAAGTGTATTGTTAGGCTAAAAGTACCTAATGAGTTCTTTGAGGTCTATTCAAAATGTTTACAAGAATGTTTACAACCTCAATTATCTGAACGAGATAGGTGGGGAGTATATTGTTCAGATACCCGATTGTTCGGATAATGGATAATGTTTTTACTGGACCTTGAGATCTTGTTTGGATAATCCAAAATTCAGATAATTGATTTTCGGATAAAATTTTTCTGCACATATACTTTAATGTGTAGCTATTTATTGAGTTAAAATACTTAGTATCATAAACTAACAATTATTATTTCATATATGTACAGATACATACATAGTTAGGTTAAACAACTGAAAAAAAGAGTCTCACCTTTCTGTCTAGTGGGAACTTTGGCAATGGCACACAGAGTTCTTTATCAGATTTCACAATGCCAGTCACATGAACTCAGTTCCATGATGAAACTCCCATGAGTGGAGCAAAGACCCGGATATTCATATTATTTTGAATCTAAAGTTGTGTGCTGAACCCCTATTTCATCATAACTTCAGTATGTTTTCAGTCCTCAAATACAAGTGGAAAACAAGCCCAGGTGGCCTGTGTATACTGCACAAGTGGACAGTTCCTACTGATTCTCAAGGTTAGTCAGTTTCAGGCTCTTCCCCCCACTTCTGCTCCCCCCCAGTCAGACCAGGCTGTTTTTGCATTAGGCCTGTTTTTTTCATGTAATTTTCCACATTCCTTCATTTGCTCATTGTCATGTCCAATTAACCCTTAATGGTTAACCCTCATTGGTCTAGTTTTAAGGTATCATTTTTAAGCCTAACATTACACTTATATGCCAGCATTGTATTCTTTCACTTTGTTTTCTTCAACTCAATATTATGCAGGAGGATTTGAAGGAAACAAGTGGTTCCTAACAATTACAATATTCTTACCTTCTGAAGTAAAATTTTTTTTACAATAAAATTCTTCGAAATGGATTGTAACATTTCTCAATCTTGGGTAACATAAAAGCTGATTTTTTTTCAATTAATGCCTACCAGCTGCTATTTCGTAATAAGAAGAAAAGGTTTGAGCTTTTTTTTAACCAGTACAGCACAGTGGCACAGTGGTTAGCACTGCTGCCTCACAGTGCTAGAGGCTAAGGTTCAATTCCTGCCTCAGGTGCATGTCTGTGTGGAGTTTGCACATTCTCCCTGTATCTGTGTGGGTTTCCTCCCACAGTCCAAAAATGTGCAGGTTAGGTGAATTAGCCATCCTAAATTGCCTGTCGTGTTAGGTGAAGGGGTAAGTGGTGGGTCGGTGTGGACTTGTTGGGCTGAAGGGCCTGTTTCCACACTGTAAGTAATCTAATTAATTGTCAAAGCTTCAATTCATAAGGGAATATGGTTTTCAGGTTCTTTGATGGGGAAATTCAAATCATAAGTTGTTGTAATCATTTGTTTAACCTGCTGAATAACAAGTAAAACGCCTCATCTTCCGCCTCGGAGGAAGAATGCCTCATCTTCCGCCTCGGAGGAAGAACGCCTCATCTTCCGCCTCGGAGGAAGAACGCCTCATCTTCCACCTTGGAACACTTCAACCCCAGGGCATCAATGTGGACTTCAACAGTTTCCTCATTTCCCCTTCCCCCACCTCACCGTCGTTCTAAACTTCCAATTCAGCACTGTCCCCATGACTTGTCCGGACTTGTCCTACCTGCCTATCTCCTTTTCCACCTATCCACTCCACCCTCTCCTCCCTGACCTATCACCTTCATCCCCTCCCCGACTCACCCATTGTACTCTATGCTACTTTCTCCCCACCCCCACCTTCCTCTACCTTATCTCTCCATGCTCCAGGCTCACTGCCTTTATTCCTGATGAAGGGCTTTTGCCCAAAACGTCGATTTCGAAGCTCCTTGGATGCTGCCTGAACTGCTGTGCTCTTCCAGCACCACTGATCCAGAATTGAACTTCCATAGTCTAGATAAGATGATAGTCTGCAAGGTGTGCTCATTACCATAAATGACAAATTACAAAAATGGTTAGAACTTAGTTACAATGGCTTTGTGATAGTTTGTCTTGAATTACTTTTTGAGACAGGGATGTCATTTATGGCATAAAACACCCAACCTCAATTTGTAATCACCCCCACACCGAACAGTTTCTGTAGTTCTGTTTCAATATTTCTCAAGAATTTTCTCAAGAACAAAATTTCCATCTACCAATAATATTGTTGTCCACTGACCTTGAGTTTCATGAATCAATTTCTCACTTTTCTCGACTATTTGGGGCAGAACCTCCAGTCATCATACTACTGCCTGATATTCTCTATTTCAATCTATAAACATATATTTATCTCATGCCTCATGGTGATCCCACTAAGATTTGACCATTGTTCGAATTTGTCTTTTCATGAAAGCTTGTGAAATGCCTTGAGTATTCTTTTCATTTGCAAGTATTATGTAAATGAACTTTTGTTTTTAAACTTGAATAGTTTTAATTACGGTTGTCTTCACCGTAAATCTTCACTGTTATGCTGGAATTTTCTATCTGCTTTTTAGTCCTCCTTCTACAACAAGCAAATTCCTTCTGATCTGGCTACTTAAAATGACATTTAGTTGGCTTACCCACTGACCTGCATTAAAGAAATGGCTACCCTTTCCATGCCAAATATTGGACAATAGACAATTCAGTCAAGAGGGGCTTATGGTGCAGTGATAGAGTTGCTACCTATGGCTAGAAAGTCTGGGTTAACCCATCCTGGAGATGTGTCATAACAGGTTGTTTAAAAATAATTTTATACTCAAGCTAATTATGTACTGGACCATTCATGTTGTTATCATACAGTGACAATTTCTAGGACTAATTGCTCTCATGGTAATGATTTCTGGACAATTATATCCATCAACAGTTAATTCTGCTGCAAGATTTATTTTTTATTCACCATTCTGCTGTACATTCTGTAAATGTTGTCCATGCAATTATAATCAATGTTATTCTTTTTAAGGTCCGCAAGGTGTGTTCATTACCATAAATGACAAATTACAATGCCATTTTAAAGCAGTTTATCTCTTTTCAGAATGCTGTACCACAAAATTAAAGTTTTTGTATTTCAAGAATGTAAATGAATAATAATAACCAGCATATTGTCTGATGAGATCTTAAACTACTGAGGGCATGAATTTCCTTTATGTGTAGAAATATTATTGGTGCGTGCCCACTTGGTAGTATTCAGACACAAATTGTATGGTAATTATTTTATGCTCTTATACATCAAAATTAGCAATGCTCCTTCTCCGACTGAACTTTGTAATTTATGGCTGAACAAAATAAAGCATAAGAAGCATTGAATTAATATACTTACAGCACAGAGGGAGGCCATTTAGTCTACCATTCTTGTCTAGCCATTTTCAAGAAGTAGTTTAAACTCCTAGTCCACCCTGAAATTGTGCTTCATCACTTAACCCATTTTTGTAATACGTTAAAAATGAAAGTTGGTCCAAATGTACACCTGAGGTATAACATTTTGAACCATTCTGTATTCCAAGCAGTTCAAATTATTTTTTGTAGTCTTCAGGCCAACTTTCCAATCATCCTGTTGTATTTATCTTGACGATTTATGTCAGAGTCTTTTCAATAATTATCTTGTGTGATCCCTTATCAAATACCTTCTGGAAGTCTGTTTTACATTTCCAGTATCTAGTCAACCAGTCACAACTTTAAAAAGTTAAATAGAAATAACTCAGTTTTTTTAAAAATGTAGCATTGGAAATGACTGGTACGGTTTTAACAACTCTGAGCGGAAGCAGGCATTTCCAGATTTTACAGTTTTTTTTTGCCTTTCAGGGTATCATAGACTAAATTATACTCTACCAAATGGTCATGAATGTTATGTTAAATTCCAGAATCTGAAAGTTTCCACAATTGATATTTCAGAAACATTTCTACAATTGACTAGTTTGTTCTTTTCTTCCTCCTTGAACAAAGATGTGTATCGACTATCCTCTAGATGTATGAGGATATCTGTATAACTACTGAGCATTGAAATAATGTATCATAGTCTCTGCTAACTTATGTCTGACCACTTCCAAAAAATTGAAGGCCAGGTCTTTCGGACTGGGTGCCTAATCCATATTGAGTTGTTCCAATTATTTTAAAAGCCAACTGCTTTGTAGCTTCTTCTGTCAATTATTCTCAGTTTTCAGATTTAGGAAAGACTGACAAAAATTATTAGTTGCTCTTAAAAACGTGATCACAGCTTTTCTACTTGCATGGTCTGTATGATAAAGGCTTCTCCTCCCACTTTATCAACTATACTAAAACCATCATTTTCCTGGCCACATTCAGTTCCAAAAAAGTCATGTTGGACTTGAAACATTATCTCCGTTTCTCACTCTATGGATGTGGCTAGACCTGATGAGTTTCTCCAGCACTTTCTGCTATTATTACTGAAGATTGTTTTCCCCTGATCATTATTACCTTCAGGTTTTTTGTTGGTCTCCTTGCTACCATGGTGAGTGCTCTGTCATAAAGTTATTCTGTTAATAGAGTCATAGATTCACAGAGATGTACCACATGGAAACAGACCCTTCGGTGCAACTCATCCATGCAGATCAGACATCGTAAATTAATCTAGTCCCATTTGCCAGCATTTGGACCAAATCCTTCTAAACCCTTGCTATTCATGTACCCATCCAGATACCTTCTAAATGTTGTAAATGTGCCAATCTCCAGAATCTCCTCAGACAGTGCATTCCATACACGCATCACCTTCTGTGTGGAAAAGTTGCCCCTTAGGTTCCTTTTATATCTTTCCCCCTCATGTTAAACTGATGCACTCTAGTTCTGGACTCCTCTCACCTTGGTAAATGACCTTGGCTACTATCCATGTGCTCGCAATTTTATAAACTTCTATTATGTCGTCCCCCCCCCCCCCCCTCAGCCTCTGACACTCCAGAAAAGGAGCCTCAACCAATTCGACCTCTCCCCATAGCTTAAACTGACGTTTGGACTGTGTTTGTCATGAGATTTGAAAGGTCGTGATCCTGGTGAAAGATAATCTGAGCAAGGTTTGTGAGAAGATTTGTAGCTCGGGTGCTCGTTGTTGTGGTTCTGTTCGCCGAGCTGGGAATTTGTGTTGCAGACGTTTTGTCCCCTATCTAGGTGACATCCTCAGTGCTTGGGAGCCTCCTGTGAAGCGCTTCTGTGATCTTTCCTTTGGCATTTGTAGTGGTTTGAATCTGCTGCTTCCGGTTGTCAGTTCCAGCTGTCAGTTGCAGTGGTCGGTGCAGTGCTCTTATGAGTCCTAGTGGTTGCAGTAGTCTGGCTGTCAGTTCGGAAATGCTCTTGATGTATGGTAGTGTGGCTAGTCCTTTGGGCTGTGGCATGTCCTCGTTCCATTGTCTTTCCCTTAGGCATCTGTTGATGAAATTGCAGGGGTATCCTTTTTTGGCGAGTACATTGTATAGGTGTTCTTCTTCCTCTTTTTGCAGTTCTGGTGTACTGCAATGTGTTGTGGCTCTTTTGAATAGTGTCTTGATGCAACTTCTTTTGGGGTGGTTGCTTTCGTAGTTTAGGATTTGGTCTGTGTGAGTGGCTTTCCTGTATACCTTCGGCATTTCCGAACTGACAGCCAGACTACTGCGACCACTAAGACTCATAACAGCACACAAACCAACAGCCACTCTCAGACAACAACTCACCAGAATGAAGGACCCGATACCCAGCATGAGCAAAACCAGCATAGTGTACAAAATCCCATGCAAGGACTGTACAAAACACTACATAGGACAAACAGAAAGACAGCTAACGATCCGCATCCATGAACACCAACTAGCCACGAAATGACACGATCAGCTATCCTTAGTAGCCACACACACAGATGACAAGCAACATGAATTCGACTGGGACAACACTACTATTATAGGACAAGCCAAACAGAGAACAGCCAGGGAATTCCTAGAGGCATGGCACTCATGCACAGATTCAATCAATAAGCACATCTGCCTGGACCCAATATACCTGCAACACAAATTCCTAGCTCAGCGAACAGAACCACAACATAATCTGAGCACTGGCAATTGGGTTGTTGGTGAATGAATGCTGTTTAATACCACAGTCAAAGACTTTTGCTATTACTTTATGATGCTTGTGAGTAGGCTGATAGAATGATATTTGGTCTGTTAGGATTTGATAATATTCACCCCCAGTACATCCATATGCTTATTTTCACTACTATTGTTTAAAAAGATGGTTATTTAATATTTCCGTCATTCATTCTGTCTTCAACAATAGACTAACATTACAACTGCAGACTTACCCTCTCTCTGAATTCACCATTTATGTCAAATACCAATTGTTTTCTCTCTCCTTTTTTTTCAACTCTTCTCTGCACTTTTTCTATTCCTCTTGATTTTCTATAATATTGATTGCCCGAATTTTAACATTTTAAGTAGTTTATTTTTAATCTTTCCAATGCCAAATTGAGCTTCATTGCTTAATGTATCTTATTTAACCACATAACAAAATATTTGTTTTGTACTTTATCCATCCCATGTTTAAATGTTCTTCACAAATAGAAGAATTTTTAATTGCTAATTTGTTGACTTGTTTTCAAACTTTTCTGAAATCTCACTTAATCCTGCCATTTCTGCCTTTCCAGTGATTTTAATTTTGTTCTCTACTATTACTGGTATCCCTACATTGAACATAACCATAGTGTGAGCGTCATGTCCCAGTTGTTTTTCTTTGTCAGCCATTTACGTCCTTCCGTGAAGGCTGTGCTATTATCTTTATCAAATTATATATTACACGTTTGTGTGACAGTCTGCAGTTATTTTAGTGAAAGTGCTAGCCAGCTTGACATTTTAACTGGATTAGTTCCATCATTAAAGTAGCAGATGTGATATGTAAACACATGGACTTCTTTACTACTAATAGTAACAGCTATAACTTTTAGAGTTGTATGTCTAAATTTCAACATCAGTATGATAGTACATATTACACCAATGAATTTCCAATTCCTACTGTAATGACTATTATGTCACTTCTGATTAATATTGGCAGTTTAGTGGTAATTTCTGTTACATTTGTGGACAGTTTGTGCTGTCGATATTGACATATTTGGTACTGTTTAAAGTGCCTAAACGTATTTCATTTAGACCCCGACAGGAAAGAAGATTAACAAGTTGGATCCGATCTCTGATCAGCATCATGTATATGAAACTTTATAAGACCTAAAGGAATTAATTCAAATCAAGTTTAAGTGGCTTTGACAATGTCCATCACAATTAAACAAACAATGTCAGACTTTATTTTTCCATTTGATCAGTTTTATTTTGTTAAATAAATGAAAATATAGTCTCGAATATTGTTTGGCTTCCTGGAAATGTCATAAAAATGTCAAGATGATCACATATGATTCATATTCATTTATTAGACATTATGCTATGTTATCAGTATGTTCCTTCATCTGGAGTTGAAAAATTCCTTATAATTATAGAACAAATTAAATAATCATTTAGCATTGAATCATTTAATAGAAAAAAATGCATTCTCTTTTTTGTGCACTTAGCTGAAAAGAATATTTAGAAAAAGTGAAAAGCAACTGAATAAGTGGCTAACAAAGTGAGGTAAAAGATTTTGGATGTTATTTTATTTAGTTAATTTCATTTTTTTCTCAGCAGCACAGGCTGTTCACAAGTAATTCATTTTAAAATATTTGCATTTCCTCACCACTGGGTTTTGGAATTTAGTTTGTTTTGTTTTTCTGGTTGTTTAGTTAGAGGCAACATACATAAGTTTCAGAATAAAAAGTGTTTCATTTTTCTAGTAAGCAGTCAGTTCTTTCGAATTCACTTTGAACACACGGGATTTAGCATTTGAATTTATAATGTATTTGTTATTCATGTAACATGTCCACTGTGGCATATGCTGTCTACAAGGTACTGTTCTGTCCCAATTCTATCGTATTCTATCTGTTTCATCTGCCATTTTTCCATAGTTCTACTTCCAGCTGATCGCTTTAAATCTATCTCAATTTATTTTTCAAACATGATTTAAATCTCTCGCAAGGTGCCTAGCCTGCTGAAGAGCAAGGAAAAAAAAATTAAGATCCAGTGCTTGTTGATGTCTTTTCTGTATCTTATTTGTGATATTTAATTAATCCAGGCCAACTGAAGACAGGTATCTCAGATATTGAATGAGAGATGTTGTAGCTAATGATAAATCAAATATAACGGTGTTACCTCAAAGCCCTGAACAACCATATTCCTTGCATAGTTCTGATTGAATATGGGCAAAATGATCTGGGAAAAAATAATTCTTGGCTTGTGATCAACAGCTATCTTGGACTAATAAAGAAGGGAAACAATATTGGCAATTGCACTCAATATTATTGGGGAGGGAGCATGAATCAGAAAGCATTTAATTAATGCAGTGGTGTTTGATAGTCAGAAATCATGTGTAATGTTTTTATGTATATTTCATGTTGCAACTGTTGTTTAAAATGAATAGAGAATGGAGAAATATTTTTGAAAATTATTTATTCGGCATCTGGTTGCTGCTTCTCAGCCAATCAAAGTGATGAAGTCAGAAGGCTACGGAAATAGGGCTGGAGAGTGAGACTAGCTAGGTAACTCTTTCAGGAGCTGGTACAAATATGATGGTTCAAATGGCGTCCTTCTGTACTGTTAAATTCTATGTATCAATCATCCGACATCAATGATCACCAGTGATTCTTTAACATCGGCAGTTCCAAATATGTTTCTCATACCTAATACGTCGCAAAGCAGTTATGAGTCTGCCTCAGGGATAACCGTCTAGTTGAAGTACTCTGAAATCTCTGCTTCTTTGACTAACTATTATTTTAATTGGTTAATGTAAGCATTGCTAAACAGAAGGAAGAGGACAGTTTGGGAGCCTTTCGTTAATTTAAACCACACATCATCTCCAGGCAAAAATAATATACCTCCCAAAACTCTGTTTCAGGACAATAAGAAACTTTTTTTTAAATTATGACTGGACAAAGAGATGCATAACTACCTGGTCTGAAATCATGGCCCCTTTTGTTTAAGTTGGAGCAACACCAGCACACATCCTATCAGTGATGTCACAGACAGAAAGGCCAGACATTCTAGCATTCTAGTTGAGAGAAGTCTTCTCTTTTCGTTTTAGTCTACCTTTGCCATTTTAACTTTGCCATTATTACTTAAGTGGCTGACTCCTAAATTTGGCTGACAATGTATTTCCTGTCTTCAATTTTGCACGAAAGAGTGCTTCCATGAATCTGAATGTTGTCCTTTCCCATTACTTAGTTCTCTCTGTATATGTTTTCAAATTATTAATTTTATTTATTCTACAAGAACTTTAACAGCCAAGTTTTGCAATCTGCACATTTACACCCTAAATTGATATGAAATAAAACTGGCATCTGGTCACAAACTGTGCTGACAAGTTAGGTTAAAATCAGGGCAACCAGCTCCCAAACTGTGACGGCATCTTGGGCCTAAGCATGTCTGTTTCTTATTTTCCAGTGTCTGAGCTCAGGGTTTTGTTTTCTCAGATAGGTTAACTGATGGCAAGAGAAGCTAGTGAAATTTAACCTTTGAGATTTAAATTCAGAATACGAAATCAACTGACAGATTAATTTTAGATATTGTTTTTGGTCTATTTTTGCCTCTTACTTGCTTATCTTCAATTTGGTTCATTTAATATTGCTGTCTTTAGCTCATAGAAGAATCGTAGAATCCCTGCAATGGAAACAGGCCATTTGACCCAACAAGCCCACATCAAATCTCCGAAGAGCTTCCTATACCACATTTCCCATGGCTCGCCCATCTAGCCTGCACATCCCTGGACACTATGGGCAATTTAGCATGGCCAAACCATCTAACCTGCACATCTTTGGACTGTGGGAGAAAACCAGAGCACCCAGAAGAAATCAATGCAGATGAGGAGAGACTGCAAACTCCACACAGACAGTCACCCAAGGCTGGAATTGATCCAGGCCCCTTGTGCTGTGAGGCAGCAGTGCTAACCACTGAACCACTGTACCACCCTTTCTTTCTGATTTGGTCAGGGATTGTGGGTGTCGCTGGTTAGGCCAGTGACCCAAATTACCCAGGTGACAGCTAGGAGTCAACCTATTGGTCTGGAGTTGTAAGATTTCCTTCCTTGAAGGACATTGATGAACCAGATAGTTTTTACATAAATGGACATTGGAAACTTTTAGCTGAGTTTTTAGTTTTGGATTTTTATCACACTCAGATTTCACAATTTACCATGGTGGGATTTGAACTCTTCACCTCAGAAAATTAGCCTGTAGTTCTGAATGATTGGTCGAGTGACATTACCATGATGTTGTCACCTCCCCACTTGCTAGGATATCTGCTGGTATGCCACATTTGTCTCTGATGCCATCTCTACTTATCCCTTGTGGCTCATATGTGAACATTCTGTGAACATCTGTAATCCAATTATACCAAGGTTAACCCCTCTTTCTACTACCATCCATTGCCCTCCATGTTGCTTTTCAATTCTGATAAAATCACTGACGTACTGATATTTTCCCTTCTGGATGTAAATTCTGGAGTTTATTTGCTTTTGTAATTTTATTTGTATTATAGTCTGTATGTTGAACTTTTAACAAATGTCTTAGCATTTTAAATGCCTCTTGTTATTTTCTTCAAGCTAAAATGCAGAGATAACTGAGGTGAGGCACTCTGAGTTTGTTGTCCTTCACACTTGAGTGTTAGTAGATTTGGGGAGGAAAGAGTAAGTAAGTTATGTGTGTGCATCTATGCACAAAACAGCTTCTGTCTCTGTATGTGTCCAGTTCACTCATAGAGTCATAGAGTCATAGAGATGTACAGCATTGAAACAGACTCTTCGGTCCAACCCATTCATGCCGATCAGATATCCCAACTCAATCTAGTACCACCTGCCAGCACCTGGCCCATATCCCTCCAAACCCTTCCTATTCATATACACATCCAAATGCCTTTTAAATGTTGCAGTTGTACCAGTGTCCACCACTTCCTCTGACAGTTCATTCCATATACATACCATCCTCTGTGTGAAAAAGTTGTCCCTTAGGTCTCTTTTATATCTTTCCCCTCTCACCCTACACCTATGCCCTCCAGCTCTGGACTTCCCCACCCTGAGGAAAAGACTTTGTCTATTTATCCTATCCATGCCCCTCATAAACTTGTAAACCTCTATAAGGTCACCCCTCATCGTCCGACGCTCCAGGGAAAACAGCCTTAGCCTGTTCAGCCTCTCGTTAAAGCTTCAATCCTCCAACCCTGGCAACATCCTTGTAAGTCTTTTCTGAACCCTTTCAAGTTTCACAACAACTTTCCGATAGGAAGGATACCAGAACTGCATGCAATATTCCAACAGTGGCTGAACCAATGACCTGTTCAGCCGCACAACATGATCTCCCAACTCCTGTACTCAATACTCTGACCAATAAAGGAAAGCATACCAAACGCCTTCTTTACTATCCTATCACTTTCAAGGAGCTATGAACCTGCACTCCAAGGTCTCTTTGTTCAGCAACACTCCCTAGGACCTTACCATTAAATGTATAAATCCTGCTAAGATTTGCTTTCCCAAAATGCAGCACCTCACATTTATCTGAATTAAATTCCATCTGCCACTTCTCAGCCCATTGGCCCATCTGATCAAGATCTTGTTGTAATCGGAGGTAAACTTCTTCACTGTCCACCACACCTCCAATTTTAGTGTCATCTGCAAACTTACTAACTGTACCTCTTATGCTTGCATTTAAATCATTTATGTAAATGACAAAAAGTAGAGGACCCAGCACCGATCCTTGTGACATTCCACTGGTCATAGGCCTCCAGTCTGAAAAACAACCCTCCACCACAACCCTCTGTCTTCTACCTTTGAGCCAGTTCTATATCCAAATGGCTAGTTCTCCCTGTATTCCGTGAGATCTAATTTTGCTAACCAGCCTCCCATGGGGAACCTAGTCGAACGCCTTACTGAAGTCCATATAGACTACATCTACCCCTCTGCCCTCATCAATCCTCTTTGTTACTTACTCAAAAAGCTCAATCAAATTTGTGAGACATGATTTCCCACGCACAAAGCCATGTTGAATATCCCTAGTCAGTCTTTGCTTTCCAAATACATGTACATCCTGTCCCTCAGGATTCCCTCCAACAACTTGCCCACCACCGACATCAGGATCACTAGTCTATAGTTCCCTGGCTTGTCCTTACCACCCTTCTTAAACAGTGGCACCATGTTAGCCAACGTCCAGTCTTCCGGCACTTCACCTGTGACTATTGATGATACAAATATCCCAGCAAGACGCAAAGCAATCACTTCTCTAGCTGCCCACTCCCTCAGGATTCTCTCCAACAACTTGCCCACCACCAACATCAGGATCACTGGTCTTGTCCTTACCACCCTTCTTAAACAGTGGCACCACGTTAGCCAACCTCCAGTCTTCCGGCACTTCACCTGTGACTATTGATGATACAAATATCCCAGCAAGACGCAAAGCAATCACTTCTCTAGCTTCCCACAGACGTTTAGGGTACACCTGATCAGGTCCTGGGGATTTATCCACCTTTATGCATTTCAAGACATCCAGCACTTCCTCCTCTGTATTATGGGCATTTTTCAAGGTGTCACCATCTATTTCCCTACATTCTTTATCTTCCATATCCTTTTCCACAGTAAATGCTAATGCAAAATACTCGTTTAGTATCTCCCCCATTTTCTGCGCTCCACACAAAGGCCCCCTTGCTGATCTTTGAGGGACCCTATTCTCTCCCTAGTTACCCTTTTGTCCCCAAAAGAGATTCCAATGATCCGAAAATGTGAATCCGTCGCTCATACACCAGCTCCTCAGCCATACATTCATCTACTCTATCCTCCTATTCCTGCCCTCACTTGCTCATAGCACCAGGAGTAATCCAGATATTACTACTCTCAAGGACCTCCTTTTTAAATTCCTGCCTAACTTTCTGTAATCTCCCTTCAGAATCTCAACCTTTCCCCTTCCTTTGTCGTTGGTTCCAATGTGGACAATGACCTCTTGCTGGCCTCTCTTCCCCTTCAGAACACACTCACTCACTCTCATTACTCACAGTCCAACACACTCATTCATGTTTCCACACACACATTTCCTCTCTCACTTTCATGTACATTCACTCACTTAGTCACATGCCACACTCTCTCTCACCCACTGACTCACATAATCACTCTTTGCCCATTTAGTGATAAAGCCCAAATTGTCTATGTGTCTCTCCCGAGCTCTGCCTCATCATCCTCCTTAGTGCCCTGGTTAACCTACTATGCATTTTTTCTCCCTTGTATTTGAGGATTCTCAAAGCCATGCAGTTATCTCAAGTACAGTGAAATATGGTTCTGTAAAATTCTAATATTACTACCTTTCGTTTTGCATTCTATAGTGTTAGATGCAGCAAAGATTTGTTTATTGATTTTTATGGCCCTGTTAATTGTGCTCCAGCTTTTCAAGAACCTATATATCTCTGTTATCTCTACAATACCTCTGCTCCATGTACTGTCTTAGCGAGTTCTGAGAAGATTTGTAGCTCAGTTCGAGGTTCTGGATGTAGATTTGCTCACTGAGCTGGAAGGTTCATTTCCAGACGTTTCATCACCCTACTAGGTAATACCTTTAGTGGGCCTCCAGTCGAAGCACTGCTGATAATTCCTGCTTTCTATTTATATGTTTGGGTTTCCTTGGGTTGGTGATGTCATTTCCTGCGGTGATGTTATTTCCTGTGGTGATGTGATTTCCCTTTCTTTTTATCAGCGGGTGATGGATGGGGTCTAACTCGATGTGTTTGTTCATGGAGTTTGGCTGGAATGCCATGCTTCTAGGAATTCTCGTGCGTGTCTTTGTCTGTTAAGATCTATACTTCCTTTTCCAGTTCTTATTTCAAACATCCATCACTTGCACTATTCTAGGTTAAACTGCATCTGTCCAAACTCTGATGAGCTTATGTCCTGCTATAAACTTTCACAATTGGTTCTCACTTATCCAGCCCTGGACCTGGCAATTTTGGACATTGATATTGCACAAGAGGAGTTTGTGATGGTGAAAAAATTGCTTCCTCTCTACATTCCATCTACTCCAAGCTTCACTGATGCTGCAACAACTGCTTGACAATGGCCTTCCTGATCAACTCTGCCATCTTGATGTGATGATGACTCCTTAGTCCTTGACTGGGTCGTTGCCTATGTACAAATATGCAGCATTGGCCAATGGTAGACTACATCAGCCAGAATGCACACTGATTTTCAAAACAAATGACTGCATATATTGGGGCTGTCACTCCAAGGCAATCAGATCTTGACCACCGGGTCTTTGACCTGAAGCAGAACACCCATCACACAACTTGCCATTTGAGAAAGGCGGTGTTACCTGACACTGAAACCTCAAAGGTGTGCATACACAATCTGTACACCCCTCTCTTAAACCTTAATATGAAACATAGGTAGAATGCAGTAAGTCTAACCTTTGTTCAATAACTCCTCCAAATTTCTCCCATTAACTTATATTGCACTACACTTGAAATCATAGTGACACCACAAGTGCAGTTTTAAACAATATGTCATCCTCTCTAGAGGAAGTATTTTACTTGTTAGATTTCAAAAGAGAAACAGAACAATTATTTTACCATAATGTCAAAAACAGTCTGTTTATAATGTAAGGCAAGCGTTAGTATAAATGAGAAACTTGGCCTGTCATACTGAGGCAAAACGGTGCTGTGAATTTGATGTTGATTTTGTTGACATGATTTGGTTTTGCACATGAACTGATAGTGACTGCACTTCAAAAGACAGTTATGTAAGTGCTGCAAGCCTGGAAGGCATTCTTTTTAGTGACCAAAGTTCTTTCTCTTCATTTTATACTTTTGCTTATTTTATCCTCTTCAAGGCAAAATTCAGATCTTACTTACATCTTAATGTCAACTGCTATTCGCTCAATTGTCATCTTCCCAAAGGCAGGTCCTTGGTTCATCAGCTGCTGAAATCTCATCCTAACCTGCTTTTTGGCCAGTATTTGTTTGCCTACGCCTTCAACTCTTGAGAGACAGCAAACAGTTAGATCAGGAATCAAACTTGCAGTGTTAGTATTATTCTCAGGACACACTAACGCTAACCAATAAGCTAACTAGCCACCATTCACACTTATGCATAGGTGTAATTTAAAACATTCTAGGCACAGTTCAAATTAATGTGTTTTCTTGTTGTAGCTGACAAATTATAATATGATTTCACTTCATCAGATGCAGTATTTTTGCCCAGTGTTCAACTGCAAAAGCTAAATTGAGAAACATAAAAGAATAAAACATGACATATTTGCATTAGTGGCAAGAACAACAAAGAAAATCATCTTACAGTTGACCTCAAGGCTTGCAAGTGGACCAGCTCTTACTATAATGATATTTACTGGAATGAAAACAACCAGAACTAAGTGGAAGTTTTTGCTAAGTGCATTATAACATTCTGTACATAATAAAACTGGGTTTATTCAATTGTTGGTTGCCCACTTTCCCTCTGCTGCAGGAAGTATAGAGCCCAGAAGAGGAAATTTTTATGAAGTATTCAAATTTTATATGTGCTGACGAGTAAGGAAAACAAGATACTCAATAACATTGGTAGGATTGTGCTGAGAAATGATGATTCCTGACCCAGTGCCAAAGAATCTGTTTTAGCTTTAGGCAGTTGGAACCTGCACTGATTGTAATGAGGTCAGCCAGATGGATCTCATAGAATATGAGTTCCCTGACTGGGGCAGTTAATCTGGTTTAATCAGGGAGGCCTGGCTGACAGATGTAATCAGGAGTGTCAGAGGTTCTGTTCACTCTGGGCGCTGGCTCTGAGGCAGCTGGATCAGTGTCAAGCGCCATGGACGTATAAATAAAGGGTGGCTTGGTGACAGAATACCAGTCTCTATGGAGCTATTTCAGAACTGTATGCAATGTTTCCAAAGACTTCATCACTCTATAAATTTTGGATTGTTTTGAGGCATTAATCCAAATATCTAGAATCCAATTTTTAAATTTCTTACATTGTAGTGCTCAATTGTGTTGACTTAATAAGGTATGACTAATCAGTAGATTTTAATAAGTAAGATTTATAACATTTAACAAAAACAGTGAAGGCAATGTAGAAATTTCTGATTCCTCAAGATACTAGGAATCCTGGAACGTGCCAGTAGATGTCTTTTTTATTCTTTTCTGTGGTGATATCACATTGATTTGTGTCACAGAAAAACTACAGTACAGAAGCAATAGTGAAACAGTACCAATGACCAATGGCTATAGGAAAAGGTCAACTGACATCATTCCACCCCTGTAACTAGAATCTAACAATCTGAGACAACTGACCATCACCTATTGTATTTAAACCCCAGGGGTTAGATTCCACTATAAACAAATATCACATCCTTTTACTTTCAGAGCAGTACATATGGAGCAGTTGCATAAATAATGTTGCACTTTCTTATCAATAAAACAACTATTGAAAACAATTTCACATAAAACATGTTAACAAACGTTAGCAGTGATATCCCCTGAAATTTAAGTAATTTGTCCTGGAGATATGTTTCACAAACAAAGGTAGTTAGCATGTTATAATGCATTACATTACATGCTTCTCCTTTAAAGAAAAGAAACTCATACACAGTTTTAGCTGATGATTTCAAACCTTCCGCTTATTATTTTAAAGCTGACAGAGACACGAAAGTGCACAGTGTGTTTAGTAACTTAAGTAAATGCAAATTCCTGAACCAAGGACAGTTTCTTGCAAGCAAATGCCTTCCTGTTCTCAGGCTAGCTTAAATTTAGTTGTTTCACTAGCAAAAATTGAAACTAATGATTTAAAAGCTTAAGCCTTAAAATATTATTTCAAACTGACAGAACTCTAAATGTTAGTAGTATTATCAAATGTCTTTTACTCTGAATGGGATCTCTCATGGCACCTATTTTACCATGGACTTTCTGGCATTGCTGTAATGGTGGATATTCTAGGTGCACTCCGAGTTATGTATGTAAAGGTAAAGAGCTTCTAAATCACAAGAAATCTGATGAGAGTTTTTGCAGTTGTACAGTGGAGGCACACTACAGCATTTATGTCTCATGTAATTTCATGGTGAAATGCTAATGGTTATCTCCAGCTACTCTACATGCTGCATGGGACTGGGAGAGCTTCCACTTTCATGCTTGGATAGGTTGGCATTTGTCAAAATGCTATCACTTGGTAATTTGAGTCTGACTCTTCCTTTGTGGGAAAGATTAAATCCTCTGCATTCTGCAGATAATCTGAATTGCAGTATTTGTCAGTGGTGGATTATTTTCATTTAATCTTGCATTTGCAAACTGATTTAAATAATATTCACATGATGAAATCTGTTTAATATTGTTTACAGTTAACAATGCAGATGATTAAACTGCTAATTTCTGAATCAGTGCAGTTTGTAGATACATGCAGGATACACCATTATATTTACAACCACTCGAAAGTCCAGCACACATTTTTTGTCATGGGAGTACATCATTATTTTGTAAATTTAGTGTGCTTTAAATTGACTTTGATCGTTCTGTGGATTTGAACTTTCATATCTTTTCAAGACATATATAAATTAGTTTTTGAATTAAGAAATATGAACCAAATGGTAAATGAATTATGTCAAAGAAGCGTTTACATTTTTTACATTCTGAATGATAGGTACAAGAAGTTTGCATAATTGCCAATATCAGTTGGATGTATTCTGTTAGTTTTACATATTTTCTGGAAGAAGTATCTTAAAGAGAGGACTATTCAGGTTTTAGATAATAAATTCTTCTATGTACAGGATCCCCTTGACATTCAGTCGCATAATCATCACTAATCAACTACTGTCTCAACATCCTAGGGGTTACCATTAAGTCGAAACTTAACTGAACCAGTCATATAAATGCTGTGTGTCCGTACATAAGCCAGAGACTGGAACTTTTGCAGCAAGCAAGTTATCTCCTGAATTCCAAAGCTTGTCCGCCAAGTAAGTCATTAAATAATTGGATTGCTTCCTACCGTGGTATTATGGCTGACCTGCTTCTGCCCTCTGGTTTTCAACCAACCCTTTCCTTCCTTCTCGAGGGAAACTGTATCCTTCTGCATTCTCAGAGCCACAGCAGTAAAACCATGGTGTCCTTGAAACAAGGCACAGAATAAGACTTCTGGCATTTCTTGTATTTTTATTCCCCACACCAAACTTTTCACAATTGAATACATGCAGCTATATTTTGTCAACAACTTGCCAATCCCTAACCTCATAACATTGTGCCATTTCTGCTTTTTCTCCTTTTGCCTTTCTCCACATGATACATATTAAAATTCAAAGTGCCTGTGGGGTGCAGGCAAAACATGGTTCGTTTCGAGTCTCTACCATGTGGAAACAGGCTGTTCAACCTATTCAGTCTACATTGATGCTCTGAAAAGCATCCCACCCAGACTTGCATTCCACATGGCTAACTCACCTGGCCTACACATCCCTGGACATTATGGGCAAGTCAGCATGGGCAATCCACCTAACTTGCACATCTTTGGACTGTGGGAAGAAACCAGAGCACCCAGAGGAAACTCACACAGACAGTTCCCCCCAAGGTTGGAATCCATCCCAGGTCCCTGGGACTATGAGGCAACAGTGCTAACCACTGAGCCACCAGGAAACGTTGCATTGATGAAGCCCTCCACCAGCTGACAATGCTATATCTATGGGCAGCCTATTGAAGAGATACCTGGTCAAATGAGGGTTCTGCATCACTGCCACAATTTTCTGCATAACTCCATTGACATTAACCTTAGACTCGAGAACACAAAATTGTGGAGGTGTTTTTCAAAATTAAGTTTCATTTTTAAGTATTACACATTGCATGGGTTTCATTTTATTCATATGTGTTCATTATTATTATTTGCTGCATCTAGCTTAATCAGAGAACTAATTATAATGCCATGCCTCTTGATTGTCAAGTAGTGATGGTTACAATGGATAGGGTGAATTTCCTTTACTGTGGCAGAAGCAGTGCAGTGCTTTTGCATTCAACTTTTACTTAGCATTCATATTAGTTTCCAGTGTTGTCCTCACTGTTCTGTCAGACAAGGCTGAAATTGAAGGCTCAGCTGGTCCTTCCCTTCAAAACTCTGTAAAGGGAATTGTCTGATAATGTTCTCAGTGGGAGTAATTGGAATGTTGTTGGTAAACTCAAGATTCTCTATAGCTCTGCCAGCCAGCACCCTAACATGGACACATATTTAGACAGTATTGACACTGCCTTTTTGACCCCTTATTTTCTTACGTTTTCCCCACCATCTCAGTCCATACTATGTCCACTTCACTCTGCTATGCCATTGACCCTACCCTCTGTCCTCCGTTAGATTTCTTTTCTAATCCTCGTGTAATTCCATAATCCCCCTAACCTGATACAACCTTGCCGATCACAAACCTCCAGCTTGTCTCTATTCTCCTGTTCCTCTCCCTGGTGTCATGGAATTATAACAGGAAAACCACTGATTTTACACACACTGGACAACGCCAAAAGGGTGCATGTCACCATCAAACAATTTTGAATGAATGTCACAAGATTCTTGTGTGCTATTGACTTTATCTACATATGGTAGGACATTATTAAACATCAACCACCCTATCACCACCCTGCAGCTCAACGCATCACAAGTTTACAATATAGGCAAAAGTGAGGACTGCAGATGCCAGAAACCACAGTTTAGATTAGGGTGGTGCTGGAAAAGCACAGCAGGTCAGGCAGCACCCGAGGAGCAGGAAAGTCAACGTTTCGGGCAAAAGCCCTTCATCAGGAATAGAGGCAGGAAGCCTCCAGGAAGGAGAGATAAAAGGGGGGGGGGGGGGGGGGGGGATGCTGGGGAGAAAGTAGCAAAGAGTACAGTAGGTGAATGGGGTGAGGATGGAGGTGATAGGTCACAGAAGAGGTGGGGGAAGGAAGCAAAGAATACAATAGGTGAATGGGAGTGGGGTTGGAGGGAAGATAGGTGGGAAGGCAATAGGTGGATGCAGGTGAGGGGTAATAATAGTGATAGGTCGGTGGGGAGGGTGGAACGGATAGGTCGGAAAGAAGATGCATAGGTAGGACAGGTCAAGAAGGTGGTGCCAAGTTGGAGGGTTGGATCTGGGATGTGGTGGGGGGAAGGGAGGTTTGGAAACTGGTGAAGGCAATGTTGATGCCGTGTGGTTGGTGGGTCCTGAGGTGGAAGATGAGGCCTTCTTCCTCCAGTTGGCGGCTGGATTTGGTTTGGTGGTGGAGGAGGGCCAGAATTTCCATGTCCTTGGGGGAGTGGGAGAGGGAGTTGAAGTAGTTGGCCACAGGGTGTTGGGGTTGTTTGGTGCATTTGTCCCAGAGATGTTCCTTGAACTGCCCGTGAGTTAGTGTTCTATCTCCCTGACGTAGAGGAGACCACATCGAGAGCAACGGACACAGTAGATAAGGTGACCTGACCAGGTAGTCACGGAGGGAACGGTCCTTGCAGAAAGCGGAAATGGATGGGGAGGGAAATATATCTCTGGTGGTGAGGTCCGTTTGGAGGTGGCGGAAATGTCAGTGGATGATGCGGTTTATATGAAGGTCAGTGGGGTGGAGAGTAAGGACGGGGGGGGGGGAGTTCTGTCCTTGTTACGGTTGGAGGGGTGGGGTTTGAGTGCGGAGATGAGGGTTCATCCACATGGGAAAGAAAATTGTGGTCTCTAAAGAAGGAGGCCATAATATAGCCCATTGTTTCTTAGTCTGTCTTTCAATAAGTTGTACGAGTCCATGTTAAACCACATCTGAAATATACAGTATCCTATTCAGATCATATACCCAGTATCTATATATCAGAAAATATTAGATTGCCCAGGCACACTCCTGAATTTACAGGAAGGGGGAGCATCATTATTTCCAAGAACGATCTAAAGTACAACTAAAGCCTATAGCTTTGCAATGTTAGAGAGGAATGCGATGGAAATGCATAAGATGTGGGAGGGATGTTAGCAGTAAGTGAGAGACAAAAACTACTACCAATATGAATATAAATTAAAAAATTGAGAACTTCAGAACTAAAGAGAGTTAGATGAGGGTGGTGGACATTACACACATATCTTACAAAGCTTGACAGGTGTTCTGCAGAGGAAATTCATTTCTACAGAATCTATTCGATATAAAATATTAAAGAACAAAATACCTATTGCTTCCATTATTCAGTTAGAAAGCCTTATAATTCCCAGGGCCTTTCCTTAAATAACAGCTTCTTTTTTTTCTGCTACCTTTAAATTTGAATTAAAGAAAATGTCGTTACCATCAAATGAATCTCATGCAACTTCAGGAACCAGGACACTAATAAATTTATGAACTGCGTCAGCATAAACAATCTAACAGCCTGAAAGAACTGGAATTGTTGCTTCTTGTGTTCAGAATATCAACATTTCTTTGAGGAAGATTTAATTTTCAGAGTTCTGAAAACTAATTCTTTTTCTTGTTCTTTTGTTGTGGAGGTGGGGCAGTCTCGCTAGGTTTCTGTGTTCCAGCTGTGAAAATGAGACAGCCCCTGGGGCTTTGAAACTATCAGGAAAATGTCACGATGATGGTCTGTGGTTTCACTGGGTTCTCAAAGGTGACATTTGCAGAATGATATCCACAGCGGGATAGAGATACATTTTTTAACAGAATGAATGGGAGGACCGAAAATTGGTCTTTTCATTCTGTTACTGCAGGAAAGGACTGTCTGAACTTGTGTAATGAGCTGGTGTGCTCAAGCAATCTTGTGGCATTTACAAAGAACTTGCATTGTTTACATCGAGCCTTCAGCTATATTCTAGCTGAAGGATTGAAGGAGTAAATGGCTTCTGATAATTTTCTTTTATTTTTATGTCCCTGAAGATTAAAACTTTTAAAGTATTGTGACTTTTCTAGCAAAATTAAGCACTGAACTTCAACATGATACAAATTTGAAAGTGTTTTATACCAGCAAAATGCAGCAGGTGCTGAAAATACTGAGGAAATCTGGCATAACCTGTGGAAGGTGAAACAGAGTTAATGGGAAAAACATTTTACTCTCTCTGGTGATGGACTTGAATGTAGGGAGGACATTTAATCAGGCAGGGAGGTGGTGCACCTGAACCCCATTGCCATCTCACCTCTGCCAGAATTAATTTATAGCAGGCCCATGATTGACCTACCTGCCCCTCTGCCATTTGAGGTCCTTAAGTGATGAATTATTTACTAATTAAGGACCTTTTCTTACTGCCACTGGTGTTAATCCATGCTGCAGGCAGATCTGACACTATGTGGTGTGAACAACGTCTACAAATGTGCTTGTCAATTTACAGGAATTCTTCATTGATTAAAGATTCTAGATTGACATCTAGAATAAAGGAAACCTATTGAGAGTCACTGTCCTGCCATTGATGGTGAGGACACTATATCTCTCCCCACAATCCTCACCTCACAGCATGCCTGTTAACATTGCTATCTGTGACCTGGGTCACTCTGTTGTCTTCAAACTTTGGAACTTGTCATTCTTGCCACTGCTTCTCCAGTGATCTCTGATTGACTGACAGCTTTCACCCCCAGGGTCCTGCTTCTCGGAGAAAACGTACCACTGGCCTCACCATTGCCTGATTCACTGCCTAGTTCAATAGGCCTTCCTGAAAAGAGGCAGTGTGGCTCGCTAGCCAACTCTCCAGTTGCAGGCAAGGACCTTAACATCTCTCACACACAAAAACCCATATGCACACATATACATATACGTTTGTGGGGTGAATTTGTACTTGCAGAGTTACATTGTACTTTGCTCAAAAACTGCATGCATTCATGTAAGACTCTGTTAACTCACTTTTTAGATTAGAATCAGTCTAAACATTATGACACAGACAGAGAACACCGGGGGCTAACACCTTCAACATATTATCTGGCTATCACCAATTGTTACACTTAACCTGAGGATGTAACTTTTAAAAAAAGGTTTTGTGATTTACATATAAAAGAAGTGAAACTATCATGGTATTTGAACAGATGAAAGACTCAACAAGCAATCAAGGTATTTTTCAATGTATAATTTCAGTTACATCACACTGTAAACTTTTGCTATAAATTCTGTGTTTTACAATTGTGTCCTCCACAACCACCTGATGATGGAGTGGCGCTCTTAAAACTAGTGCTTCAATTAAACCTGTTGGACTATAACCTGGTATTGTGTGATTTTTAACTTTGTACACTCCAGTCCAACACCGACATCTCCAAATCATTCGGAACGGAACCTCAGTTTTCACTCATTCATGGTTGGAGCAAGATCCAATCTTTGCACATGAGACTGTACAACCAAGTCAGCTCATTCGTAGCTTTGTGGTAATGTTACCCAGCAAGCAATACAGATATCAGGAGTTCAAAATCCAATATAACATACTTGAATATTGTAAGCTTAGTATTTTGTGTACCAGTGCCAGAAAATGACCAATTAGTTCACTCTAATCTGCTAACGTCAAGGAAACCTGCTATCTCTGCCTTTTCTCACTTAAGGGGGCTCCAGTCATACAGTATGCAGGGTTTATCCTAAATGACCCAGACTGACTACGATCAAACCATAAAAGCTCTTGCCAATATTGCTCACATATCCGAAAAATGTAGAAAATGTAATCAAAATCAAAGGATGTTGAGATTTTTGTAATGTGTGTTTGGGATTTTCTTTAAAATTTACAGATTTGACATTTTCTCAAAACTACCCACAATATGTAATCTTTGATAGTCCATCTTAAAATCTACCTTGATGAGCTCAAGGAGTAAAACTACTTCCTGCTTGCAACCAAGCCATCTTATGAGTTTAAATAAATATAATCCCAAACTATTCTTTCCAATAGCAAGTTATTTCCTTTGACTTACTTCCAATGAATCTTCTACATTCTGGTCTCTGGTACTAGGGATTTCTTGGACTTTTCTGTTTCCAAAGTTAATAGCATTGACTTTACTGTTTCTGATACTTCCCACCTTGCCTCTGTTATCTTTACTTCCCACTCAACCATTATCATCTTCATTTCTGCAGCTTCACTCCATTTCCAAGTGTATCCACTGTACTATTTTCCTCCATATAGGCTGCTAGCTCTTACCTAGATGCTGGTCTTATCTAAGGTTATCAACCTCCGTCCATCTTCCACATTTATTTTTTCAAAACTAATGATGTCCCATTCTTTTGAAAATAAACATCTTCAATCCCACTCTTTTTTTTTCTGATGCATCTGTAATAAAGGTAAAGTCACCACAGTGTTACAAGATCATAGTACTGCTCTCTGATTAGAAAGTGATGATAGGTGGTGGTTTAACCTGCGGGTCAACCTGCCATAGGTAAGGGCAGAAGTTGAGAAGGAGAGTCCTTCATGGAAAACTCAGCAAGTGCAGGAATTGAACTGTTAGCATCACTGTGTATCACAAACCAGCTGTCCAGCCAACTGAGCTAATCGATCCCCACCCACTTTCTGTCAAGACACTTGAAGGTCTTGCCACAGTTATTCTATATACAGACCTTACCACTAATGACCAAGTTCTTATCCCTTCAATCTGTTCTCTGACCTTTGAACTTTGCGCCCGATTAGTCAAAATTAGCAATAGATTTGTATACAGTTATGACAGTGATGTTATGCTTCTTGAGGAGTTTGCTATGTTTGGCACTATTGGACCCAACATTCTATTCCATTGTGTCACCTCTAAATTTCACATCTCCTTATTCACTTCTGCTAATTCCACTCTATTTTTCCGATCATGTCACAATGCCTCTCTAAGTGTTCCTCTTCCCATTACAAAATAGCTACCTCCAGTGCAACCCTTTCCTCAGACTTTACAAAATGAGTTACATGCTGTGCAGTTCTAAATGACTTTCAATCATAAGTCAGCTTTCACGTATATCCCACTGACACATAATAGCACCTCTCCAGTCTTAAAAAATCAACTTTAGCCCTGTTAGTACCTTCTGGATTGATTTTGTCAATACCTACAAGAGTTCTGTTAGACAGCTCCTTCATATCTGTTTGAAAAAATATATTTCTCCCCTTCAAGAAAAATAGCTGTTATGTGCATTAATGTTTTAAGGAGACAGGTATTGTACAGGGTGGGAGGGGGAGAGCAGGTGGTGAAGTGGGCAGGATGATTTTAAGGTCTAAAATTATAGTTCAAGTGTGCAATTGCTTCTGAGTTGCACTATTGTGAAAAAATACCATGAATGAAAAGTAATTATTTTCTTAATTTGTCCTAATGTGTAAGCGTTTTTTAAAATCAGTATGTAAATACTTTTCACAGAATTTGGCTTTAGGCATTTCAAAAGTTAGAAAGAACAGCAAGAGCAGCTACATCCTTTATTTGAAATCATATTTTGCCATTTTAAGTCCCCTTGTTGCATTTTCTCTCCATGCTGTATGTGTTCTTTACTGACCCAATTAGTTGTAAGTAGAATTAAAATAATGAAACAGAATAAGGTGGAAGAGAGACAAATCAGTTAACTGTTTGCAGCTACAAGACAAGTTGCCTTTCAAAATGTCATTTTGTGATGACCTGCTGCCACATTTTGCTTCAGCTTCATGCCATGAAAAATTATTCTCATCATCATTTAGTCATTGCTGGCAGGGAAATCATCCTTCTTGCAGACTTTACCATTAAGGCAGCCATTATGGGGACTTGTGTGGTTGATTGTCCTGCAATGAGGTGTTATTTAAGAACATGATTTCATTTCATCTGCTAAATAATACAATACTTTTTGTATATGTATCAATCTAAGAAATATGTTATTCAATCCTATCTCCTGATGTCAAGCAAGAAAAATCAAATGGTAACTGCAAATGGAAAATATGCAACAAGGAACAGTGAAATCTGAAGTCTATTCCATCAATGAGAAAAATCTACTTATCCAAGACAAAAAGATTATTATGTGTGCACAATTCAAGAGTGGCATGCATGTCACTGCAAATTATAACCTTGTAGTAACCTTCAACCATTCTTGTGATCATTATTATTCACATAAATTTAAACACACTAACGATAGAATAAAAAATAAAGATGATGTGTGGCACTTCCCCCAACTCCCGCCTTCTCCGAACGTAATGGGATTGTGCAGAAAATAAGGAAAGTTAAAGCTAATTTAACTGAATTGATGCCAGATTGATTCCATGCTCAGAGCTGAAAATGTGTTGCTGGAAAAGCGCAGCAGGTCAGGCAGCATCCAAGGAGCAGGAGAATCGACGTTTCGGGCATGAGCCCTTATTCAGGCTATAAGATGTGTTTTTTAAATTGCAACTCAGAAATTGTCTCCACCATAACAAATATTCTGGTAAATAAGCTAGCATTTTACACTGTTTCTTATCAACACATTGCTGCTGTCCAAACGTCTTCATTCTTGAAGAAGGGCTCATGCCCAAAACGTCGATTCTACTGTTCCTTGGATGCTGCCTGACCTGCTGTGCTTTTCCAGCAACACATTTTCAGCTCTGATCTCCAGCATCTGCAGTCCTCACTTTCTCCTTGATTCCATGCTCAACCTAATGATACTTTCAAGTATACTCTGCACTTAGTAATATTGTTCCATGAGAGTGGGAGGCAAACCTGTTGCTGGCAAGTGAAAAAGGAATTTACAACCTCCCCAATTAACAGTCTACTGCGTATGTCACAAACAAGTAACTGACAGGAAGACATTAACGTCAATAACATAGCGTAGGGATTATTCTGACGGCTCAAGCATTGCTGTAATAGTTTCTGATATCTTCTATTATACATGTAACTCTGGTTAAACACATGTAGAAGTATTTTTAATCAGCAAATGGATATAAGATGTGTTAGTTAAATTGCAACTCAGAAATTGTCTCCACCATAACAAATATTCTGGAAAATAAGCTAGCATTTTATACTGTTTCTTATCAACACATTGCTGCTGTCCAAACGTCTTCATTAAGGCCTCTGTTCTCCAGGATAGAAGCATGGAAAATGGTCTGACTTCTAATTCAATCTTTTACTAAGACTGTAAATGAATTCAGTCTCAAAATGATGTATTATTTTCAAAACACCCAGTTTATGGAACCAAAATGGAGATTTGGTTCTTTCTGCTGGGAAATGGATAGTTTTCTGCCCTGCACCACCTAATAAACAATGCTAGTCCTTCAAAAGAACTTTCTCAAATAAAGCTAGAACCTGCAGCCTTCATAAATTATTCCCAACTCAACTATGATTTGAATTATGGATCTTCCATTCTTATCTTTGCCTCCAAGGTCTTCTTACTATCTTTTCCTGGACTTTATGAGATTTAGCTTTTAATTGCTCCTTTGTTGCCTTAATTTTGGCTTTGCAACATAAGCAGTGCTATTCTTCATGGCTTCTATGGCCCTTTATTGCCCTACTGGAGTTCGTTGAAATAGACAAAGCGGAATCAATGTGCTTAGATTTTCAGACAGCATTTGAAAAACTGTCACATCAAGGATTATTTAAGAATATAAAGCTATGGTGTAGGTGTTAACATATTGGCATGGACAAAAGATTAATTAACTAACTAACTAAAAGGAAATAGAAAGGAGCAATAAGTGGGTCATTTTCTGATTGGCAAAATATAATAAATGGTCTGTCACAGACATCGGTGTTAAAGCTTTAACTTCTTACAATTTATAGAACTGAAGGCATAGTTTCCAAATTCACTGATGACAGAGAGATAAATAGAGGGGTAAGTTTTGAAAAGGACTTAAGGAGTCCAGAAAGGGATAGTGATAGGTTAAGTATGTGGACAAAGGTCTAGCAAATGGAATATATGTGGGAAAATATGGAATATAATGTGGGAAAGTGTCCATTTTTGCAGGATGTATTATAAAAGAAATATCATCTCAATGGTGACAGATGCAAGGCTCTGAGATGCTGAGGAATCTGAATGTCCTAGCATATGAATCGCAAAGGGTCAGTAAACAGGGGAATGGCAATTTAATAGGCATCCTAATTATCCTGGTGATTCTATACTAAAGGGAAAGGCAAACATATAATCTATAAAGTTTTATTCCATGAATATATTCTGCCTATTTTGTTTGTCTCTATTTCTTACTTCTTCACAACACCATCACTGGTGAAGCAGCTGATAGTTATTGACTTCTGCTTTTCATTGCCATCCTGTCATGATTTATTACTTCAACAAGCAGATCTGAACTGGATGGCCCAGCGAAGGTCAAGAATTGAGGTGCATTAACCCTGAAAATGTTGCTGCCAGGCAGAATATTAGATTTGTGACACTGCTCAACCATTTTCACCAGGGCAAGGGCAGAGCAGAAGCAAAATCCTACCTGAGCTTAACTTACACACAAGTGGGGGTACCTTCAGAGCTCATTAGCAACACATTAACAAGGATATTTTGAGTTTCATGAGGAAATATAAGCTCCATACACTGTTTGAGGCAGAGCAGGTGAAAGCAGATTGAAAAAGAATGGGTAACCAGTCATGACAACCCATGGAACTTGAGTCAGCAAAGTTTCAATGAAGCTGCTGGGGATTGAGAGACTGAAAACTGTTATTGTGCTACACAGGTAGCAGGGTTAAGATCAGTGCCTCGATACAGCAAGGAGAGCTTAAGAGTGTCTTTAAACTGTACCCACCCTTGGAAGCTGGGGCATTTGAGAAAACTGGCGGTGCGGGATGGTTTTCATCTATCTAGCTACTGTGGCTAGTCCATTTAAGTTGATCTTGCATCATTGCACCTTGATGCTTGTGAATCAGCTTTCAAGAGGGATACAAGTTTTTTTTATTTGACTGTCCTTGTATTGATTCTGGAATTTCTCTGATATTCTTATGTCTTGCTGATGCAGTTTAATTACTTGAACAGTACAAGTGGTAACAACTGCTTTGCACATTTGGATCTTTATTAACTATGGAGGTCTTCCAGTCACCCCATTCTGGTGATTAGTAAAAGGCTGAACAAATCTAGCTGATTCCTTCATTAATGGTAGCCTTTTGAGAGCGGTGGCTGCTAAATAATGAAAAGGGTTCAACCTATGTTAATAGATCATTTTTATTGTTGTTGACATTGATCTTAATTGGCATAGTGAACCAGGCCTTCAGCTGAACTTTAAATATTCTACAATGTGTTCAAATAGAACAGAGCATTTTCTTCATGCCTTAATCAACATTCCTCTTTCAATCATCACCAAAAACACTGAAATCATCATTCACCTCAAAACTGTTTGCAGGACATTTATCTGTGCAGCAGCAGTGACTGCTCTTCAAAGTACCTGGAGAACTTTAGGATGTGACAGAATGTTTTATGAATACAGAACGTTCCTCCTTCTTAGTTGTCTATTTTTGGGTTGTGCAGCCCTTTTAAGCTGACTGAGATTCTTTGCTGTCAATAATTTATTGTTTTATTATTGGATGCACTGAACAGAGCGATCTTTCTGCATTGTTTTGAAGTAGTATTAAGTAACTGCACTTCAATGAGACCTCAAGTGAATGTTATTTCTCCTCCCAACCTCCCCTTTTACATTGCTCTGTCAACCTTTCTTAAGTGTTTCAGAAATAATTTCAAGAGGATCATTGTCAGGGCCTCCAGGAAATAGTTTGTCTTTTTTCTTTTACTAACTTTGGATGGAAACTGCAAATCACACATTTTAATTGGCATAGTTTCTTTGGGAATTTTACAACATGACTTCTGTTGAAGAGTACTAGGTGTGTACATGCCTTTTATAGTTTCTGAAATCTGCACTGGTCATTTATACCATGGAAAGTTTCAGAACAAAATCTCTCCACCAAGATGGAAGAATCAGTGTCCATATCTGTACGTCCCAGGCCTTAGCGTCTCTGCTAATTATTCATTCCATATTTCACAATAACGATGCTACTTCTGAGACAAATTCACAGCCAACCAGTCTTTTTAATTGAAAGCACAAAATGTTGGAAACATTCAGCAGGTCAAGCAGTTTCTGTAGACATCCCACAAATAGGCAAAGGAAAGATGTTAATGTTTCAGGTCTTATCATCTTTTGTCAGAAATGGAAGAGAGAATAATGGAATGAATCAGAACAAAAGGTGTCCATTCAATCCATCGTGTGAATGTTGTACTTTAATAGAGCCATTTGATTTGATTTATTATTGTCACATGTACCAAGATTAAGTGAAAAGTAATGTTTTGTGTGCTAGCCAGGCAGGTCATACTCTACCTAATACATTAGAGTAATAGAATAGAATGCAGAATATAGTGTTGCAGCTGAAGAGAAGGTGCAGAGAAAGATGTCTGAATTAATCCTACCACCTTCCTTTCTCCCCTTGGCTCTATAACTTCTTTCTCCCTTCAAGTATTCGTCCAATTCCCTTTATTGTTGAATCTGCTTCCTCCATCATTTCAACCAACAATGTATTCAGATTCCAATAACCCACAGTATAAAAAAGATTCCCAATGCCAGCTCTAGGTTTTGCCAACCACCTTAAATCTGTATCCTTTAGTTAGTGATCATTCTACTACTGGAAATAGTATTCACCTTATCAAAACCATTCATGATTTTGAACACTTCTATCAAAACTGTGTTTCACCTACCCTCTTCTTATGAGAACAACTCAAGCCTCTGCAATCTCTCTATGTAACTGAAATCCTTGATAGTAAAGTAAAATCTCTTCTGCATACACTTTAAGATCTTGACATCTATCATAATGAATGGTGCCAAGAACTGAATGGAACACTTCATTTGTGATCTAAACAGGGTTCCATAGAATCCAACTTCCTTGCTTTTGTATTCTAATTCCTCCAGTAATAAAGCCAAGGATTTCATGCTTTTATAAGAGCATTCTCAACTTGTCCTGCCTCATTCAAATGTTTGTACATGTACACGCACAGATCTCTATTTCTGTAACCCCCTTTTAAGATGGACTATTTAATTAATTCAGTATCTTAGCCTTCCATCTGATACCTATCACTTAGCACCTCTTAAGATGTTACAAATGAATAGGTTATAAGAAAGAACAGAACCCAGGAAATGTCTTTATTATTATTACTTCTGATACTTAATAAATTCTTGTCCTACACCAAACTTTACAAATCATTCATTTTTTTCTACGTGTGGCCATTTTCCAATACCTCGCCTTTGGACTTGACAAATCGTGCTTTCAGAATTGACATTGAAGTCAAGCCCTTCTCTGGTCTGACCCAGGATTCATTGCCAGTGTCATCAGTTAATTTGTGGATTCCTCCAGTACTCAGTTTTCTTCAGAGAATGATGCCAGTGGAAATATTACAACCCCACATCTCTATAAGCTTACTTTCTGCTTCAGAAATTTGTAAAAAGAAGCCTTAGCTTAGAATTTCTCTGTCTCTACTGAAATGATTACAAAGGCAATTGAACTCATTCAATTAGCCTGCTGTTGTGTCATTAATTTTTAAATGTTTGTTGAGTTAGCTAGTTCTCTTCTAAACTCTCTTCAATCATTAAAATCTCACCACTAATCAATATGGATGAGCATCATCTGGATGTGGCACTCTGTTTTCTTCTTTGGACAACAGGTCCGAGTATAGTTAAAACATTTGGCCAATGTATGTAACTGATGAAATAAGAATGGATACCAAACCCATTCCTAAGTATAAAGCAGAAGAAGTAAAATTGGAATAATGTGGATGTGTGATGAGGCAATTCAAATGAGGTCTGTCCTCAGTAAAGGGCTCACGTTTGTGCTCCTCCACCCTCACCTCAATGGTTTTGGTGCCCACCACAACTTGGAGCTCTTCTTCCGCGGCCTCCGCCTCTGTGCCTTCTTCATTGACAAAGATTCCTAACCACCTCCCGACAATTCCTTCTCCTGCCTCCAACTTTCCTCTTCTACTTGGATACTCCCCACCCACTCCAACCTCACCCCCTCCGAATGTGCAGCACTCCATTCCCTCTCCGCACCAAAACCCGGTTCACCAGAAAATCTACTGACAAAGGTGGGGTGGTGGCAGTCTGGAGGATGGACCTCTATGTCGCATGTGCCAAATGCCAGCTCTCTGACACCACATCCTATCTCACCCTTGACCCCAAGAACATCTTCTCCTCCCCACCCCTTTCTGCCTTTCACAAGGACTATTCCCTTTTGCCAATCCTTGGTTCACGCCACTCTCTTGGCCAACACCGTCTCCCCCCCCCCCCCCCCCCCATCTCCTCCCCAGTACCGTCCCCTGCAACCATAAAGGATACAAAACCATCTCAATGGAGGACTCCAAATGGTCTGTCCAGGTGAACAGAGGTTCACCTACCTCTCCTCCAATCTAGTTTACTGCATCTGGTGCTCCTGATGTGGTCTTCTCTACATCAGTGAGACCAAAGCATAAACTCAGGGCATGTTTCGTCGAGCATCTCAGGTGGGCCTGTTAGGACAAGCCTGACTTCCCAGTCACCACCGATTTCAATTCTCATTCCCACTCCCTCTCTGACATTTCCATCCTCGGACTCCTCCGAGTGAATCAGACCATAAATGGAGGAATACTGCCTTATCTTTGGCTTGTGCAGCTGACAACCCAGAGGACCCAACGTTGAGTTCTCCAATTTTGAATAACCTTCCTTCCCATCCCCAACTCTCTTTCCAGCCCCTCCCCCTCCCTTCCATTCCTCTGACTAACCCCTCCTTCCAGTTACCAACCAGATTCATTCCTCCCATTAACCAACCAGATTGTATCCTTTACCTGTGTTCACTGATCCTCACATCAGCACTCTGCTCCCAACGCCCTCTTATCTGCAGTTCCCCTTACTTCCATTCCTGAGGAAAGGTTATATGCAAAACGTCAACTTCTCCACCTCCTGTTGCTGCCTAGCTTGCTGTTTTCCTCCGAGGAGAAAGTGAGGACTGCAGATGCTGGACAGTCAGAGTTGAAAATTGTGGTGCTGGAAAAACACAGCAGGTCAGGCAGCATCTGAGGAGTAGGAGATTTGACGTTTGAGGCATAAGCCCTTCATCAGGAATGTAGAGGGGGAAAAGGGCTGAGAGATAAATGGGGAGGTGTGCAGTTTGGGCTCAGGGGAAGGTTGGGCGATGGTGATAGGTAGATGCAGGTAGGAGGTGATTATTATAGGTTGGTGGGGAGGGTGGAATGGATAGATGGGAAGGAAGATGCAGCCTCCTGACTGTCTACTTTGGATTCCAGCATTTGCAGTTTTTTTTGCATCTAATTCAAATGAGCAAAAATTAACAAATTTAGACTAAACATGATCCTAGTATGTCTAAAAGCACCTGACAAGCTGGGCAGGAATAACATAAAATGAAATGCATTGAAACAGCCTGATTAAATCAGCTATGGATGGAGATGATGGTCAGGAAAGATACAGCACGCTTGCTGTTATCCACTGGGATATTGAATATAAAAGTTTCCAAGTTACATGAAAACTGTATAAAACTTCAGTTAGACCACATTTGAATTATTGCATGTAGTTCTGGTCACCACATCACTGGAAGGGCATGAATGCTTTGGAGAGGATTCAGAGAAGGTTTACCCAGATGTTGCCTGGTCACATGGGTTTTAGGTATGAGGAGAGGTTGGATAAATTCAGATTGCTCTCTCTGGAAAGATGGAGGCTGAAGGGTGACCTAGTAGAGGTCTACAAAATTACATGAGGTGTAAATAGGGTGGATAGTCAGGCTTTTTCCTGGGTTGGAAAAGTCAAGTTCAAAAGGGCACAGGCTCCAGGTGAGGGGGGGGGCAAAGTTTAGGGAAGAAGAGCAGGGAAACTTCTTTACACAGAGGGTAGCAAGTGCCTGGAATGCAGTGCCAGTGGAGGTGGTTAAAGTAGGCATGTTAGCAACGTTTAAGGGGTATTTTGATAGACACATGAACGGGAGGCAAACAGAGAGATGGAAACTTGGGCAGCGGTTCTAAATAAAGAATAGGAATCGGTGCAGACTTGATGGCCTGAAGGACATGTTCCTGCGCGGTAATGTATTGTTTATAATTGTAGTAACACAGGTGCTCTGAACAAGTGATGCTAAAAACAGCATTTTTTTTCCTACACCTTATTTTATATCAGATCCTGAAGATCTTCCCATCAAGAAATGGTTTGACCTTCACCATGATGATCTCTTATGAAATATGCATAAACCTGCTCCCTAAAGTAGAAAACTGTGCCTCATAACAAAGAAAAATCAGCCTCATATTGGATGCTATGAAGCTACGTTATAGAAAAAATTACAGAGCAGCTGGCCACTGCTTTCATGTTCATCATGTTCTTTCAATTCTAAAGGTATTGTGGAATCTCACATATAATAGCAGTTGAAACAGCACAGTTTTATGGCCAATCAATGTAATCAGATGCCTCTGAAAAGAATGTGATGTTACAGCTAGATTACTTGAGAGGAGCTTTTCTGTGCCTAGCCGTTTTTGTTTTAAATATATATTGCTGCAACTTGGAAGCACACATAAAATATCCACAAAATAAGTATACAGCTGATAGTCAATTGTAACTAATCATCGTGACTGCATCGTTGGGTTTCGACAGCCAATTGTCTATATTGGAGATGCTTTTAACCATGCTTATTACCTATGTAATTTACGCGCTACCACTGTACAGGAATTTGTCTACACCAAATACCAGCATAAACAGTGTTCTTTCTTTGTGATATCAGTCTTGGGAGCTAATATTATAGTCTTTATATTCAGAGTGTTTTACATGACACAGCCCACATTTCATGTATAATTGCTCCATCCCAAATTCCAGGGAGATTAGAATATGCCGGTTGGGAACATCACACTAGCTAGCTCTTCGGTGTCTCAACTCCTCTCAGCTCTCCAACAAATCAAAGCAATCTGAGAAGTACCTGCTCAAGTTATGGGTAAAGGTATCTCCTGCTGTAAAAGGAGTAATTGTTGAGGAATCACTGGAATCCTTTTTGGAACTGATAACCCATTTATGTTGAACATTTTGTCTGTCTTGGCAATTACACAGAGGCTCATAGGGTAGAATTTTCTCCTCCTTGGTGAGGCAGAACCAATAGCAAGTGTCACAAAGCTGGTCTTTTTTCTAAAAGCTGTTCCTTTTCTCAAGGATACTGTGTACTTGTTTTTTTTCAGAGGTGTCATAAACCACTCAGGCTCCGACTCGACTGGTTTGGTACAGAAATGAAAGACCTTTTTGTTTATGCATAAACAGATGAGACTTTAGGCCAAAGCTTTTATGTTTTTTAGAAATAACACGTATAAGTCAAGGGGCGTGGCCAGCTCTCTAGCTGAGCAGTTCAGTTCAGACCTTTAGTTATGAGTTCAGCATTGGGCTATGTGGAAACAAGCTGCTAGACTCTCTCTCCTTCTGTCCTTCTAACTTTGATCTGTAAGCCTTTGTTTATTTTTACTGTGTTTAAGGAGTTTGCTTATTGGGATTGTCATGTGTATTCAGAACAGCATAATTAAGCCTAGTTTGGGATTGTCTGTGGGTATTCTATATTCTGTTCTTTGTGTTTCATTCTGTAATTTTGTGAATACATTTTTGTCTGATTTAAAACCTAGTAGTCAACCTAGCTAACTTAACCCGAGTAATTGTCACTGTACACTTACTGAAACAAATTGCAAAGTTATGGTCTGGGCTGCCTGCTTAAGGTTGTTTAGAGTAGTCTGGCCTGATCCACAACACAAGCAAGGTGGGAAAACAGGGTTGTAATGAAAAAAGTCAGATTCTCAATGTCAATAAGAATTTTCCTAATTTCCCATCAAGCTTTGAATGACAAATTTAGAATCTTATCATTGAGCATGAGCTACCATATTCCCTTGCATTTGCAACTCAGTTAAGAGTCAACTCGACTTATGTACATGCAACTTACAATTTTTGTCTCCTCATGAGAAACCAGATGGCGAAAATTCTCAACGTGTGAATCAAATTTAGAACCCTGTTACCTCAACTCTCTGTTTGTACTGGCCATTGCTTATTCACAACAATGTCCCTTCATGCTCTGTGGCCACCAATCTTATCCCTTATCCACGCAACTCAGCATTGAAAACCATCAGCTTCACTACTTTGTTGTGTTTTATAATCAGTTCAAACTAAAGAGACATGCCCATGATATCATCACTGTATCCCTGTATGTGACTTGGGATATAAAGGTATGTGCCATCTTACTTGGCATCACTTGAAGAATAATATGTTACAAGAAGCATACTGCTCTTTATAACTTAATAACTTGATGTTAGCCAAGACACTGAGGTGCCTGTGAATGTAATGTTTGTATATAGTAGTAAACACTCATGAAGTCACTAATGGATTCTCTAATACCACCATATCCACACACAGATTCTTCTCTTGCAAGGGACTCATAAGCATAACCACATCAAGAAAAATACCCTACTAGAGGCAGAATGTGTATCATTCACTACATCATCATTCCTGCTCTCGCACCAACTCACACACTATTTCAGTCCTTCAGTCCTGTACTTGGAGCTCAGGTACACTCTCATGCTTCTACCAGGCCACTGTGTGCAGTAAGAGTCATATATTTGCACAGGATGAATCCACCATCTTTGTTTGCTTTCTCAGTGTTTATTCACTTTCAGGTTGCCATCCTTTGTCTACTTCACATTGCTTTCTTAGCTCACACTCACTGACTTCAGCTTTGACCTAAAGGCTGCCAACCCCTGGAAGGGTCACATTGCTTTCTTACTGCACAGGTTCTTTAGTACTTAATTCCAGGCTGCTGGCTTTGTGACTTGCATTGTTTATTTTTAACACAAAGTGAGAAGCAGGCAGCTTGTGACAGTGCAGAACACTGAACAGTCTATCTACCAACCACATAGAGGTGGACATATTGCTGTGTGAAACCATGTTATGCCAATGTCGCAACTGCAGCATGTGCCAGCAGCACATGTGGCAAACACACTGCAGATACTTCTAGCAAATAGCCATGCGTGAAATTCAAATGAGAGCAATCTCTAGTGGGATCAAGGGGAACTATAATCAGTCAGTTAAAGGGCATATGTTTAAGTTCAAGAGGTTGGATCAATGTCATTACGCTCTGTGGATTGGGCCATGGCCGATTGGCAGATCAAGTGCAACCCTACAGAATAGATCAATGGGTGCTGTTCAGCTATCAGTTCAGGGGACAGGCCAACATTTCCCTGAATGACACAAAGGAATTGAGTGTGATGAAACTGGATGGCAGAGCAGTTAGTGATGATGCATGAGCAGGACAGATGATAAGGTATCAACCGTAAGTAGGAAACACAGCAGACGAGAATGGTTATTGGTTCGGGAGGATGAGGTTGGTGAGAGTCATTGAGTCATTGAGTGGGCAATACTGAAAGTGGTAATCTTTGAGACTTATGCAGTGGCAGAGATAGAATGAGTGGTTGCCCTTGAATATGGCATAGCAGAAAGAAAATGGTGATATTTACCTTTGTGGAGCACAGGCCATAATTGAATTTCTGTGGAATTGCTCGTACAAAACATGACCTGGGCTGTAATGTGCTGTAATCCAGGCTGACTGGATCTGGTGGCATCCTATTGTGGCCGCTGGAGAAAGGAATGACCTCCCCTCCACCGCCCCATGTATCAACATGTCCACATCACCATCTGTGAAGACGTAAATGAGCTTTACTTTTGTCTCTGGACCCTGTCCTGGCTTTGGAAGTTTAACCATCACTCTGAGAGAAGTTATTCCTTATTTGCCACATCCAAAGTGGGTGAGGTGCTGGATGTGCCCTGCTTGTATTCTACCAGCAGTAAGATGACCAATTAAGGAACTTTGTCTGCACCCAACCAGGACCTGATGGCCATGTCACTATCTGGGAGACTGCCCAGTGAAGTCTGGCCTGGGAAGGGAGGCCCTCCTGCTCACTCAGCTTGGTAGCCCACGGAGTGTATCTCATTCCTTGTAGAAAAAGTCACTCACCACATGTGGTCTACCTTCCACCCTTCTTTGCCAGAGGATCCTGGATTGGCTGCAGTGACCCTAACCCCATTCACCTTGAATACAAATCTCTGCACTGGTCACTGATCCAGAGCCTGCTGCAGCCTGAGCAGTAGCTATTGTTCCAAGAGCCACAGTTGGAAGTAAAGAACAGTAGGCCCTATGATGGATGGGAAGATTAGACCTTAGAGGTTAAACATCCTTTTGCAAGGGAGGATGGAAGTGACTGCAGGCCAATGCAACTGTACTGACCAGAATGGCATGAAGAGAAATTGTATTTTTGGTAAGACTTTTTCTCATCACAATTCTCCTGCTTAAATAATTATTTTACACAAAATGTTCAGCATCAAACGAATCTTAAGATGGCTGCTTTAATTACATGACTGGAATTACCAGTATCTCCAGTACTTCCTGTCAGTCAATATTAACTAGTCCATTATCACCTCCTGGAGACTTGACCTGCTACATTTTGTGACTATAAGCTACTAGAAATGTTCCAAATTCCATGTAGACAATGACACAAAGAATTTCAAATTACTATTAACATTAAAAACAGAGAGTACTGAAGAATCACATTAGATTTAGCAGCATATGTAGAAAGGAAACAGAGTTTAATGTTTCAAGGCCAGTGAACCTTCATTCTGCTTTTATTTTGGATTGTTAGTATTGTTCACTGTATTTGTTACTATGCAAATTACTACAGCCAATACCAAGATGATAATAGCATTCCAATTAGTCACATAGATGGGTCATCAGCACCTCTTCAGCTCACAATGCCCATATTATATGAGACCTTGTTTTTGAAGAAGTGTTCTGAAGCAGGTTCACTAGACCTGAAATATTATCTCTGCTTTCTATCCATGGATTCTGTCAGACCTATTGAGTTTCTCCAGAAATTTCTATTTCTGTTTCAGATTTCCAGCATTCACAATTCATTGTTTTATTTTATATTTCTGAATGGCTTATCAGAAACCATTCCACCACATGCTGGACCCTGTGCTTGTTGGATTGTTTAAGCATACCGGTTTGACATCTGACTTCAGTTGCTGTTTTAACATATCAAAAAGAGCAGCTTCAAGCCTTAACAGCCAGAAGACCTGCTCTCCTCAAAATTCTTATCTCCAAAGAGAATTTTAGACTTAGTCTGCCAAACTGGATGAATTCTCTGAGTACGAGAAATCTTGCTGCACCTTCGTCTGTCATCCATCTGTATTCCTGCTCCCAGGGAAAAAAAATGTTACAAGATCAGCCAACTGGCAGACTCCCAGTTGAACATTGTCAAACTACCATGTAAAGTAATACCAACAACCTTGATATTTTTAAGGACATTCCTACGTTGTATATTTCTTTTCCTTTTGCTTTCTTGCTACCTTGTATGTCTGTGTGTGTGAATGAAGCTGCAACGCAACTCTAGGAGAAAGTGAGGACTGCAGATGCTGGAGATCAGAGCTGAAAATGTGTTGCTGGAAAAGCGCAGCAGTTCAGGCAGCATCCAAGGAGCAGGAGAATCGACGTTTCGGGCATGAGCCCTGGGCTCATGCTGCGCTTTTCCAGTAACACATTTTCAGTAATTCTCCCATGTTTTGAACGTTTGCTCAACAAATCCTACCCCTGATTTCACCTTAAGGGATTTTGTTGTGGTTTTATTTCTAAGACTGAACCCAAAAGAAAGGAACAGTATTTGGTGACCTACATCAGTAAGGATCCAGAGTAAACAGTGAAAGGAGTGAAGGAAACACCAACTTGCTGTCACTAGCTTAAGGGGGGAAAAGTATCAGAATTGAATTCACCACATTGTCTATGACAACAACAAAAAATTCAGTCACACTTTCCACGGCCAGTGGATGCAGACTTGACCTGTTTCTGATCAGTGGGCCATCACATGGAATCTTAGTTAATGCAGTTATTACCTTGGTATTTCCATTCAATTAAGAGCAATTCAAATGGAAAATAAATTATGGCCTTGTCAGCAGCACCTATTTCGCATGATGGATTTCCCTGTTGTTTTGATGAACATTTGATAAGTTTACAGATCATACTAAATTTAGTGATATAGTGGACAGTAAGGAAAGCTATCTAAGATTAAAAATCACACAACATCAGGTTATAGTCCAATAGGTTTAATTGGAAGCACACTAGCTTTCGGAGCGTTGCTCCTTCATCAGGTGGTAGTGGAGGGCTCAATCCTAACACACAGAATTTATAGCAAAAATTTACAGTGTGATGTAACTGAAATTATACATTGAAAAGTTGATTGTCTGTTAAGCCTTTCATCTGTTAGAATACTATGATAGTTTCACTTTTTTCATGTGTAAAAGAAAGTGTGTAGAGTGTGGGAGTGTGTGTGTCTGTAAGGGTGTGTGTGGGTGTCTGTGTGTGCGTCTATATATATGTTTGTCCATGTGTATGTGTGTAGGAGTGCCTGTGTGTGAGTGTGTGTAGGAGTTCATGTCACATTACAGGTGACCACCATTGCAGTATACACACACAGAGATACTCCTACACATACACACACACTCTCACACACTCACAGGCACTCCTATACACACGAACACACATATATATACAGGTGCGCACACAGACACCTACACACACCCTTACAGACACACACACTCCCACACTCACACATGCACCCCCTCACAGACATAAGACACTCTGCACTCACTACACACACACATACACTTCCTCACACACACAACCCCCACCCCAGACAGACACACACACAGACAGACAAAGACCCACATGCACACATATATTTTGTGGTGTGAAATCGTACTTGCAGGGTTACATTGTACTTTGCTCAAAAACTGCATGTATTCATGTAGAACTCTGAGCTCAAAAACTGCATGAATTCATGTAAAACTCCACTTTTTAGATTAGAATCAATCTAAACATCATGGCATAGACAGAGAACACAGGGGGCCAACACCTTCAACATATTGTCTAGCTATCACCATTGTTAACAGCTAACCCGAGAATGCAACCCTTTTAAAAAAGGTTTTGTGATTTAAACATGAAAGAAGTGAAACTATCATGGTATTCTAACAGATGAAAGGCTTAACAGACAATCAACTTTTCAATGTATAATTTCAGTTACATCACACTGTAAATTTTTGTTATAAATTCAATGTGTTAGGATTGAGCCCTCCACTACCACATGATGAAGGAGCGATGCTCCGAAAGCTAGTGTGCTTCCAATTAAACCTATTGGACTATAACCTGGTGTTGTGTGATTTTTAATTTTGTACACCCCAGTCCAACACCGGCATCTCCAAATCATATCTAAGATTACAAAGAAATCTTGAACAATTGGGTCAATGGGCTGAGGAGTGGCAGATTGAGTTTAATTTGGATAAATGCAATTTTTGTAAAACAAATAAGGGCAGGACCTATACGATTAAAGGTAAGGCCTTGGGTAGTGTTGTAGAACAAAAAAACCTAGAGGTTCAGGTATTTAATTCTTTGAAGTTTGTGTCGCATGAAGACAATGTGGTTAAGAAGGCACACCTGACTTCATTGTTCAGATTTTTGAGTATAGGAGTTGGGACATCATATTGAAATTGTACAGCACATTGGTGAGGTCTCTTCTGTAGGACTGTGTCAAGTTCTGACCACTCTGTTGAAGCAAGTTGGAGAGGGTTCAGGAAAGATTTACCAGGATGTTGAGTTATAAGGAGAGGCTGGATAGGCTGCGACTTTTTATCCCTAGAGCACAAAAGGTTGAGGGGTGAGTTTATAGAGATTTATGAAATCACAAGGGGAATAGATAAGGTGGATGACAAATGTTTTTTCCCTAGGGTGGGGAATTTCAAGAATGGGGGCATATTTTGGCAGCACAGTGGCTCAGAGCACCAGGGATCTGGGTTTGATTCCGCCTCGCGTGACTGTTTGTGTGGAGTTTGCCCATTCTCCCCATGTCCGCGTAGGTTTCCTCCGGGTGCTCTGGGTTCCTCCCACAATCCAAAGATGTACAGGTCAGGTGAATTGGCCAAGCTAAATTGCCCATTGTGTTACGTGCATTAGACAGGGGTAAATATAAGGTAGGGGAATGGGTCTGTGTAAGCTACTCTTTGGAGGGTTGGTATGGATTTATTGGGCCAAAGGGCCTGTTTCCATACAATAGGGAACCTAATCTAATTTTTATGGTGAGGGGAGAATGATTTAAAAAGACATGAGAGGCAACATTTTAAAAATAGAGTTGTGTGGAATGAACTTCCAGAAGAAGTGGTGGATGCAGGTGCAGACATAATGCTTAAAAGATGTTTGGATATGAACATGAATAAGGACTGTTTAGTGGGATATGAGTCAGGAGCTCAGGTGGGACTAATTTGGTTTGGGATTATGGTTGGCATGGCTGAGGGGTAACCTTGTAGAGGTTTATAAAATCATGAGGAACATGGATAAGGTAAATAGATGAGCTCCAGAATTAGACAGCATAGGATTAAGGTGAGAGGGTAAAGATTTAAAAGGCACCCAAGAGGCATCTTTTTTATGCAGAGAGTGGTATGTGTATGGAATGAGCTGGCACAATTACAACTTTTAAAAGGCATCTAGATGGGTAAATGAATAAGGAAGGGTTTAGAGGGATATGGGCCAACTGCTGGCAAATGGGACTAGGTTAATTTAGGATATCTAGTCGATATGGACAAGTTGGACCAAAGGGTCTGTTTCCATGCTGTACATCTCTCTGACTCTATGACTCTATGACTGGTTGGACTGAAGGGTCTGTTTCTGTCCTGTATGACTCAATGACTATCAGCAAGAAGAGCTAGTAGTCACCAGCTATGTTGGTGTTGTCTCAGAAATGATATTAATCCAAATCTTGATTTGCAAAGCCACTAGCAAATATTACAGTTGAAGTCACTATCAGATGGGGTTGGTGAAGGCAATGGCTCTCAGACATGCTCACTTATTCTGTACAAACCTGACCCTGTTATCCACAAATGTTCAAATTGCTTGATGACAGAGACTTCTCCATTTGGATCCATCCAGAGTTGTGTTTTCCAAAATAGCAACGTCTAAACAATAGGCTCTAAGACTGGCTTTCAGAGTATCTTTGTTTCTGAGTTTGCAACATACCATGGGTAAACATGATCAAATGATTATAGAATACCAATATTGGGTAATTTCGTGCAAAGCACATGACTGACTTAGCAATACTGAGCACTGATAAACACACAATACAAGGGATATGAAACCTTGCAAGAAGTTCCTTGTTATGAACTGGAAGTCCCTGAATAATATCTTTAAAAACTCTGATTACTCATGGGATATTCTTCCTTAGTTCTGCACAGGTTCTGTTTAGGATTTTGGACCTATTGATACATGAATTGGCATTATCATTTGAAGCTCTGAAGTTTAGTTAACATGTGACGTGAATTATAAATTTCAATTTCACAGACATGAGCTCATATATCCAGATTATTAATCCTGGCTTCTAGATTAAGGTAATGCCGATAAAGTCACCATAGCCCCAAATGACCTGAGTGCTCATCAGCAAGTTGATTTCACCTAAAGGTAAGGAATCTCAGCAACAAACTAGGTTGAGAAGGAGAATTTCTCATAGCAACCTCAAGTGGTACAGGAATTGAACCCATGTTGCTAAGCATCATTTTGTATCCTAAGCCAGCCATCTAGCTAACTGAGCTAATTGACTCATCCAGTGACATAGCTACAATGCTACGAGTGCCTGTCAAAGGTGCCCCTACCGCTGGGATTCGACATGATGTTTTCCATTTTGCTACTTAGCTTCTATCTGTGACATCGGTGAACCTCTTGATCAATTTTATTTGTGGAAAAAAGTATCATCTATCAACTGAGCTTCCTAAATCACTGTGGGAACCATGATATGCATGGCTTTCGTAAAATACTTTTGTGACTCTGGTCTGCCATGACATCTGACAAATTTTAAAAAAACATTTATTTAAGTGTTTGAGTCTTACAAAGAGATAATTCCTTATTGGCTGCCCTGTTTCCACCTGTCTCATGCATCTGCAATGGGTCAAGGTTAGGTATAGGGTTAGGATTAAGGTTAGGTTGCCTGTGTTTCTCTTCTGTGGCACAACTGTCTCAGGGCATTGGCCTGGGAGGATCCTCTCTGTCTTCAAATTCACCAGTCAGTTTTAAGGAAAGTCACAAATCCTTTCACTTGTATGTGCCCTGTAGGCCTTTGTGAGGTTCCTTGCAGACTCTCTTCCACTAGAGAATTAATGGGGGTGAAAAACAGAAGAATAAGGCAAGACATCCAGAACACTTCATTACCTCCTACTTCATTATTCTATATACAGGGGGCTGTGACATGAGAGAATAGGTTTCTATCCTACCTCTGCAAATGGCAATTCCCCAGGCCCTGGCAATGAAAATTCATCCCAATGGTTTGTTTTTCTACTTCCATACTGCTCATTTTTTCTTTACCTTTGCTGTATTTCCAATTTTCCGGTTGTGCAAAATCTCTCTCCATAATCATGCCTCACTGAAAGGTACATGAGATGTCTGCAATAATTGCATGTAATGCCTTAAAATAGGGACTTATCACATAAAATAAAGCACTTCACTCACTCCTGTTCAACAAGCAGCAGCACAACACACCCCAGCCAAAATTCTGACTCCCATAACCCTGCAGCAACGTATCAGTAATATTGGATTAAACTTGTCCAGTGGTGTCCCCAGAGTGATAATTGCTGGAGTCGATGTGCGGACTCTTGTATGACAGTACAGAGAGGTCAAGGACATGGTTTGGAAGTTTACAAACAGTTTTAAGAAATAAGTTAGATATAAAATATTACCACATTAAGTCAATAAGAAAAAAAAACAATTTAAAGATATGCATTACATCAACTCCTTCCCCGAAATGTGCATATTAGTGTTTGTACCTTTACTTCCTCAGCAGTAATTCCAAAATGGCAGCACACAGCAGTTCATTCCCTTAAAGTTGAAGGGATCCCTCACATAAAAGTTTATTCGTCTGACTTTGTAAATGAGTCTCCCAAAGCCTGCTTGCCACTCAAATCTCAGTGAAATTAGCAATGTAAAGCTCAATGTAAAGAGTGGGAAGTGAGATTCAGCATGAATTATCCAAAGATGAACAGATAGAAGAGAAAAATTCATGAGAAGTGAAAATTATTGAAAGCGTAAAGAAGTAAATGAGAAAAAGACCAGTAAAGAAGGAATGAGGAAAAATGGAGAAGCAAAGCCAAGAAACCGAGAAGGCAGAGCAAGAGAAGTCTTTTTATCAGGAAGTTGGGAGATACATTAAGATGAATGGGATAGTTGTTTTCAGGGTTTAACAACTCTATATTGCAAAATAATGCAGCAATGCAAAACATCCACAAATAAACAAATATTGTTCAAGGAGATTTTTCCCTGTGATTACTAATAACGGAAACATTTACAACCATAGTTACTTAAAGAAAACTAAATAAAAACACAATGCATGTTAAAATGATAGAAACTTACAATGTGGCAAGGCAAAACATATTAGCTTTATCTGATTAATAGTTAGTGACAACTTCTACAACCAGTCAGGCAATAGATGTGATGGGATTCATTCCTTTAACCATATGCACTAATAAATGATCAAATAAATGATCAATGTGGAAGTTAATAACGTAAGTCCACAAATAACACAGTGGACAAAAATGATCTCAGGACACTAAGAACAGAATAATAACTCTAAACACTATGTTTATACAGTTTTCAGAATAAAACTCATTACAAAATATTAAGTGTCCTTTTTTGTTGCAACATTTAAGCTGTTAACAAGATAATATGCAATTATATCAAATTCTCTTGACACACTTTAGCTGCAATTATCTGTTCAACCTCACCATGACAACAATCATTGTAGTTTCAGAATTTATTAAGTGCATGCAGATGAATAACACATGAAATCTAAGAGATGATTTAATTCTCCCAGGAGCTACTTAGAAGATGATTTTAGTGTATTTAAACTAAAAGGGATCATTTTTGTTGTTTGAGTCTTTGTAGTATTTAAATCAAGCATTCTAAATTTATGTGTTAGTTACCTCTCAGCAGCAATTAGTAATGAATGTGCAAATATCTTGACGTTTGTTTCATGAAGCAAAGCTACAGAAAATCATCAAAGTTCATATGTATTTTGGAATCCAAAGTGCTTGTGAAAGACACTACTGTGATGCCAGCAGAAATCTGAGGTCTAACTTAAATTCACTCAGACTCATAGAGTTACACAAGACTAAAATCATGATTGCTTCAGGTCACCACAAGCTCTTAGAGCCTTTAATTTAGTTGTAGACTATGGCAATCAACCCACTGCTCATAACGCAAAAGTGATTTGAAAGAATGAAAGCAGGAATGGACCTCATTATGTTATGTGGTTTTAACATCACATAACCCATTGTATATGTCAAAATCTGGTAAATTAAGGCATTGTTTCCACAAGAGCAAAGTGAGTGTCACAGACAGCCTCACAGATTAATGATGAGATGCTGAGATTAAAGATGTATTGGAAAGTACAGCCCTTGTGCTTATACCACTTGCTGAATGCTAATTATAGTTAGGTGCCTTCCTGCGACTTTGCAAACCTCTCAGGACCACATTGGCGAGAATTCAATCCAAATGTTATTGCTGCAAAGACATTACATATCATGAATAAACCCTGATTGCCTGTGTGAAAGTTGTTAAATTATGTCAAAACATTGAAAATATATATGACATCTGAAATCATTGATTCAATCAAATCTCATCATTTTGTAGACGGTCAAAAAAATCCAGTGTCTGAAACTGCTAGTGATGCCCTGTTTTCCAATTAAAATCATCACTTCTGGCTTTCCTCTTCTGTTATGCTCAGTTTCTGTCAAAACTAATATCTTTGTATTTGCTTGATGGGAAGCATCACTTCTATTTGATTTTACTAAAATTGGAATGAGTGGACAATCGCTCAGACTTTAAGCTTTGTTTTGTGATTTGATGCAAATAGAATATTTACCATGTGAGAACAGAACTAAATGAGAAGTTTTGAAATGTGCAATCTGTAACTTACATGCAACAAATTGTTAGATGGGTACAGATCTGAATACTCTCCACTGCATATGAGAAGCATGTCTAATGTCAGCAAATCAGTTGATTCTTACTGACTACTTACTTTTGTGAGTACATACGCAACTTGGAGATGTAGTCAGATTTATGAAGTTCTTACAATCCTTATTGTACTCAGTAGAAAAATTGAGATCTTGTCTGGCCTCGTACTTGGATGTGACATCCATGATCCCATGAAAAAGATTTTTAAAGGAGCAGAGGAATTCTCCCCAGTATCTTGGCCATAATTTATCCTTCAACCAGCATTGTCAAAATTCCAATGTATCTGGTCATTATCACATTGCTTTTACCCGTGGGTGCAATTTGGATTCTGCACTGACTGCATTGCAATTGTGATTGCAAAACAGTTTGAAATGTTGTGAATGGCATCATATAAATCATACAGCAGAATGCTGTGGTCTCTGGTGTGACCTGAGCAATGGTGAGAAAGTTAGGAAAATTCATACAGAGTGAATACCTGAGAAACTTGATGTTCAGAAAAAAATTAAAAGTTTCCCTTAAGCTTTAAATGGTAGCTTCAGAACATTGCTAATGAGCAATGACAGCTTTATTTCCATGAATTTGCCTGATTTATATGCCTTTTCCAATTCTACTCCCCTTCTCTAAATAAATAGATGGCACGAATTCCTGACATGTGAGTCAGAGCAGGTGCTGACTGCGATCTATCTCTTACTTGTCTTGGCCATTATACCATTGTTGTTTCAATTCATTATCCTTAGGTACCATCTTGCAGGTTAACTTGCAGGTTGAGTCAATAATTAGGAACCCAAATGAAATGTTGGCATTTATTTTATTATTTTGTGCTTCTGAGGCTTTATAAGGCTCTGATCAGACCACATATAGAATATTATGAGCAATTTTGGGCTCCATATCTCCAGAACGATGTTCTGGCCCTGGGGTGGGTCCAGAGGAGGTTCACAAGAATGATCTCAGGAATGAAAGGCTTAACCTATGAGGAATGTTTGAGGATTCTGGGCCTATACTTGATGGAGTTTAGAAGGATGAGGGGTGATCTAATTGAAACTTACAGAATACTGAAAGGCCTGGACAGAGTAGACTTTGGGAAGATGTCTCCATTAGCAGGAGAAAATAGGAACCAAGGACACAGCCTTAGAGTAAAAGGAACATCCTATCGAAGAGGGATGAGGAGAAACTTCTTCAGCCAGAGTGTGCTGAATCTATGGAATTCATTGTCACAGCAGGCTGTGAAGGCCAGGTCAGTAAGTATATTTAAGACAAAGGCTGATAGGTTCTTGATTGTCAAGGAAATCAAAGTTACAGGGAGAAGGCGGGAGAATGGGGTTGAGAAACATATCAGCCATGATTGAATCGCCGAACAGATTCAATTGACCGAATGGCTCCTATGTCATATGGTCCTATCATTGTTGATCCTTTATCCACACAACGTTGCATTGCAAAATCACTAGCCGAACCATATCATCATGTCTGCTCTTGAACCAACTTGCATATCATTTCAGACACTCAATGCCATTCTTTGGAGCACAGGGGCATTTTTGACTTGCATCCTTTTGCCAGGTCACTTTGCATACACTGACACATTCATATCATGCTTCAGTACAAGATGCATGTTATGGCTCTGAACTTGTATTATTAATGCTCACTCACTTCGCACCAGCACCACAGGGTGAGGGACAGTTCCTAACTTATAAAGTGTCTGATGTAGTGTATAGTTTATCTCCAAATATATTAGAAAGTCTCAGCAGTGGAGAGCATTTCCATTTCTCTGGCCATAAGAATAGTGGCAAAGGCCTTGGTTACATAATTAATGAAGTGAAGAGTGAATATTGCTTTGAGAAGTCACCTTGAGCCATGAAATACCATGCCATGTGCTCATTCAACAAAACATTTGAACTGAAAATGAGAAAATTCTTCACCTTGTCTTTCTTTTCTACAAATAAGATATTAAACAATAAGATTATAAAATATATGAGCAGAAATAGGCCATTCAGGCCTTTGAATCTGCTCCATCATTTGATCATGGCTGATGTGTTTCTTAACCCCATTCCTCGAGCTTTTCCCCATTATCTTTGATCCCATTACTAAACAAGAATATATCTATCTCCATCTTGAATACACTCAGTGACTTTCCTCCTGTGGTAATGAGATCCACTGATTCACCAACCTCTGGCTGAAGAAATGCCTCCTCATCTCAGTTCTAAAGGTTCACCCCTTCCCCTTGAGGCTATGCCCTCCAGTCATAGTCTCTCCTCTACTGTGGAAACATCTTCTCTATGTCCACTCTATCCAGGCCTCTCAGTATTCTGTAAGCTTCAAGACTCCATCTCCTATCTCAAAGATCACATAGCATTATTTGAAGGAAATTTAGTGGCATCTCTTGGTTTTCTATGCAACCTTTCATTTTCCCTACATTATTGGCGATTGTACTCCATCCTGTTTGATTTCAAATTCTAAAGAAGGAACTTTTGTCTAAGAAAAATCATAGGCTACCTAAAGTTGGTTTAACAGAAACTCCAATAAAACTGCTCTTTACTCCTGGATTCCTGTCAATAGAAAACTTTTCCTACTGAATTACAAACACTCAGCCCAACTAGCAAACAGAACCTGCTAATTGAAAGAAATTGACAAAGTGGCAGGAATAGTTAAGCACTTTCAATAATTTAATTCCCACTGTCAGGTGAAGACTGATTGTTAGGATTACGAATTAGTGACTCATAATAATATTCGACATGTCAGATTTTGTCATCTATAATGGAAGTAAATACATGTTGTTCCAGTAAACTCAATAACTGTACAAAGAAAAGTATAATTTTTGTAAACAATAGAATTGATTTACCTACACACAAATTGCCTTCTGGCTCATTTTTTCATTTTGTTTTCCAAAGAACAGTACGACACAGGAACAGGCCCTTCACCCACCAAGACTGTGTTGACACATGATGCTTTTCTAAATTAAGAAGGTTTAGATTAGATTGGATTCCCTACAGGACAGAAACAGGCACTTCGGCCCAACCTGTCCACACCAACCCTCCAAAGAGTAACCCACCCAGATCCATTTCCCTCTGACTAATGCACCTAGCACTATGGGCAATTTAGCATGGCCAATTCACCTAACCTGCACATTTTTGGACTGTGGGAGGAAACCAGAGCACCCGGAGGAAACCCACGCAGACACGAGGAGAATGTGCAAACTCCACACAGACTATTCAGGAATTGAACCAGGGACCCTGGTGCTGTGAGGCAGCATTGCTAACCACTGAGCCACTATATTTGCCTCTAGGTGGTCTGTATCACACTATTCGCTGTCAATTCATATATCTGTCAAGGTGCTTCTTAAAAGGTGTTATTGTATTCATCTCCACTACCTCCTCTGTGTATAAAACGTGTATCTAACATCTCCTTTAAACTGCTCCCTCCCTGCCCACCTTTCACCTTAAACCTATGTCCTCTAATAATTGACATTTCTACCCTTGGGAAGAAAAACTTTTACTACTGATTCTAACCATGCCGCTCAAAATTTTGTAAATTTTTATCAGGTCACCCCCCTCATCCTTCAACATTCAAGTGAAAACAAGCCAAGTGTGTCCAATCTCTTCCCAGACTATGTCTTACATGACAATGTTTCCGCTACAAATTTTAATCACTGAACTTCATGAAAATAAAAGTATTAAAATAAATGAAACATGTTCTACTACCTGACTGGCATGTCATCTCCTCAATAAAATTTGAATCAGTTCCTGTCTTACTAACAGTCAGGCCAGATTGTTGAAGAAGGCTCTACCCCACTTGCAACATTTTCTTAGTTTCTTCTTTACGCAGTTTTGAATCACAATCAGCTTCATTCTTAGTCACGTGGTGTGATGAAGCTGCTCCTTTAACAAGGTTATGCTGACCCTGGCCTTTTCTTCAGAGAGGTCGTAAACAACACAGACTCCTAAAAGTCTGGGGTTAAGGTTATTGGGGTCAATTTGATAATAGCTAACAGATACTGCCTCAAACAAAAACACTTGAATGAAAGTGGCCAATTCTCCCAGTCAGTGTTTCTCTGGTTTGGTTTGGTTGTTTAGCAGTAGTGGGGAAAAAGCTGCTGGACCCAAAGAAGTAGGTCTCTGATGCCTCTCCTGTAAGAACCTGTGTTTGATTTCACCTTTTGTGCCAAGGGGAGTTTATGGGGATTGTTGCAAGTATTTGGAACAGCATCATTAAGTTGGGTTGATCTGTTGGGTTTTCAGAGAGGTTACGTTATTTGGTATTCTACTTTCTGTTGTTTGTGTTTCATTCAGTAGTCTTGTAAATAAACTCTGTTTTGTTTAAAACTACGCTGTTTGACCAGCGGCATCTCTCCTGGAATATCCGTGTTACACCTGCTTAAAACAACTAGCAAAGTTAGGCTCTGGCCTACCTTTTTGAAATGTTTTGAGGGATCTGGCCTGGTCCATAACAGTACAACAATGTAGCTTACATGATGCATGCAAACTATGCCCTAACCACGGTGGCTCAGTGGTTAGCACTGCTGCCTCACAGCACCAGGATCCCAGGTTCAATTCAAGCCTAGGGTGACTGTCTGTGTGGAGTTTGCGCATTCTCCCTGTGTCTGTGTGGGTTTCTTCCCACAATCCAAAGATGTGCAGATTAGGTGAATTGGCCATGCTAAATTGCCCATAGTGTTAAGGTGCATTAGTCAGAGGGAAATGGGTCTGGGTAGGTTACTCTTCAGAGGGTCAGTATGGACTGGTTGGGCCTGTTTCCACACTGTAGGGAATCTAATCTAAGATGATATTTTCCAGTATAACCTAGTGCAAATTGCTCCAGCACAGTTAAGCAAAGATCAATTAGGGTGCTGGTGGCATCAATGTCTTCAAAAATTTCATGATCACAACTCATGAAACCTATAATACATCCACAAGAAGTTTCTTCATTGTCTCCATAAAGGAGAGAGCGCACACAAGCAGCAGGTGGGCTGGAGGTGACCATTACCACATTGATATTTGTTGAAGAGGAGATGTGTGGGATAAACTGGGTCTCCCCATAATTGGCCATTGGCAATAGAGGGATGAGGGCCTCTTAGCTATCTGGTGATAAAATTAAATATATCATAGTCACATGGTATATAATACTCATTCTTGCTGGCATCATGTCAGTGATGATCAATTGTCCATTGACAATTAGCACTCTCTCAGACTGTCAGCTTTAATCCATGCCTTTCATTTTCCATCAATTGTGCAAGTGTTCCTCAGGAGCTGGCATTGGAAGATGATGAACCCTTTTCCCAAAAAAGGGTGTGCATTCAGAGGAAGCACCATCACATGGACTCAATCGCAGCTTCTGCCAACTCAAATATACCTGGTATAATGCTGAACTTCAGGGATACAAAATAACTACCCTTGTTGAAATAAAAGATTTATTGAATAAGATATTGAACTATAGCGAGCAGAATTGCATGGCCAAATGAGCTGATCATCCTCCTATATAATTGTGAGGTTTGTCACTCTTTCCAGAGATCCAGCACATGATTAAAGAGAGAGAAAGAGGGGGATAGCGAGGATGGATGTGTTGAATTTTCCTAGCCGCTGATAGACATGACCAGTGGCGAGTCTGGGGAAGCAATGGCAAGCTAGAAAGAAAATGAGGTGCTGAACATCAAGAAACAAAACAAAATCAAAACTGATTCTATGACCAAGTTTGAATGACAAGGTAAGAATCTGACCAGTGACCGGCAAAAGGCAGACTTATTATATGCATTTATAAGTCATTAATACCTATTCTTGACTCACTGATGTGCAGCCTTCTATTATATCACTCGCCAGATAGAAACTAGACAGGGTCAGTTCCCCCGCATGAAACCTTGGGGCTCCAGCTCGCTCCAGGCCCCCATCTTAGACTACAGTCTTCAACATTTCATGGCACGCTCCATGGGCAGTGACAACCTGAACCCCCTCCATCTTTGAAGGTGGGCATTGGACATGCACTAGCTTCACCACATTATCATGACATATCTCACATCCAGTTAGAATACATTTCTCTGCTTCAATGCTGATCTTTGGAGCACACTGGTACCTTGCATTGTAACAAAAAGCAGAAATTGTGAGAGAAACTCAGCAGTTCTGGTAGCATCTATGGGAGGAAAGCAGTTATTGTTCTGAATGTGGTGATTCTTCATTAGAACTGTTAGCAGTTGGGAAGTTGTGGTATTTATGCTGAAACCCACATTTAGGGAGATAGTGAGGGATGAAGGGGAGAGATGAGCAGATGGGTGTAGACAGCATTTCTTCTGTCCTGGCCTGCTATCCATAATTTCCTTGTTTACCTACCCCTTTCAAATCTCTCTCTTTCACTCTGTGTTCCATTTCCACCTGTCCGCTCACCTTTCCCCTTCCACCTCTGCCCCCAGTCCAGATGCTGCTGAGTTTCTCCAGCAATTTTTTGTTTCAGATCTTCAGCATCCTCAGTTCTTTGCTTTATCTTATTACCTTGCATCATGATACTGCTGCCAGGGCATGTTGAGCACAGGGACTAAATACTCACCCCATCAATTGGGTGCATCTCAGGGCTCCTTGCTTGCTCTCTCAGCACAAATTTGTTACATTTCTCTTTGAATGATCACATCACCTCTGCTTTGCCTCGTCTTGGCTTTCTGCACTTTGCACTCACATTCAGCATTTAAAGGCTCACAGTGGTTTTCTCTTGCTTTGCCATTTAGCACAAACACAAAGCCAGACAGTTTGTTCTAGTTGTCAGAAGTGATCAGTCAAGGGTTTGGACATGTTGCTGTATGGTACTGTGCTATGTCAATGTCTCAGCCACACCATGTGCTAATGCACATGAGATTGTGCAGTAAATAGGCTGCACATACTTCAGCCCAATGTCTCAAAGTCTAAGGTGAGTAGTCCTTAGTCAATTCAAGGAAAGCTCTCATTAATCTTGGGGTTTCACCACAGTCAATCATGGGCAGTCTCCAATTTCAGTCCAAGGACTTGGATATAGCCAGTTGACTGCTTGGGGTGGTCAATTACAGTCATATCACTATAATCAAATCAGTGGGCCATGGCCCAGTGCAACCAATCCAGGGATTTGTGCTAAGTCAATCTGGAAGCTGTACACAAGAGGCTCTGGTCATTTATCCATGTTGCTGAGAGGGGCAGGCTACAGTCAGTCCTGGGGATCTTGTGAATGAAAGACAAGGGGGGCTATCAAGAACTAGTCCTGCAGTAGGGAAGCTTGGGAAGTCAGTTGTGGGAATTGGCGGCACCATGTTGGGATATCAAGGGGACAAGGATGGTCAAGAGATATACCTCAACATGTAAGGATGAATGACAATAGTGCACTGGAGGACACAGGCTATTGCAAGGGAGTGGGGTATGGGAATGATCACTACCATTCTGGCTTAGATGGGGGACCAGTGCTACTTGATAATCAGCATGGCTAAGCTGGAGGGCGGGTTTTATTTTGAATAATTCGTACATAGATTCATTGGACCCATGACCAATGGATCCAGCCACAGAGGGGGTCACCAGCAATGTGGTCACAGAACGACAAAGATACAAACATATGGAGGAGGAACAGATGCACCAGAAAGGTGAGAACCAGCAGCAAACTTCACCAGCTGCCAAGTTGCTTCCACAGGATACAATCACAGCTTAAAGTCCCTTTCAGGACATGAGGAAGCCTAGAATCTATTGTTCTTGATGCATTTTCCTTCTGATGAATGAGGCACATTGTTGCCACAGACTGCCGATGTGCTGACATCCTGTCACAGAACTATGACACTGCTGAAGCAGACCTGGAACATGAAGGAGGGACGGCCATCTTATCTGCATGAACACCAAAGTGATAGCTGTGTTAAATGTTTATGTAATTGCCTGTTTCCAAGGATCTGCTGGGGACGGATGTGGGATCTCACAATCCTTCACTCACAAATATACCAAGGCAATGACTGATGCAATTTGTGTTAGGTGACACCAATTCATTCTTGCTTGGCTGTGGCAAGATCAATGCTGCAGCTCAGACAGTAACATTTGCAAACAAAGCTGGCTCCTCAGCCCCCAGTTGCAGGATATTATAGACTGTACACACACCATGGTGAGAGAGCCTTGGTGGGATAATGTAGCAGTCTTCATGATCAGAAAAGGCTTCCATTCTATTAATGTGCAAGTCATCTTAGAAGTCTGTGACAGGTAATGTGGGAGCTTATGTGATGCCTCTATTTTTGAGAAGTCTCATGTTCCTGCTTTGTTTCAAGGACTGGATGCCTAACAAAGATGTTTATTGAGAGATGAGGGCTACTCTCTGCAACCATGGCTGCTAACTCTGTTCTGCAAGTCTTCTAAGGCAGACTGTAAATATGATGCAGCCCATTCATCAACCAGACTATTATGGAGCAGAGAGTAGTCCAATTTAAGATAAGGTTTCAATGCTTGGATCAGTCCAGGACTGTCTTGCAGTAAAGTCCAGACCAAATGGGCTGTATAATCCTTGCATGCGTTGCTCTGCACAATTAAAAGAGATAGAGTGGGGATGTGATGGACACTGAAGAACTGCAAGGATGGCAGCAGTCTCGTTAAAAGGTAGGTAAGGACATTGAACAGGATAAACATTACCTTCCACTCCTCACTCCTTACCCCCAAAACCCCATTGGGTCTGCATTTTTAGCAGGGTCCACATGGTTTCCAAAATCCAGAGGAACTCAGTCAAGCAACATTTATGCAGTCAAAGGAGAGAACAATCAGTCAGCCTTGGGTTCTACTAAATCCATAGGGGTAGCACCATGTTATAGAGGAATTTTAGTTGCACAAAGATATCAATTACTTGAATTCAATTTGGCATTGTCTTTTCTGTTTGATATTCATTAGCCAATAAAGTTATTTCAAAACTCTATTGACCAACTCTTCTTGTTGCCTACACCTTCCAAGTGCTTGTGACAAATGATATGAGAAGAGTATTATTGTACTTGAAAAAAAACAAGCAATGGATATCGTAGAGAGTGAAATACATCATTGTTTGTAAGACAGTGTTTTCCTGGGGACTGGGGAACTCAAATAGAATTATATGCCAGGTGGCTAGACAGCTTCAGATTACCTTAAATATGCAGAATCATTCTGTGCCAGGTTTCCCTGGCAGCTAAGTGAGCAGCTACAAATAGTGGGACCATGTCAGACTTCTCCTACAATAGGGGAGCAGAATGATCATCGTGTTCACTCTGCAGCTCCAGTCCTCCATACTGCAGCAAGGCTCTGTAGATCATTATCATTTTAGAAATACTTGATGGGTTATAGTGAAAGGTGCCTGTAAATCTATCCAGGCATCTGAATCACATTTTCAACAGTGGCTACTCGTGCTCTTGTTGCTGCTGTTGCCCTTTTCTTTCGCACCAATGATAGGCCTCCTTAGAGATGTCATCTGCCACATCCACATTTGCAACAGCATGTTGGCTCAGTTGTTAGCACTGCTACCTTACAGCACTAGGGGACCGGGTTCAATCCCACACTCGGGCAACTGTCTGTTGCAGTTTGCACATTCTCACCATGTCTGTGTGGGATTCCTGTGGTTTCCTCCTACAGTCCAAAACAGGTGCTGGTGGATCGGCCGTGCTACATTTCCTATAGTATTCAGAGATGTGCAGGCTAGATGAATTAGCCATGGGAAATGTAGGGCTACAGGGATGGGATGGGATGCTTTTTTGGAGAGTCGGTGTGAATTCAATGGCTGAATGGCCTGCTTCCATATTGTAGGGATTCTATGATTCTACATCCTTAATGGGTAGCGGTTATCTGCAAGGATCAATTATTGATTCAGTTTGGATGCGTGAACATCTGTGGGAGTTGTGATTGATACAGAATGAATCTATCATGGGAATGTTTAGTATTTGCATGTGGATCGTTTAATAATAGCAGGTTGGCTGAATATGTATGGAGTTGAATCCTTTTGACTGATGCATACTGCTGGCTGATGTGAGAGTATGTTGATTGTCAGATGTGTGCAACATTTGACCTCCTCCCATGATGACAAAAGTCCAACCAGTGTAGTAAATCTTAGGACTCTCTCATTCCAACAGGCACCATCAGTGGTGCAATATAGATAACTGGCTGCTTTGGTAAACATGCCATTTGTCACTTGAGACTAGGTGCACTTGTGAGTAGCAGCTTGTGAAATTCTACAAGCAGCTTCCTGGAAGGATCCCAAAAGAAAGAGGCTCACAGGTATATTAACTTTAATAGCTACACACAATGGGAGCCTATCTGATCCACTCAGAAGAAGGGCTCCTTCCATAAAATTGCAAGTATCAGCATCCAGCTGAAAGGCTGAGACATTTCTAGTGATGCTGTTGGTGCTACTCATAATGTCCCTCATTTGAGATGCCACATAAAGCTATATAAATGAATGCTGCTTTGAGTTTTGACAGGAAAGTGCAGATCAAAGGTGAGAACCTCCAAGGTTGCAAAATGATCTCCAAAACATTGAAAATTACCTTAAAACAGTGAAACCATGCTCTCAGAACAAACCCGAACTGCTTTTTAAAATTTAAAAATCTCAGACACTCTATGTTTTACTGTGCACTAACAAATGCTGTTGCATTAAATGTGGAAGTTATCAGCTTGCTGCCATGACATTAGCTTCTGCTTCTTTAATCTGCCACTTACACTAAAACTCATCCACATTAGCAGGTTAAAATTCAGCCCAATACCTTTCTGAAATGGACCAAAATGTGGTTAGTGTTAAAATTTTAGAGCTATGTTGTGAGGATACATGTAGATTGCCACAATCAAATCCAAGACAATAAAGTCTTCTCAGTCCAATGAGCTTGGCATGGTGGCCTTTCAGTGGTACATTGTGGTGTATTGGCCTGGCATTGTGGTCTTTTAGCAATACATGGCAGTCTCTCGGCCTGGCGTGGCCTCAGTGTGCACTTCCAGTCTTGAGGTGATTCCTCCATGTACAGTCTCACCATAGCTAAGTACTTAAGAAAGACAGTAATGTTTGAACTGTCAGCTTTCTTTCTTTATTTCCTATGCAAAACTAAGAAAGTGTCACTGTGCTACAATCACTTTTGAACTTTTTTCTTTCTCTCTACCTTGTTCTTAAGATTATGTACTTAGGTACTTATATCTATGATGACACCTTATGTGGCAACATGATACACTTTTCATTGTACTCCTGTACTTTTGTACTTGAGTACACATGACAATAAAACTAAAATCAAAAAATCAAATCAAATTGAATCAAAATATAATACAGAGCTGAATAATGTGAATTGTAAATTTATCTTTGACAAGTATTTTTAAAAATTTGGGTTGTATCCAATTGTCCCAATGTACTCCTTCTTGGTTTTCCAGATTTCAACTTCACAAATGATGACTTGATTTCATACTCTCCTGCCCATATTACATTTGCCACCATGTCTTATTTCTACATCGCCTCATCCATCCAAACCTTCAGTGTTTTTCCCATTCTTCAAAGTTTATATTTTCAAAATCATCATTTTCATCTGTAATCCCTTGTTAGACGTTCACTCTATATCACTATTTTATTGCACATTCTCTTCACTCTTCTGTGTCTAGAATGCTGTGCATCGCCATTGCATCCCAACTCTGCTCAACTTTCAATGGTAGACTGGGACTTCAGTTGTCTTAATTCTCCACTCTTGGCATGCTTCATAGAATAAGCATCACAAGCAAAATAAAGAAAGTATCACATTCTTGATGAAGGGCTTATGCGCGAAACATCGATTCTCTTACTCCTCAGATGCTGCCTGACCTGCCATACTTTTCCAGTGCCATACTTTTCAACTTCGTAAAATAAGCTACTCAAAAAATTTGCTAATGCTTTCCTTAGGCACCACTCCCAACCTATCTACCAAAATTGCTTGGCATTGTGGTCTGTATGGGAATCTATAAAAGAGCAATCTGTTATTGATCGTGCAGATTGTATGTGGGCTATGGATAGAATGGTCTTGCTAAATTAAGTGTCATTTTCTTGTTCCAAGTATTCTCACTTGTGTTTTAAAATATGTCTTCTTTCACATTGCTTATTCTACTTATAATACTTCTTCCAATTTTTATAATATTGATTTCCTGCATAAAACATGCTAAAATTAAATTAAATTAATGTTTTTTAATGAAGTATCTCACTTCATTTTGCAGAATTCATGGCTTTCATCTAGTCTTTATGAAATAACCTTTTTAAAGAAAGCTTTCTAGTCTATCCTATTTTTGGATGTAGGTTTGCCCGCTGAGCTGGAAGGTTCATTTTCAGATGTTTTGCCACCATACGAGGTAACATCATCAGTGAGCCTCCGGATGAAGCACTGGAGGTATGGCCTGCTTTCTATTTATTTGTTTGGGTTTCCTTAGGTTGGTAATGTCATTTCCTATGGTGACACCATTTCCTGTTCTTTTTCTCAGGGGGTGGTAAATGGGATCCAAGTCAATGTGTTTGTTGATAGAGTTCCGGTTGGAATTCAAGCTTCTAGGAATTCTCATGCATGTCTCTGTTTGGCTTGTCCTAGGATGAATGTGTTGTCTCAGTCAAAGTGGTGTCCTTCCTCATCTGTATGTAAGGATACTGGTGGGTGTAGTTCATGTCTTTTTGCGGTGAGTTCATGTGTCCTGATGGCTAGTTTTCTGCCTGTTTGTCCAAGCCAAACAGAGACAAACATATTGACTTGGATCCATTTACCACCCCCTGAGAAAAAGAACAAGAAATGACATCACCATAGGAAATGACATCACCAACCCAAGGAAAACCAAACACATAAATACAAGGCGGGCCATACTACCAGTGCTTCATCCAGAGGCTCACTGATGATGTTACCTCGTATGGTGATGAAACATCTGAAAATGAACCTTCCAGCTCAGCGAGCAAGCCTACAGAACTTCAATCTGGGCTACAAATCTTCTCAAAACTCGCTATATTCTATTTTTATTAAAAACATAAAATCAAATATGAGTAACATGCTTGCAATTTTGCCACTAACTGCAGATGAATGTATCCCAGTGTTAATTTGGATCATAATTAAAAATGGAGTCGCTTCACTTCTAGCAAATACTTTTGAAGAGCAGCTGTTGTGGCAAAGTGATTGCATTTCTACCTCTGAACCAGAAGTTTTAGGTTTGAGTTGCAAACCAGAATTTAATGGCCACAGGAAGTATATTCCCATTTTGGCTAAGCATGTTGATGATCAAGGTAAATCATAGCAGATGCTGGGAATCTGAAGCAAACACAGAGAATGCTGGAGAAACTCAGCAGTCTGGCAGCATCTATGGAGAGAGAATGCGTGTGAAGAAGAATCACACCGAACTCGAAATGTTACTTCTGCTTCTTTCTCCACAGATGCTGCCAGACCTGCTGAGTTTCTCCAGCATTTTCTCAGGTTAATTAACAATTTGAAAATCCTTTCAAAAATCCCAAGGCAAGTTCAAGAATGCCTTTGGCTTCAGGCTTATTGCCCATGAGGAAAATGTAAGCTACAGTATCAGAGGTACAAACATGCTTCAGCTGCCTCATACGCCTCTTGTTGTGGGACCAGGATCAAGAAAGAACATTTTTGTTATTAATAATATTATATTGCAAATGTGGCATTTACATTGCTCGAGCTAACTGTCAAATCATATATATTGTTCATGCTATATTTCTACTATTCTCTTTGTCTCTACATATACAAAATAAGCAACACATTCAAATTAATATGGAAGCACACATTTACAACAATGTTGCAGATGACAGAGTAGAAGAAGTGCAATGGACACAAAACGCCAACTGTGGGGAATATCAGTGATGACAAGGGATATGCCACTGAGCCAGTTAGTAAGACAGCAGATCTGCCAGAGCTCATCTTTCATACATTGGATCAGACATCATCCAATATGTGTGTTCAAGATATAAAACCCTCCACCACAGCCAGCCAGGATTAATGTCAGTTAATTTCAACTCAGGATTGACTCCTTTGTGACTAGCAGCTCAAATAATTTGCTTTGTTTATTTATTATTGTTGTAAAACAATGTATTGTATTATGTATTTCATAGTCATAGAGTCATACAGCACAGACACAGACCTTTTAGTCCAACTTGACTGCACCAACCAGACATCCTAATCTGAACTAGTCCTATTTGCCAACATTTGGCCCATATCCCTCTCAATCCTTCCTAATCATAAACCCATCCAGATGCCTTCTAAATGTTGTAATTGGATCTGCCTCCATCACTTTGTCTGGCAGCTTGTTCCATACACCCAACCCTCTGTGTAAAAGTTACCCCTCAGGTCCTTCTTAAATCTTTCCCCTCTCATCTCAAGCCTATGCCCTCTGCTTTTGGACTCCCCTATCTGATGAAAAAGCCTCCAGTATTCCAGGGGAAAAAAGCCCCAGCGTATTCAGTCTGTCCCCATAGCTCAAAGCTCCAGGCCCAGCAACATCCTTGTAAATCTTTACTGCACCCTCTCAAGTTTAACAAGATCCTTCCTGTAGAAAGGCGATTAAAATTGTATGCAGTATTCTAAAAGCAGCCTCATCAACGTCCTGTACAGCCACAGCATGACGTCCCAATTTGTATACTCAATGTTCTGACCAATGAAGGCTAGCGTGCCGAATGCCGTTTTCACCACCCTGTCTATCTGTTTAATTTAAAGGAACTATGTACCTGCACCTCAAGGTCTCTTTGTTCAGCAAAATTCCCTAGGGCCCTACCATTAACTGTACAAGTTCTGCGCTGGTTTGCCTTACCAAAATGCAACATGTCACTCAACTCCTCGGTCCACTGGCCCATATGATCTCTGTTGTAAATTGAGATAGTCTTCTTTACTGTCTACTATACCACCTGCAAACTTACGAACCGTACTTCCTATATTCATATCCACATCATTTATATAAATGACAAAAAGCAGTGGACTCAGCACTGATTTGATCAGATGTTGGATTGTTCACTGACGTTTCATTACTCATTATAGTGCGCATTTAGGTATTGTGCAATTGGCCTGAAGTATTGCCATTAACAGAGAACTGACATCTTTACCAAATATTAGGGACTTAGTAAATGTAATGGCATGTAGAAAAATATGCTAAGATATTTTTAAAATCGTCAAATTGAAACACAAAAAAATTCAACTTTATAAATATGTTGCAGTTTGGTTTGTTCCAATTTTACCTCATTTAAAAGGCTCTTGGAACAGGTGGTCAATTGTTTAACCTCTTCTAAACCCAACATTGTCAAAAACATCTGGCTCTTCCACAAAGAAAGCAAAATAACTGTTTTTATAAATCATTTTATTTTAAAGAATAATGAGTTTAGTTTGTGACAGTACTACAGTGATTTACACATTTATGACATGCAGTGAAATTACAGTCTTCTATCAGATGGACAAAGTTTACATTCTCATAAATCAGAGCGCAGAATTTTAAGTTTTGCTGGGCTGCAAAGGTTAACTCTTCTAGCTTGCTATGGAAAATAATCATTACTGAACCTATTCAACCTTACTATATTCAATTTAATTTCTTGCAAGAAATAAAGTGGCACAACAGAAACGAAAGATTAAGTTATTTTAAATATGTTACAATTTTACATTTCAACATAGCTTCCAGAATGTAGTAACTATCGTATTAAGACTTCTTAACAGTTCCTTATGCAGAACACTGAAATATGTCTAATGACTTTGTTAAAGCCAATTTAAAAAAAAAACCTTCAAATTCAGCACTTTGAAATTATAATGCTAACGAAGAGGCACACCAGATGAGAATAAGGTTGAACGCGTTCAGTTTCCATTATTCTTAACCCTGTGGCATCTTTACTTGAAATTCACAATCAGTAAAGATAACACCTTTAAACGTGCATTTCTTCTACAACTTAGTGAATATTAGCTTTAGTGTTACAAACATCTGAAGAACAAGCATGGCTTTCATAAATATTTTTTGTAAATACATACACTATGTGTACCATTGTATTGTACAATGGAAGTTCAACATTTAAAAGCAGATCACATTTCCAAATGGTTAAGATGATGTAATTACTATGGAGTATGGTTGATGAGAATGAGACGTGAGCCCAAGCGAATTACCCTGTTACAGAGACTGGTCCGAAACTAGACAGATGTTTTGACAGCATGATTAAGTTCACACATAGACAAACAGACATCACTGTTGCTTTAAGTATAAATTATTCAATACACTCTTCTTTTAGGAAAAGATGTTTCCTTTCAATTTACCTTTAGTATTGCAGTCTAACTGATATGGCTTTAACTATTGAAAAGAGTTTAACTGAAGAAGCTTAACAACCCTAAATTAACTTTAAACATTAACTTAGGATTCTCCTGAATGGAGACCTGGTTTTGTTTTAGTAGGACTGCGGTGGGAAACAGCAAGCATAACACAAACACAAGCAACTCTCCTGCATAGTGGTTTGAAATCCAAGAACCAATACCTGAGATTTTTAAACTAATTTTCTCTAAATTTTAACCTAGTTTTATGCCATGGGAAGCAATTAAATCAGTGACATCCATAGAGAACAACTCTCTTTGGTTTGGTGCAAAATGAAATGCAGGTGAAACACAACTATTCGTCTACTGAAATTCAGCAGAGCTGAAACAGTCTTATATGCAAGCAGCAAAGCTTAACATCAAATAAAAATCCACATGTACAGCAGAAGTCAGTCTGCGCTACATCCAAAGACAAATTGCTAATATTTTCACTCTGTGGTAGCATTTAGAATGGATCAGTCTTATATACATGGGAATACATTACTGCTGAACAGTTGTAATGGATTGATATTAAAACACTTCAACTATTCACTTAAGTTTGCCTAAACTACTGAAAATGTCATTGGTATGTAACTGAGGAGAGAATAATATCTGATGTGAGTTCTTTGTTGCAAAGGAAGTGACTTAAATAGAAGCATTTATTTTTGAAATTCCCATTTCATGTAATCTGTTTCGATTCATTGTTAAGCAGTTTTTTTTTTAAATTAAACAATTTAATGTAGCTTTATCTCATGACAGGTGACAAGGAAAACTAAATGTTAAGCCATATTTTCATTCTCAGAAATTTTAGTTCCAATAAGAAAGTGCTCCAGGAATGCTGGGTTTTGATTTGTTAATATTCTGCTAAATCAGTCATTAAACACTGAGAATGTCTTGTTCCTATGCGTATTAATTTGCTGAAATCCTGTGCATGACAATTAGTGCCTATAATAGAAATAGCCTCTGTTACAAAAAGTAACCAAAGTAATAAGAACATTCAAAAAGTTACAAATGTATAAAATATTAGATCAATGGCTACAAAACATTAAGTGGTCCAAGAAAAAGTTTTTTTAATATGATGGCAGTCCATTACTCTGTATAATCAGTACTTGACTGGTTATCTTGCAATGCACCGCAAATTTCTAAATTTCTTTATAAACTTCATTTCCCATATTCCTGACAGTTGAAGACACCTTGAACTAAAGGTAGTAAGACAGTGGAAAGAAAGTGACAGTTATAAAGACCTGACACCCACACCACTGCTGCAACTTCAAGAAAGGCTTTGGGCACATCAATATTTAGGAATGTTTGAGAAATAATTTCTTTCACTATCCAGTTTAGCATTGTGTAATATAAAGGCGGAGGAGTTGAATTAACATTTTTCTGGGCGCTGTGTTCCATGGACTGATGATAATCATGAAATAATTTTCAATGCTGACGATATAATTGGATTGGATTTAGTGCATTGGTGGCCTCACCATTTTTAAACAAACATATTTTCTCTGTGATGTACAGAAAATGACACTGCTACCTTAGTACATTAAACCAGAAAGATCCTCATGCCTTCTCCAAAAAGCAATGATGCTGGATATTTTTACAACATAAAAATTATCAACTTATATTGCAAATTGCCATTTTCTAACAAAAGGGCATTTCCATTTATGATATTGTACAGTTTCACCATCTTAGCAAATCATGCAAGATATTTGCTACAAAACAAGTGACTGCATAAAACTTTTAAAAATCTCAGTAGAAATCACTGTGAAAATTGTCAGATCTTACACACATACAACGCAGGGTGCCTAGCTGCATGCCACCCCAAGTTCTTCTGTAACAACCCACAACCAAGTCACACATCACAGCACATTTAGCAATATGGCAAATTAAAAAGGCAACTTCAATAATGTCTGCAATACAGTAGAAAAGCTCAGCGATGAACACAAATTAATACTGCCAGTTGTGAGGTTGAGAATTTCAGTATTACATGAGCATATCTGGAGTCTACAATAGAGACAGTTAGGAGTTTATATGAGGCCTACTGGTCTCCCAGACTCCTCATGCTCATGTCAACCCCCTCACCATGGCTTACATCATAGAGAGGCACAAAAAATCATTTGTATTTATATTGCAGTAAAAGTTGAAGCATTTATTCTAGTCAGAGAAAAAGAAATGTATTTTAATATGTGGTCAAAACATATGTAAATCCTATTAATGTAACTTAAAATAATTTACAATATAAAGTATTCATAAACTACTTCTTGAACATGTCTTGAAGTGGTCCAGGAAGATACTTAAGGACAGTATCAAGGATGCTTTCTTCTTCCTCTTCCTCTTCATCACCACAACCAGCAGGAATTGCTTTCTTTGGACGAGTCAAACTCCCTTCTATTGGTGCTTCCATTGCAGCCTTTTCCTCAGCTTCTTTTTCTTCCTTCTTCTTTAGGCCATACTAGTGTTTAAAGAAAGTAGATATCTTTAAAATGACCCCATACAGAATGCACAAAAGCATTGAATAGCATGTCTGATTATACATTCCACAGCATTTTCTATCCATGTGAAGTATGTTATTCGGCTCCAGTGCAACATTTACAAAGTAACATAGATTGAACTATTATTTGATTTTGGATATTGATTAACGTGCAACGGTATCCAATACAGATAGACTGCAATAGTTATGAACAGCTGTGAGGAATTTCCACCATGGGAACAATAGAAAAGTTAGATTCAGAAAATGTGCCCATTCCCAAATGTCAGGTTATGCTCAAACTTTCTGATAATTTAATTAAGATATATATCTACATAAACATTTACATAAATGATATAAATCAGTGTGACCAATCAGGACCAAAGGAAAACATATATCCCACAGCATATATCCCTCCTGCAGTTCTGAAATTAAAGTTTCATTCATTCAATTGTCATTCATGCATGTCAGGCACACACATTAGAGAACAGACACCAGAAAAACTTCCAATTTCTTTTCATTCACAGGATGTGAACAGCATTTTTTGTCCAGCCCTAACTATGCTTGGGAAGATGGCAGTGGTCAGTCCTCTGAACCACTGCAATTCATGTAGTGCAGTGCTGTCAGGAAAGGAGTTCCAGTATTTTGACCTAGCACCAGCGAAGGAACTTCAAGATATTTCCAGGTCAGGATAGTGTGTGGCTCGGAGGGGAACTTCCAAGGGATAGTGTTCTGCTGTATACACTGCCCTTTTCTTTCTTGATGGTAGAAATTGCAAACTTTGAAGGTACTGTTGAATGAGCCTGGGTGAGTTGTTGCAGTGCATCTTGTAGATTGTACACATAATGCCACTATGCATGGATAGGAAATAGGAATAGATGGGATATCGTTTGAGTGGGCAGCTTTGTACTACATGATGTCAAGCTCCTTGAATAGTGTTGGACCTGCACCTATCCATAAAGGTGGAGAGTGTTCGATCACACTTCTAAGGTGAGTCTATGTAAATGGTGGACAAGTATCAGGGAAACAGGAGATGTGTCACTAAACACAGATTTGCAGGATCTGATGGCTTTTCTATCCACAGTATTTATATGGCTGATCCATTTCAATTCAGTTTTTTGGACAATGCGTATTTTAATGATGCTATGAAAGAGTCTTATTAAAGAAAGCTATGGTATGCTTGTCCCAGTAAGGATAGGTCAATAAAGATTGGAGCTGGAAAAAGTACAGCAGGTCAAGCAGCATCAGAGGAGCAGGAGAGTCAACGTTTCAGGTCAGGAACCTTTTATCAGGACCGGGGCAGGGGAAGGGGGCTGAAAACAAATAGAGGGAGGGGGTCGGGCTGTGGGAACGGTAGGTGGGATGGCAACAGATGGATGCAGATAGGAGGTGATTAGGATTGGTCAGTGGGGAGGGTGGAGTGGATAGGTGGGAAGAAAGATGGACAGGTTAGCTCAGGTCATGGGGGAGCAAATGATTAGGGGGTTGCAGTGGGAGAGAAACCCACTGAGATCTTTAAAAAGGGAGGAGGAAAGGTCCTTCAAGGTTGGCATCCTTGGCCCACATAATGTGGAGACGCAGGTGTTGGCCTGGGATGTATAAAGTTAAAAATTACACAACATCAGGTTATAGTCCAACAGACTACAGGCTACAACAGCAGAGGCTTCACAGCATGGTTTTCAGCAACTTGGAGACAGTGAGGATTGCAGATGCAGGAAAGTCAGAGTCGATAAATTGTGGACCGGAATAAGCACGGCAGGTCGAGCAGCATCAGAGGAGCAGGAGAGTCAACATTTCAGGTCAGGACCAATCACCTGCTACCTCCGTCCACCTGTCACCATCCTGCCTACCTTCCCCAGCCCCCACTCCCTTCCTCTATTTATTTCTCAGCCCCCTTCCCCCTCCCAACTCTTGATGAAAGGTCCTGACTAAAACATCGACTCCTCTGCCCCTCTAATGCTGCTTGACCTGCTGTACTTTTTCCAGTTCCACACTTTATCGACTTTGACTTGCCAGCATCTGCAGTCCTCACTATCTCCCAGTAAGGATAAACATTACGTTCAAATAATTGTAACGCAACACCCGAAAAATGACTGTCTTTGAACTTGAAAATGTGCTTATTTGAAGATAACCTCTCAGCGTATTGAATTACAAGATAATTGTATATGAGGTGCCATAACCTGGAAGGTTAGCCAGTTTTTACGAGGTATTCAGATGAAAGAATCCATAGATGATGAGAAAAGTTGGAAGAGTTTTGGGTATGTTATTGTAACATGTATAAATCATGTACAAGTTGGTTTGAGTTTAGGTTTTGGGGAAAGAAAACAAAATAAATTCAATGTGTGTGTTTGTTAAGACACAACAGACGAGATGACTCACAATCATAATATGTCACTTCAATTTGCTCATTAGATTTCCAAAGGACCAACTCCTATTTACCTGCATCAGTTTCCTGGAATTATTCCAAACTAAAATACTTCAAAAGATCATTAAAAGAATCTATGCTGAGAGTTTTTTTTAAATTCAGGGGATAATCAGAAGGCGTTATCACACACCATCATAATGTAACTGCAAACAAATTATTTATGAAATTGTATTATAATTATTGTGTTCTGGGTATTGGCTGCCTTACCCTCTGTTTCTACATTTTGCATGGTGATAAGTGAAACTGTACTCATTTGCGTGAGTGGAAAATTGCAAATTAACGTGCACATGAGTAAATGACCAGTTGAAAGTTAGCCTGGGGAAATATCTTAGTAAGAGAAATATATTCTTCAGTTGGTGGTGGTCATACCTAAAACGGAATGGGCTGAAACAAAATTTGCAATTTTCTGCTCATGCAGATGAGTACAGTTTCACTCAACTCTGTGCAAATTGTAGAAACGTAGGGTAAGGCAGCCAATACCTAGAACGCGGTACTTAGAATACAATTCCATAAATAGTTTGTATCCAGTTACATTATGATGGTGTGTGATAAAGCCTTCTGATCATGCCCTGATTTAAAAAGAAATCTCAGCACAGATTATTTTAATGACCTTAGAAGTATTTTAGTTTGGAATAATTCCAGGAAACTGATCAGGTAAGCAGGAGTTGGTCCTTTGGAAAAACTTAGCAGGTCTGGCAGCATCTGTGGAGAGGAGCTGCAAATGTGTTGCTGGAAAAGCGCAGTAGGTCAGGCAGCATCCAAGGAACAGGAGAATCGAGTTTCGGGCATAAGCCCTTCTTCAGGGCTTATGCCCGAAACGTCGATTCTCCTGTTCCTTGGATGCTGCCTGACCTGCTGTGCTTTTCCAGCAACACATTTTCAGCTCTGATCTCCAGCATCTGCAGTCCTCACTTTCTCCTCTGTGGAGAGAAATCAGGTTAATGTTTGGGTCGAGTAACCCCTTTCTAAGTTCTGAGTTTTTCCAGCAATTTATGATTTTGTTTCTGATTTGCAGCAGCCATAGTTCTTTTGGTTTTTACTTAAGATATGAGCTGATCCTATTTCTAGTTGAGTGTTAAAGTGTTAAAAGCACTCAAATGGATCTGCCTATTTTCATTTTATTCATAGATTCAGGGATACAGTAACATGTGCAAGAAGAAAGAGGTAGTTAAGAGAGGAAATATATAAATGAATTTTAAAACTCTGAGAATAACTCAAAAAAATGTGCTGCAATGATGGGAAGGAAAGATCAATTCAGAAATCCCTTAGATAAATTCAAGAAGACATCTGAACACTGACAATCTTTTCCAAAGCTTAAAATGCAGGGGATTAAGAATTGATAGATAAAACTTACAGTAAAGAAAAGCTGAGATACAGTCTTGAAGCCACAGCTGCCTAGTCACTTTCTCTGCCAGCTCAAATATTAGCTGCATATACCCTTATTGCAAAGCTTTGCATCTGGTACTGCTATCTCACCCTGATAACACTGTCCACAGACAGTGCCAGATAAATAAATGACTGATCCATCTAGGTGAATAGAACAAAGTTCGCTAAACTGGTTGATGATTACCCAGACATATTTTCTTTCATGCAACACCTTGTAAAGCTGAGCATTTCACAAACATTAACTCTTCGCTTTCTGTTGGGGACTCAAAATCTGCTTGAGTACAGAAATTAGCTTGACACTCCATTATAGGAATAAGGGAGTTCTGCACTATCAGAGGGGCTGTCTTTTAGATGTGATGTTAAACTCTGACTCCATCTGCCCTCTCAGGTGGATCTAAACATGTGCAAGCAATATTTTTGATCCCTTGTTCAAAATTAGTTGTTTAATAAACATTAGAAAAAAATGACCAACAAGTTAATCTCAATGTTTTTTATGGGAGTTTGCTGTGTGCAAGGTGAATGCTACATTTCTTGTATTACAACATTGACTGCATTTCAAAAGTGACTTCAGTTGCAGAAGTTGCTTTTCCAGAAGTCAGAAAGACAGTACTTGAACTCCAGCTTTTCACAATATGTTTACTGATTTAGATAAGGAACTAAATGTATATCTCCAAGCTTGCAGATGACACTAAGCTGAGTTGGACAGTCAGCTTGATGCAAAGATGCTTCAGTGTGGTTTGGGCAAGTTGAGCAAATGCATGTCAGATGCAATATAATGCAAATTAATTTGAAGTTATCCACTTTGGTTGCAAAAGCAGGAAGGTAGACTGTTATCTGAATGGCAATAGAGTGGGAAAACAGAATGCAACAAGACCTGAGTAGCCTTGTATACCGGTTGCTGAAAATAAACATGCAGATGCAGCAGGCAGTGAAGACAGCAAATGGTATAATGGCCTTTGTGGCAAGAGGAATCTTACTACTGGAATAAGGATGGCTGCAATTGTACAGGGTCTTGGTGAGAAAACACCTGAAGTTGTCATACAGTTTTGGTTTCCTTATCTAAGGAAGGATGCTCTAGCTATGCAAGGAGTCCAACAAATATTTATCAGATTGATTCCTGCGATGGCAGGACTGATGTATGAAGAGACACTGGACTGGTTAGGACTATATTCAATGGAGTTAAAATAATGAGGGGAAAATCTCATAGAAACCTATAAGATTGTAACAGGATTAGACGAGTAATTTTTCCAATGACTATGGAGTCCAGAACTGTTAGTTGCAGTTTAAGGGAATAGTGTAGACCATTTAGGACTGAGATGAGGAGAAATTTCTTCACCAGGAGAATGGTGAGTCCACTGAATTCTCTGGCACAAAAAACAGTTGAGGACAAGCACTGAATATTTTCAAGAAGGAGTCAGATATAATTCATATATAAAAGGATCAAAGGGTAAACGGACAAAGCGGGAACAGAATACTAAGTTGGATGATCAGTAATGGTCAATTTGAATGGTAGGAGAAAGTGAGGATTGCAGATGCTGGAGATCAGAGTCAAAAAGTGTAGCGCTGGATAAGCACAGCCAGTCAGGCAGCAGCCTAGGTGTGGGAGAGTCGAGGTTTCGAGCATAAGCACTTCATCACGTTCTTGATGAAAAGCTTATGCTCGAAACATCGACTCTCCTGCTCCTCAGATGCTGCTTGACTGGCTGTATGCATCCAGTACCACAGGTTTTGACTCTGATGCTGAATGGTGGACCAATCTTGGAGGACTGAATGGCTTGTGCTTGTTCCATTTCTATGTTTCTGTGTGACAGAATACTCCCACTTGACTGAATGAGAGCACTTCCAACAACATTCGAGAAGCTCAACAGTATCCAAAGCAAAGTAACCTGCTTGACTAGCACCATGTCCATGACCGTTAACATTCACTCCCTCCGCTGTCATCACACAGTAACAGCAGTGTATCCCGTCTCCAAGATCACTGAAATAACTTACCAAAGCTGCTTTGACAGCACCATCCAAATGGATGAGCTCTCCCACCTGAAGGACAAGGGCTGCAGGAGCACAAGCTTTTGAAAGTTCCCCTCCAAGCCACACATCATCCCAATGAGGAACAATATTGCAGGTCCTTCACTGTCACTGGATCATAACCATGGAACCTTCTCCCCAATAACACTGTAGTGTATCCACACTGCAAGGACTGTAGTGCCTCAAGAAATCTACTCATCACCACTTTCACAAGGGCAATTAGGGATAGCAATAAATGTGGATGTAGCTGGCACACAAGTATACAAGTCTCACTTGTTTGGTGATGAACACCCTGTCTCATTACTGTTACACCTATCTCTCATCTTTGCTCCAATCAATTTTCCTGTCCTTCCTCACGAGCTGCTGAGGCAAATGGCACATGACTTTCTGCCCATCCTACTGCTGGTGAGTCAGATCTGTAAATATTTCCTCCATTGCATATACAACTGGGCTGGATCTTCCTCATGGCACCAAACATCATCAATTGCTGCTCTGCTCCTACTCTTGCCCATTCTGATGCTGCTTCTGAGAGAATCCTTTGAGGCTAACTCCTTTAGAAAGGGAGACTATATCTTAAATCAAACATCTTCAATGTAAAATTGGAGTGTCGGGGTAGAACTGGACATGTCCTTTCTTATGGCATGACCCGTCATAAATTTAAGTTTAAATGTCCAGAGTGAATGTTAATGAATGGGTATGATGGGTAGGGGAGAATGATGACTAGTGAGTAAGCTGGCAGGTGGCTGGGTGGCAGGTGGATGGACTGGATAGATGAGTCAGATAGTAGCTGGGTAGGGAGGGGTTGTCAGGTTGGAGGCTAGTCAGGTCAGCTTACAGGGGTTTAAGTGGTTGGAAGTAGTTAGCTCTCATTGGTGTGATAGTGGGTATTTAGGTGGCGGTCAGTGGTCAGTTCTTGGCAGGAAGTGGTTGGGGTTTACGTTGGTCAGAAGGGGTAGTTGGGTCAGGTTGGGGGTTAGTCAGACTGATGGTGGCAACACAAGAGATCAGGAGTGTGAGTCAGGTCAGGGTGTTAGTGGGTAGTTATCAGGATCGATGGAGTGTCAGGGAAGGTTATGGGGTTATTGAGAGAATCAGATTTGGGGAAGGGTAGAAGAGTGGTCAATGCGAGTGATTGGCAGCTCAGTTGTGTAGATACCCAGGAATTAGAATTTTTCTGGCTGACATTTCCTGGGTAATTATCTGGGTAAGTCAATTGGAACTGTCTGAAGTCTCCAGCACTAATGCAGAGTCAAAGACTCTTCTGGAGGGCCCTGGGGAGCAGGGGATCTTCTTGATAAAAGTTGAAGATTCCTTGGCAATTCCTAACCTGCCGTGTCTTCCAGTGGATGCCAAGCACAACTTGGGGCATCGGTCTGGTCTCCAACAATTTAGAGAGCACAGGATTTGGGTACTGCTGCAGGCAAACCAGCAATAGACAAGAAAATTTATCTGTGCACTGTTGAGACAATATTTAATCAGTCACATAAATTTGTGCAATTCTCTGAATGTATCAAACATGTTAGAAAAGTTCTCAAATCTTCAGAACATCTCTCTTTGCCATTCATAGAATCATAGAGTCATACAGCATGGAAACAGACCCTATGGCCCAACTCATCTCTGCCAAATAGACATCCCAATCTGACCTAATCCCATTTGCTAGCACTTGGCCCACGTCCCTCTAAACCCTTCCTATTCATGTCCCCATCCAGATGCCTTATAAATATTGTAATTTTACCATTCTCCACCACTTCCTCTGCCAGCTCATTCCATACACACACCACCCCTGCAGGTTACTAAAGATTTCTGATAACACTGACTTTGAATCAAATCCACAGTGGCAGAGTTTGACAGTAAAGTTTTGAAATAAATACTTAGATTATGAAAATAAATGCATTTATTATGTTATTGAAAGGTAGTACTGAAAATCAAATAACTATTTAACATTTTCTAAATTAATCTGATTAGCATTCTTCAATTCTCTGTTGTATTCTCTAATATCTGTCCTATTATGTAAGTTCCTTATTTCCAATCTAGCATGTGATCCTATTTTCAAATGTAGCACTGTGTTTTCTAATTGACTGATATATTTTGAAATGAGACCGAGTAATATGTGCTCTGTGAGGTGCAGAATGAAGCTTCTCCCCTTGACTGACAAAAATGGTACTCACTGAGGTAGAGGATGAAAGAATTCTCAGGAGACAATGTTGGCTCTGTCTCGAACCAGCAGGAAATTACAAGCATGGAGTAAAATTGCAATTTCAGTTTGCATTTGCTTAGTGATCTAACTATGATCATCCAAGAGCAGCAGGTCGAACCTCACTGAAAATCAACACTCATTGTTCCCTGTGTCAAATCTAATCCAACACAGAATAAATGCATTAATGATGCTATTTCATGCACTTGATTGTTCCATTTTAACAAAAGCACGAACACTATGTTGATGCTATTTAATGCTTTTAATTTATAGAGCAAGCAACTGAGTTAGATGACTTAAGTATGATCTCTACATCTCAATGATTGTCTTTTTAAAATATAAGATATAGACCTTTACTATCTCTCGATGGGGACTTTGGTAGAAGGGGCAGAGATGTTATTACCACTCTGTACAGAGTTCTCATTTACCCAAAATATGGCCTGATTAACTCTTCCTGCCTGAAAGATTGATTAAATGGAGAAAACTATAAACTTTAACCCAGATTAAAAAGGCTGTATTCCCTTCACTGATTCAAACCTCTTCAATGACTTTCTGGTTCACATTTTAATCCACCTGGTTACATTGTGACCTGAGATTACTTCTTGTGATCGCACTGCTTTGGCCAATGACATGATCTGGGAAGGCATTCTTTCTGGTGATCACCATTTAAGTAGTTTGCAAACAGGATTGTGGTCCATCATTAAGGTCTGTCTCCAAGAGCTAAATTCCCAATGGTAAGCAAGCTCAGCAATGCCAAGGCTATTGGTGCTGAGGCTACAGCTCCAGGAGTGTACCAATGATCAGGAGTTCTTGAAGAGGTGTGGGTGGGGACTAGTCTCTAAGGGCAGGCAGCATCATTGCAATGGCAGTAGCCAATATTGAGCCTTCCAATCACCAAACAATGCACAACCCCATCTCGACTGACAGGGACCACCAGGTTTCACTGGACACTCTTTCCAATCTTTGGAGAGATGTGAAGAGAATTTTAATTGACCACTATGTGGTTCAGTTGGACTCCCATTTTCTTGCTGCTAATTCCAATAGTACTATTTCAAAATACCATTTAGAATGGAGATCAAGAGGAATTTCCTCTTTCACAGCTTGATTGATATCTGTAATCTCTATCCCAGAGAGCACTGGAGTCTGTATGGGTCATTGAATATATTCAAGGCTGAACCAGAAAGAGTTTTGATCTACACAGGGGTCTAATGTGTTGGAGGGAGCTATGGAGGCAAGAAGGAAAATGGAGTTGTGCTGACAATCTGGCATGCTTTGAACTTAGTGAATGAAACAACAGGCTCAAGCCGCTGAACGGCCTACAACATCTCCAATTTCTCAGCTTCTTAAAACAAATTGAGCAAACCTTCCCATGCCATTTCGTTAGCTTTTCTGCTTCTGAGCCAATTATCCAAGGACTGGTAAAAGTCTGGCCCCAGTTGCTTAATAGATTCGGCCTTAAGAATTCATAAGGTGCTGGAAGTTTCTGCTGGTGCAGTATGTTTACTATAATATAAGATTTAATTTATATATCAAAATTTAACACCAAACCAATGGATTTATAATAAATTGCATTCATATATTGCCTCTCCTACCCCAGAACTTCTGAAATCTCTGTGTTCCTTCAATTCTCATCTCTTACATGTCACCGATGGCAGTTCTCCCTCCAACTTGCTACATCCTAAATTCTGAAATTCCCCTCCAAACCTCTCCTTGTTTCTACCTTCCTTTTAGTAACTTCTTAAAACCTACTTTATTGACAAGCTTTTGGAATCCTGTCCAAAGATGATCTAATGCATATTGGAGTCATTTTTTGTCTGATAGCAATCCTGTAAAACACTTCAGAATATTTACGTCACATTAAAAATGTTATAGAAATTCAACTTATTATTGTTATGACTAGTTACCAGCATCTGTAACAGAAAAACAGGGTATAAAATATTTATCAAATAGTCAAATTCAAGTTAGGATTGCTTTATAGATTAAGTAAAGTATTTCTGTTTGTAACAGTCTGAGATCCTCCTAATTTTTTCTTAGCATTATAGTGTAATCAATGGACTAGTGTTTTGCAATTGGCAGGAGCATGTGGGATTAACTGTCTATATATCAGATTATTTCTCGTCAGTACAAGGCATGTCTTAGTGTTCTTAAATCATCCAGATGATCCAGTCCTGCAACTGTCCCATGTCAGTATTGGATGAACAATTTATTTTTTCCCTCAGGAAAGCAAACCCAGTGCGCCACTTTTTACCTGTTCTGTCAGAGCCCTTTCACAGCTGCACTGTTGATTTCTTCTCTGTTATAGAGAGACCCAACCGTTTAATTGCATATAAATGCAGTGATTCAGCTCTTCACATTGTTCTTCAATTTCTTGTACTTTGGACCAATTTCACTCAGGAGTGCAATTGACAAGAGAAAGTCTGTACATTTCCTACGGCTGGCCTCTTGTAATATGAAATCGTTTTTCTTTGTTTTCTGTTCCCGCCTAAGTGAGGTGTAGAGGTTTTCAATATATATATCTAGCATCTGTCAGTTTATTATGAGATGCATCTATAGTTTAAGAAATATCATATGTTAATTTTATTTTTGTGTTGTGTAGAGTGACAATTCTCAAGAGTTTAATGTTTCTCATCTGCATTGTGCACATTGCACCTGTTAAGCAGCTTTAACTTCTAAAATAATACCAGCTTAGCAAAGGTAAGCCTTCACACAGTGAGAATCTGAACAGTTGTCATAGCAGCCCGAAAATTACGGTGTGTGGAAAACTGATTTCAATCATTTGTCCACCCACTCACTGGAAGTACAGGATTGTGATAAAACACAAAGGAGAGCTACTGCACAACGCATGCCTTTCTGCCTGGAGTAGTGTGCAAGATCCTATGATGTACACCAATCATGATGCCGCGGCCATGTGATAAGTTGCTGTCAGAAACATATTCAGGGATATAGAAGTATACCAAATTTAACTAATATTGGCATGTCACAGTTTTATTTGATTCAACTTTACCAGATATATTATCTGTATCTAAGTTCATTTACTTTAGATTTTCCTTAGCCTATTTTTACCATTTAAATTTCTTCACTTCTTTTTTTTTTCAGATGCCAGTCCCAGGAATCTGTGGAACTTCTACATGATCTTTACTTTGGCAGAACCCACCAAAAAACCCAGCACTCCTGGATTTTCTCCATTTTCGAGATTTCTTGACCAACATTATAAGGAGTGAAACTTCCATTCACCTTTTAGGGAGTGTTTGACCAAGGAGGTGTTTTCACTGGTTGAATTGAAGTGGCCACACTCTGTGCAACACCTCTCGAGCTCAGAAAGGACCTGGTGCTGAACTGGAGGTCAGAACCAATAAGACAAATGACTTGCAGAATGGCATTAAGAGCACGGAAACTACACTGTCACATCTGAGATTAAGATGGGAGCTGAACAACTTTCTCACTTTTTATGAGTATAAGGCAGGATGATGGAGAGATGTCTGTTGCAGTATTACATGTACATGTCACCCACGTTGTTGTTAATACCACAAGTTGTGCAGGGACCAGTAAACCATCCTTAGCTGACAGCACGTATTGCAAAGTTGCAAGCCCTATCTTCCGTACCAAACACATGCTTACGTACTCATTCACCTCCAAATCCAGTGGTTTACCTATGAAGTGTTGTAATGTGTTCTTGTATGGTCTATTTTACGTAAGATCCCTTCTCAAATAAATTTTATTTGGTGCTAAAGTTGATTGGTAATTGAGATGATGGTGCTGGTGTTGACGAAGAAGCAATGCTCTAGCATTCGGAGAAGATGCAGCTTCACTCAGTTAATCAGATTTATTGTTTCTGTCGCAAAACCACATTGGGAGATTTTCCATTTGACTTGATAGGATTGTTGTTTTAATCAGAACAAAGAATACTGTGATGTTTAAATGAATCACTCCAGTCTGAATGCAGGAACTCTGTGGTAGTTCTCAGGTAGCAATCGATTAAGATGATTTATACCATTTTGATATTATTGTGCTTTTTTTTGCAAAATGGATGATTGCATCTGACCAATCCTTGTCAAAGAGCTGAATTTGTAGGCATCAATGGTAATTTGACTGAGAAAATATTAACAAAGATGTTTGTGGGAAATTCCGTAGGCAAGTACTACATTACCATACAAGATATTTAGAGGTTTATCTGTACAATATGTTCATGGTATTAACAATGCAATTTTACAACATGTACCAGCAATCTATTGCACATCTAAGAACTTGTAATAACACTGAATAGATGAATTTTTCCATCTATGTGAATTAATAATAATAGTGAGGCTATAACTGCTCAGCATCTCCCATAGATCAGATTGTTCTGCTTTGGATTATTAGATTAGATTAGATTACTTACAGTGTGGAAACAGACCCTTCGGCCCAACAAGTCCACACCGACCCGCCGAAGCGCAACCCACCCAGACCCATTCCCCTACATTTACCCCTTCACCTAACACTACGAGCAATTTAACTTGGCAAATTCACCTTCCCTGCAGATGTTTGGACTGTGGGAGGAAACCCACGCAGACACGGGGAGAACATGCAAACTCCACACAGAGAGTCGCCTGAGGCGGGAACTGAACCCGGGTCTCTGGCGCTGTGAGGCAGCAGTGCTAACCACTGTGCCACCGTGCCGCCCTCATTGTTCAGCCTTCATTATTCTTTCCCCAAAATTCCCATTCCTTCCAAATAATATTGTCAATATTTAGTTTTCCAAATACACCCAGGTATGAGGCATAAACAAGTCCTGGCTGCCTGGTGCTTGCTCCCTCCTATCTTAGCTCCCATTAACCTTGTCCAAAAAGCTCAACTCCCACCACACTTTTATACAACAACAAAAAACCAAGAGTCCTCATTATATGAAAGAAAAATAAGTACTTGCACTCACACAGAACTTTTCATGGCCGCCAATATCACATGGCACTTTAAAGCCAATGAAGTACTTCTTGAAATGTATTCCCTGCTATAATCTGTGAAACACAGCAGCCAATTTGTGCTCAACAAACTCCCTTAGATGTCAAACTTGATCATAATTAGAAAACCTCAGTATTGTGATGTTTTAAGTATTGTTTGAGGGTAAGTTTTTTTTAACTTTAAACCTGGCAGGTTGACTTTGACTGGTCAAAGCATTGCCCTGAGAGATGAGCCAGAAAATAGCTGTCACAGTCCTCCTAACTGAAGGAAAAGAAAAGAAACCACAACAAAAACAGTCTGGAATGGATGCAAGGTTAAGGAACAGACTGAAAGTACAATTCGGGGTTGTCTGTAAAGGTGATAATGTATCAGGAAAACATGAGCAGAAATAACTGTCACTGTGAGTTAAGTTACTGGGTAATTCAACCGTTATCGAGATTGTTTTAACATATCCAAGGAGTCTGACCTCTGTTTTAACTGTCTGCCCAGGATGCTTCAAATTTCTTTTTGTCTAATGAATGTGAGTGTCACTGGCTAGACCAATAATTATTACCCATTTTTAATTGCTCTTGAGAAAGTGATGGTCAACTGTCTTCTTGAGCTGCTGCAATCCTTGGAGAATAAGAATACCCACAGCTCTCTTTAGAAAGGAGTTCCAGAAGTATGACTCAGTGATAATGAAGGAGTTTTGATATAATTTCAAGTCAGGATGTGTGTGACTTGGAGGCATACTTCCAAGCAGCTTACACTCATCTGCTGTCGTTCTCTTTCTAAGTGGTAGAAGTCATGGGTTTGGAAGACACTGTTAAAAAAGTTTGGCATAAAATTCTGTTGATGATACACACTTCTACCACTCTGTATCAATGATGAAGGCACTGAATGTTGAAAGTGGTAGATGTGGTATCATTCAAATGAGGTGTGTTGTCCTGGATGGTGTAAAGCTTCTGGACTGATCTTGGAACTGCACCCATCCAGGCAAGTCAAGCATATTTCATCACACTCCTAAACTATGTGTTGGAGATGGTAGACAGGCTTTGGAGAATCAAAAGGTGAGTTATTTGCTGCAAAAGCCCCCTGACCAACTCTTGTAGTCACAGTTTCTGGATGACGGCAAGCCTCATAAAAACCTAAGAAGGTAACTCTTCAACCTTGATGAGAGATTCTGAAAATCTTTGAAGTATGCGCTTTGAGTGCTGCCCGATAGAAAAGAGGATAGGCTGTCTTCCCGAGTTGAATGGGATGCACAATGCATAGAGAGAAACTCGCCCACTATCCTGTTTTTTAAGAAACAAGGGAGAGAATTGGGCACCTTAAAGATCAATGAGGCCATCTACGTGTGGAAACACAGGAGGTAGGTGAGATATTAAACAAATATTTCATGTTGGTATTTACTGTGGAGAAGGACATGTAAGCTAGGGAACTTGGGAAAATAAACAGTGATGTATTGAAATCAGTCTGAATGTTGGAAGAGGAGGTGCTGGAGGTCTTAAAATGCATAAAGGTAGATAAATCCCCAGGATTTGATCAGGTGTATCCCAGGACATTCTGGGAAGATAACGAAGAAATTGCAGGGCCACTAGCAGAGCTATATAAACATCTACAGTCAGGGATGAGGTGCCTGAAGACTGGAGGGTTGCTAATGCTGTGCCTTTGTTTAAGAAAGGCTGCAAAGAAAAGTCTTGGAACTACAGACAGTATGTTTCACATCAGTGGTAGGTAAGTTGTTGGAGGGGATTCTGAGAGACAGGATTACATGAATTTGGAGAGGCAAGAACTGATTAGGGATAGTCAGCATGGCTTTGTGCATAAGAAATTGTGTCTTACAAACTTGATTGCGTTTGTGCTTTTTGAGGATATAACCAAGAAAATAGTTAAGGGCAGAGCAGTAGAATTTGTCTAATTGGACTTTAGCAAGACCTTTGACAAGGTTCCACATGATAGACTGATTTTTCAAGTTAGATCACATGACAGCTAGGCAACTGGATACAAAATCGGCTTGACAGTAGGAGACAGAGGGTGGTGATAGAGGATGGTTTATCAAAGGCCTGTGACTAGTGTGGGATGAATGAGGATGTTTGAGAATGGGGATATATGTTCAGCATTCATCTCTTGTTAGCTATTAATTGTCCATCACTATTCATGACGGGAGGTGGCTGGAGTCAAAAGCTTAGATTTGATCTGTTAGCTGTGAGACTGCTTAGCCCTGTCTCTTACATGATGCTTCTGCTGTTTTAGCACAGATCTGTTGTCACCAGACTGACACCTTATTTTTAGATATCCCTGATGCTGCTCTTGGCATATTCCCTTGCACTCTTCATTGAAGCAGGATTCATTTCCCAGCTCAATTGTTATGTTAACACAAGGGATATGCTGGGCCATGAGGTTACAGATTGTAGATAAATATAATTCTGCTGCTGCTAATGGCCCACAGTGCTGTATGGATGTCCAGTTTGATTTGCTAGACCTCTTCAAAATCTGTACCCATTAGTATGATGTTACCATAAATGCTTTGCATGGTGGTAATTTGATACTGTGCAAGACAGACACATTAGTGGCAGGTAGATTGCTGAGAAAGGGATCAAGTCGATATTTTTCACTCATGTAGGTTTCTTCATCGTAATTATACACATTTATAACAAGTGGGACTTAAAACTGGCTACCCTGACTCAGAGGCAGGGACACTATCACTGCACCACAAGAGTCCCATTGCTGTTTATAATCAACCTGTTCAGAAATGTTATCAACACTTCTGGAGCAGATGGGACGTAAACCCAGGTCTCCTGGCTCAAAGACAAGGAAAATATAAGAGCCATTGTGACTTGAAATACTCATTTCACCAATGCAAAATATATGAACTTACCACTTCATTAAATTATGAGCAAAGCTATTAGTGCAGATTGATTGATTCTAATGCAGATGCCTGCTTAGAGTTAAGCTCAATATTATTGATTTGAAACTGTCTCCTCTACAACATTTAAAGGGCATATCTTTTATTGCTTGTTTTTAATATATAACAGGTACTTTAACCCAGAAAGCCCACAAACACTGTTAACTTGGAAATTAATCACTTGAGGTTATTTTTTCAAAAACATTATCATTCACTAAGCACATCCAAATACTCAGAAATTTCACAAAAGTTGCATTGGTCAAGCTCTCTCCACAACACATTTGAGCGAAATTCATGTTATTTAAATTAGTATTTGTTGTATTACTATAAACTGAGATGAGGAAGAATTTCTTCAGCCAAAAGATGGTTAATCTAGGGAATTCATTCCCGTAGAGGGCTGTGGAAGCCAAGCCATGGAGTGAATTTTCAACAGAGGTAGGTAGGTCCTTGATCAAGGGTTACGGGGAGAAGGGAGGAGAATGGGGTTGAGAAATATATCAGCCGTGATCGAATGGTGGAGCAGATTCAATGGGCTAAATGGTCTAATTCTGCTCCTATGTCTTGTAGTCTTAATAGATGACATTACAACGTGTTAAATTAACTTTTGGGGGAGGCGATGGCCTAGTGGTATTATCACAGGACTGTTAATCCATGGACCTAGGCCATGTTCTGGAGGCCTGGGTTCAAATCCTGTCATGGCAGATGGTGGAATTTGAATTCAACAAAAATCTGGAATTAAGAGTCTAGTGATGACCATGAATCGTTTGTTGGAAAAATCCATCTGCTTCACTAATGTCTTTCAGGGAAGGAAACTGCCATCTGTACGTGGTCTGGCCTACATGTGATATCAGACCCACAAAAATGAGGTTGACTCTTAACTGCCCTCTGGGCAATTAGGGATGGAAAATAAATGCTGGCTGAGCCAGCGATGTCCTCATCCCTTGAATGAATGAATTTCGTATTATCCTTTCTTTCAAACGAGGTAAGAGATGTCAAGGCTATGTGATGTCAAATAAATATCAAGTTATAAAGAGATTGATTAGGTGTCATTTGGGTATAGTTGCTTCTTTTTGTCAATAGTTTCTTGCATATGATTTCTGACCATAGGATGCTGCTTCCTTATTCATATGTTAGACTGCTCCACTCTTCTTAAAATAACAATCTACATTGTGCTCATATCTACATTTCAAAAAAGGAGTGATACTATCTATTTGGGTGAATGGAGTAGTCTATTAGAATGGTCTAAAAAAGGTGGCACAAATGAAGATTTCACTGTTAATTTATTGAAAACAAACTGGGTAAAACACGAATGGCAATGAAGCAATGTATTACAAACAGCTGAATCAGTAAAATAGTGTGAATAAATTGATGTAGAGTGGCAGCTAATTTACAGAATTGCAAAGTGGCAATCTTGATGAGAAGAACTGAACTTTGTTGAATTGCTGTACAAGTACGAGTGGTGAGTTTGTTAACATGAAAATCTAATAATTTTGATATATTTTCCCTGATATCAATTTACTGATCTTTGTCATATGTTAGTTGTGTGCTATCACTCAGTTAAAAGGCAGTTTAAAAACGTAACATGCACCACGTCATTAAGGCACCATATTATATGCCAAACTAGGGAACAATGGTATTTGTGAGACCAGAAACCTGAGGATGACTTTATTGCAGTGTTTTACTTGACAATGATTTTGCTGGAAATTATTTATTAACTTTTTAAGTTTTGTTCCTTCCATTCTTCTGTTAAGGATCTTACTTTTCACTAACATATTTATTACAAAATTAATTGGTAACAGTTTATCCATTAATTGTTGCAAAAAAAATTAACATTGCTTACCTTATCTCGTATTTGTTGCCGCACTTTTTCTCGCTCAGCTTCCATTCTAATATGCTTTTGCTTCCGCTCTTCTTCCTGCTGACGAAGGGCCTCTTGTCTCTCTTCTTCCTTCTTCTGTGCATCAGGGTCTTTTTCTTCATCACCTCCCAACATTTTGCCCATATCTTTGGTGGCCCCTGTATGAAATAATAACATATAACAGAGCCATGAAAATCAAAGGCATTGATCAAAGATATTGATTCTTCAAATGATATTAGTTCTAGTTTGGTGAAGTAGACAAAACTGGGGTCATGTGGAGGTGGGCCATGGCAGGTTTTGCAATGGGAACTCTTTAGTTTGAACAGGTTTTGACTGCATATAAAAGAAAAGTTCCAAACAATTATTGCACACATTTCTGGTGATGCTCATTAATCATGACAGCTTCTGCATCCACTGAGAAATTTGAAGCAGTGCATTGAAATATTGACCTTTGCCACACAGGTTTTTTGCTTAAGCCATGGCACATGTTTCTTTTATCATAGAATCTCACAGCACAGAAGCACATGTAAAATGCATGCATTGGCTCTTTGCAAGAACTGTCCTATTCATCTCAACAACCCCTACTCCTTCTCAATAATCCTGCAGTCATTTTAGTTTTTAGAATGTTTCCACAGCCTTTCTCAAACTTAACATTACATTTCAAATAGTGCAATTCAGTACCTAAGAATTATTCTCATCTTTCTGTTAAGTGGAGACTGCAACTGAGGTATACAAACAAAATACTGAAGAAACTAGGCTGGAAGGATATAAGTTTTCAAATGGTTGGATCATGTTCTGCATTCATCATTATGCTTCAGTAAGCTAGGCATTTATTTCTAATAAAATTGTTTAAAGCAATTCTTCTGTTGAAAACTCACTGACTAAAATTATTTTAATGGTTACATAAAAGTCCATAGTTAAGCCACATGAAAAGAACAGAGCTCCTTTTAGTTGACAGCTATTAATATTTAATAAATTAAATATAAATTGGGAAGAAAAATATCTAAATTACAGTGCTTAACCTCTAAACATTTATGTTCTCTAGCATTTCCAACCATAAGTTCCAATAAAATGCCAGAATGATTTATTTTACCGTGACTACAGTATTATGCACATTCCCCAAAACAAATAACACATGTAGATTTAATCAGGATTAGCTGCCAGTGAAAAGTCTGTTGCTGTTATTGTGTTGGTAAGAGCTGGCACTGAGACACTGAAGTGATATTTAAACTGTGCCATTTCTCTTAGATCCACTGTATTTGTTTCTAGCTGCCCACAGATCTTGGAGGACACGGTTAATGCTCCAGTACCTGAAGTTGCTGTATCATTGCAGAGTGATCTAATTTTATAACTTTCTTACATTTATGTATGGCTGGTGCAACTAGCCTCCCTGTAAATTGGTTTTAAAGTGGGTCTCACTATTTTGTATTCTATAGACTGGCTGCATATGTATGTGTGAATTGCTGTCCTGGGATATTGTGATTCCTAGCCCTGAGGAAGGCTAAGACTGACAGCAATTGGAAATAGCCAGTTAAAAACAACAGGTTGTTACTCTCAAAATAAAGTCTGAAATCCTCATTTCCGGCTCCACAGTGTGAGCAAAACCTATGTGTTGGTAGCTGGCAGCTCAAAAATGGCAGAAATTTCTGTTTGTGCAGTCTGGTGATCTTCCGTTTATCAGATGAAACCGCAGTGCTCAGTGTGCAATGCCCACTTCCCTTGGCAGTGTTCCTAGTCACCAGGATGAATTTGACTTGGGGCCTGAGAAGATTTAATTTTCTGCCCATTCATAATCAATTAGTGGAAAATATAGTCCTCAGAAGCTGTTGGTCATAAAAATAACTGATGTTTATTTGAATTGTGTCCACTTCAGTCAATTAATCCTGGATGGGAGAATTCTGTACTTCTTTTGCAAGTTTATGAAACATTTGGGGGTAAAAAATGAGTAAAAATACCTTTTTTCAGGCACAAGGGTCATGATTTGTGACCTGCCTGCAGCAGTTCTGCTGAAAAGAGCATTAAGCATTAACCCGTGTTATGACACCACATGGACTTGGCTAGGGAAAAGCATAATATCTCTGGATGTAGAAGGAGACTGGTTTCCTCATTGTCTGAGTAACACATCTATCATATCAATGTATCTTGTACCTTATCGCTATCATGCAATAAATGACATCTTGGCTTTAACACAGTAGCCTGTTCTCAAAGGACTGTCTAATGATTTTCATCTACCACACTAATGTAGAATTGTAGAGAATAGGATCATCTGGCTAATCATCCAACACATTCCCTAATTTCTACTTTCTCCCCATGCCTTTTGATCTCTTTGACCTTAAGAGCCACATCTAACAGCTTCTTGAAACATTCAGCCATTTTTTTGTGGCAGAGAATTCCATTGACTCACCACTTTCTAGCTGCAGAAATTTCACTCCATCCCAGTCAGAAGTAGCTTAGAGCATTACCCTGGTTCTGGATTCCCCAGTCTTTGGGAACATTTTTCTTGTGTTTACCCTGTCAAGTCCTGTTAGACTTTTATGGGTTTCTGTGAGATACCCCACCCCCACTCTTATAAACTCCAGTGAACATAGTCCTCACTAATCCAGTCTTTCTTCATCAGGTCTGCCATCTCAGGAATCAGTCTGGTCAATATTTGCTGCACTGCCTCCATAGCCAGAGTATTGTTCTTTAGATAAGAACACCAAAACAGCACATGATACTCCTGGTGTGGTCTCACAAGGTCTATAAAATTGCAGCAAGACATTTCTGATCCTTGTACTCAAATCTGCACGCTATGAAGGCCAAGATGGCATTTAATTTACTCGATAAAGCAGGCCCTGTAATTTAAAACCACTGCATACCAAGAGTATGCTAATAAAAACAACACTTTGAGCAGTGACGCAGACTGAAATTTTAATTTAGTTGCACCACACAACAGGATGGACAACAAAGTGAATTCCAGCAAACTCAGGAACATTCTCTAGCCACAGCTTTTGACAGAATGACTTGTGCAGACAGTTAGTAACTGTAAGAGATGAACATTTGAGAACATTATTGTGCAAAGAAGATTCGACTTGGAAGAAAATCATTCGGATTGTACGTCAGTAGAAATCAGGAGGATCTACAGAGAAATCCTCAGAGGATAACGACAACGTTTATCAGAGGAGAGCAACAGAATCCATTCAGTTTGTACGACACATTTGAGAAATCAATAAGAGTGTCAGCCAGATGGCAGATAGTAAGATTAATGTTGGTGTTGCAGAACAAGGAAACCTCACAGGTACAAAGAAAGCACATTTGATTGAAAAGTTATTAAAATAATTGCTATATTGTAAAATAACAGGTAACTTACAGAAGATGTAGGAAATGATAGAATTTCTATAGTATGGAAAGAGGCCATTAAGCCCACCAAGCCTGTACTGACCCTACAAAGATTATCCCATCCAAACCAAGCCCCCCCTACCCTATTCACATAACCCTGCATTTACTACAGCTGGTCTGCAAGTCACTGGACATGACAACCTGGCCAATCCACCTAACCTGTACATCTGGACTGTGGGAGGAAACTGGAGCATTCGGCAGAAACCCATGCAGCTAAGGGGAGAATGTGCAAATTCTACACAGTCACCCAAGGCTGGAATTGAATCCAGGTCCCTGGTGCTTTGAGGCAGCAGGTGCTGATCACTAAGCTCTTGAAGTAGAACGGTGTCACACAGCAGCATCAGGTCAAATAGCTACTCACCGAGAGATGAAGATGAGATAGAACAATCTATAGTAGAAGAGAAATATATTCCTACAGCAAATTGGTGATCCAAACCAAACCATTTGGTAAGAATTCATTTATATCAATGGACATCTCATTAATTTTTAAGTTTTGATATAGATGTAAGTATCACTATGCCAGCAGATCATAAATCATGGGTGAAAAAACAAAGGTTACAGTGTACAAAAGTGCAACTGATGCTCACTTTGGGTTTTGCCAGGTCCACTCAGCTCCTGACCTCATTATAGCCTTAGTGCAAACATTTGGAAAAGATTTGAATTCCAGCAGTGAGGTGACAGTGACTGCTCTTGATATCTGCAAAGAAAGGAATATCTATCTCAAAACAGCAGCTATCTATCTCGTGGAATACAGGGAGAGCTAGCCATTTGGATACAGAACTGGCTCAAAGGTAGAAGACAGAGGGTGGTAGTGGAGGGTTGTTTTTCAGACTGGAGGCCTGTGACAAGTGGAGTGCTGCAAGGATTGGTGCTGGGTCCTTTGGATGCGAGCATAAATGGTACAGTTAGTAAGTTTGCAGATGACAGCAAAATTGGAGGTGTAGTGGACAGCGAAGAAGGTTACCTCAGATTTCAACAGGATCTGGACCAGATGGGCCAGTGGGCTGAGAAGTGGCAGATAGAGTTTAATTCAGATAAATGAGAGGTGCTGCATTTTGGGAAAGCAAATCTTAGCAGGACTTATACACTTAATGGTAAGGTCCTAGGGAGTGTTGCTGAACAA
>NC_057723.1:47970363-48036187 GCF_004010195.1 Chiloscyllium plagiosum
AAAAGAGACCTAAGGGGCAACTTTTTCACACAGGGTGGTATGTGTATGGAATGAGCTGCCAGAGGATGTGGTGGAGGCTGGTACAATTGCAGCATTTTAGAGGCATTTGGAGGGGTATATGAATAGGAAGGGTTTGGAGGGATATGGGCCGGGTGCTGGCAGGTGGGACTAGATTGGGTTGGGATATCTGGTCGGCATGGACAGGTTGCACCGAAGGGTCTGTTTCCATGCTGTACATCTCTATGACTATGACTCTATGACTCTATCTTCCACGAAGAACTAATTTCAGCAGGCAAGCGTTCCTTAACTCAGGAGATTAAGGGTCCTCCCGTTAATGTCATTGACCAATTCCTGCTTCAGACGGAATGACATCCTCCGCAAAGGCCATCCAAGATATGAAAGGGCCTCCTGTTTAAACAGACTTAGAGACCACATATGGCTAATAAGTAAAACATGGTCAAAAGACCTCAGAACAAAGTCCGACCAATTTCACAAACTAAAAGATAGTGCTTTCTGACAGGATAGTTGAAACCGTCAGATTGCCTGAATTTGTGAAGACAGAGACTGAGCGGCAATGGGGAGTGGTAAATGTAATTATATAGATGATATATATCAATGTGAAGAACAGCAAGAAGAAACATGGGTGGGGTGGTATGCAGTTTAAGGTTTTTAGTTCTGAGAGGGTTAGCTCTAAAGATGCATTATTCTCCATAACAATATTTATCATATCAATAAAAGAATCAAGATGATGGCTCTATCTTTTTTCAGAGTCCAGAGCTGTTCTCTCTACCCAAGTCCTTATGGCATCACCAAAATGGGTAGTAGAATGCAATAAGTACTGCCCATTTTGTTGATGTCATAAGAACTTGGGTACAGAGAACAGTTCTGGATTCTGAAAAAAGGTAGACCTATCATCTCGATTCCCTCATTGATATAATAGATATTGTTATGGAAAAACAATTTAACTTGTTCATAGTTTCTTCGATGCAAATTGTTTGATTAAGACAAGAAACTAGAAGAAAGGGAAGACTACAGGTGCTGGAGATCAAAGTCGAAGAATGTAGTGCCTCCTCCCCACCTTATTCCAGATCCAACCTTCCAACTCAGCATTGCTTTCTTGAACTGTCCTACCTGTCCATCTTCCTTCCCAACTTCCTCTCTGACCTAGCACCTTCACCCCCACCTTCATTTACCTATCGCATTCCCAGCTACCTTTCCCCCAGCCCCACCCCCATCTCATTTATCTCTTAGCCCACCTTAGGCCACAAGCCTTACTCCTGATGAAGGGCTTATGCTTGAAACATTGATCCTCCTGCTCCTCAGATGTTGCCTGACCGGCTGTGCGTTTCTAGCACCACACTCTTCGACTAAGACAAGAAACCTATTGTTAGACCATCATGGTTTTCCTCTACCATATTAGAAACAATAATGGGTCCTCTAAATCCTGATTGTAAAGGAGGAAAGGCAACAAGTCTCCCTTATGATGACCAAGGTTTCAGCAACACAATATGACGAGCAGTGGTGTGAATTCATCATTTAATGAACATTATGTCTGATTTTATTTTACCCCAGTGCTCTCATTGCTTGACTTTCCGCCTCCAGGATCCATAATCTATGTCACCTGGAATATTCAAATCATGCTTGTCTGTAAACCATCATTTCAGGTCGTATTAAGATCCATTGGTTCCCAGTGTCCCAAAGAATCACTTTCAAATTCTCATCTTTAACTTTGAATTGTTTCATCTTTATCTTGCTGCCTGTATTAATTACTGAGATCTCCTCCCATCATCTGTTATAATTTGTACTGCACAGGCCCACTGTGCTGTATACTTACTGTAGGGCTAACAATTTTAATTTTGCTTTCCATTTGGAGTTTTGAATTTTTAATCATCAGTTTTAAAAAAAATGGGAAAGGTATTTTTGTGATGATATTCACTAATAGCCAATTAGTTGTATGAGCATAAATTATATAAGAAGTGTCGCAATAGGCGAAGAATAAAAATACAATCCATTGTAACCTTATACAGATTTCCAATGCGTTTTCTCTTAGCTTAGTTTGTCCTCAGCATGCATTTAAAGATAAAATCACTGTAGAGCTGCTGTCTCATTAGAGACGGAGGACTGGTTGTGGTTTAGCCTGGTTTAGCCTCAGGTGAGGGGAGAGGGTGAGAAGGAGGAGTCCTTTGTGGTAACCTCAGCCAGTGCATAAATTAAGCCCATGTTGTTGGTGTTATTCTGTATCGCATACCAGCCATCCAGCCAACTAAGCGAACCAGCCCCTACTTAGCATGCATTTATACTCTGTTTTTACAGTGGTGGTGTGGACTGGTCAAGCATAAAGCAATTTAAATAAGATGATCCACTGGTGTTCTCTGTGGCATTGATGAAGAAGCAGTCTTTACTGATGTCAGGAGCAGCATTTTTTTTCTGACATGGATAGGATCAGCATGAATGTCAATTAACGTTGGTATTCAACCTGGGTTTCCTAATCGAGTAACATTCCAGTATAAAAAGCTGTAAATCATTTTAATTTTTCATTTCCCTCAAGACAGAAAGACTTTCATATTTTGCATTTGAATTCTATAACTGCTTTTGACATTGGCATTTCTATCACTGTAAATTATGATTTGGTTCACCACAGCATGAAAACAACATTCATCGGAACACAGTCAAATGAACCACCATATTTGAAAAAAGACAAAATAGAAGTATCTCTCAACTTATTCTAATACCCTCACCTTAATTGTTTCAGGACTGTTCTGGAAAGCAGCATAAGATAATTACATGGTAGCAGGCTTTTTTTTATGTCAATAGGCAAGTTATTTTATCAATGTCAACTGATCAATGGTTGTATAATGTTGAATGAAAATATAGAGCTGAATCTTATGTTTCTTTGGCAAGTCTGAGTTGCATGGAGCTATTTAAAGGGATTTCCATTGTGAGGCCAAGAGAGACTTTTTGCAGTCTCTTGCCAAACTCACTTCATTAACTGCCTACCATATACATCTATAAGAACTTCCAGCTGTGCCACCAATTTTCATCTCACTCAATTCTTCACTTTCTCTCATTACTGAGAGAAGACAGCCCACAACAGGGCTGAGATAATTTGTATGTGTGGAGAGATGCTTGTCATTCGGCTCCTCAGCCCATATGAGGAGAAAATCCTGACCCTTGCAGGAGAAATCTGAGACCGCTCCTGAAGGGACAATGAGTCATCCACATCCTGCCAACTGAGTGAGGGCCACTCTTCATTCCATTGCAGCCCTCAAACTAACCCTGCTGTCCATGTCATTCATTGTACACCATTTCTACCCAATGGCCATGATGACATCTATTTTCTATGTAAAGTACTGCACATGGTGTGGGTGTGAGAATAACGTAGCACACTTCTTGGTTGTGTGTACTGTGTGCATGTCCCCTTGATTGAATACTGATGACTAGGAATACATGCTGCCCAGTTGTGCAAATGTGTTAATTGGCATGGCAATGCAAGCCAAGGGTGCAGCAAGCAGGCAGATAGATGCTAAATTAGTGAATACAAATACAGCAAGCGAGCAGCCCTGAGACACAGCCTGTTCCAATTGTAAAACACACAACGTATGCTTGTAGCAGCCTCTTAATACTAATTGCCAGTATACCTTGCAATGCTAGGGTGTGCTTCCAGAGTGACAGCCTCCCCCCCTACCCCAGTGAATCAAAGAGGTGTAAAGATGGTCATAAGGGGTTGGCAAATGTCATATACCAATACCTGTGAATGACGGACACATGTGGCTGGTGTCTGCGTATCATGCTCTGGGATGGTTTTTACATGTATGAAACATGGAAGCCCCTCAGAACAAACAGCGTGCTAAATGCATCAGGTACCTGTTCTGGTTTCCAAGTGGAGTTTTCTGTATGTTCAGCTTGTTTGGTGGATTTGGTAAAATAGGAAATTAAATATTAATAAGGCGAGTTTGTCCATGAAAAAGGCATTAAACAAGCAATCATATCCCTTAATTTGCAACATGCTGCTGTCCAGTAAGAAATGCTGCTTCTGAAAAGTATAAGAGATGAAACAAGATGCTCTTGACATTGAGTTGGGTCTTACTGACCATCTCATCCACAAATCTCACTTTAGCCCACACTAATTAGACCCCGATAAGAATCCACCCATAGTAGCTGCCAGCTTGGAGAGGATTGGAAGTGTAGAGGGAATGCTGATTAAGTGCAGATGGAGTACAATGCGGGAAAGTGTGAAGTCATGCACATTGGTTGAAACAATAGAGGCATGGACTATTTTCTAAATGTGGAGAAAATTTAGAAGTTTGAAGTGCAAAGAGACTTGGGAGTTCTACTCCAGGATTCTCTGCAGGTTGAGTCAGTAGTTAGGCGGCAAATGCAGTGATGACATTTATTTTGAGAGGACGTGAAGCATATAAGCAGGGATGTACTTCTGAGGTTCTATAAAGCTCTGGTCAGACAACATTTGGAATATTGTGTGCAGTTTTGGGCCCCATATCTCAGGAAGGATTTACTGGCCTTGGATCGTGTTCAGAGGAGGTATACAAGAATGGTCCCAGGAATGAAAAGCTTAACATATGAGGAACATTTGAAGACTCTGGAGTTATACTCAGAGTTTAGAAGGATAACGGGGGTATCCAATTGAAACATACAGAATACTGAATGGCCTGGACAGAGTGGATGTTGGGAAGATGTTTCCATTGGTAGGAGAGACTAGGACCCCAAAGCATTGTCTTAGAGTAAAGGAAAAACCTTTTAGAGTGGAGATAAGGAGAAACTTCTTCAGCCACAGAGTGGTGAATCTATGGCATTCATTGCCTCAGAAGCTGTGGAGGCTTGGTCATTGAGTATATTTAAGACAGAGATAGAAAGGTTCTTGCGTATCAAGAAGATCAAGGGTTACAGGGAGAAAGCAGGAGAATGGGGTTGAGAAAAGTTTCAGCCATGATTGAATGGCGGAACAGACTTGATGGACTGAATGGCCTAATTTCTGCTCTTATGTCTTATGGTCTTATTTTCTAGTAGCATAAAGGAGAGAGGAAATAATCAGATAAAAAGTGGTTCATGTGAATGTGAATTTAGTCTACTTAATGGAGCAATAGATGTAGAGTTGTAATCAGTATGACATTTTCTTAGCAGTACAAGTAAAAAAAACTCTTTTATAAGACTAATGTGTTTTACTTGTTAGACACAGGATAAGAAATCACATGGAAGGCAACTCTAGAAACCATCTATGTAAGACTATCAAGGAATCAAAAAGAGGATTATTTTGCATAGAAAGTGGTAAAAATGTGAAACCTGCTAGAAGAATAAATAGTTCAGGTGTATGGCACAAATAAATTTGAGAGGAATCCAGATAAACATGTGAAGAAGGACAGGATTGAACGTTAAGTGGACAGATTTGGATAAGGAATGTTGTGCTGTGGTTCCAATGGAGTATAAACATTAGCATGAAGTGATATGGCCAAATGGTCTGTCTCTGTTCTTTATGTTCTTTATAATTCTATGGAGTGATGTAGTATCCTTAGACATATTATGTTAAGAGCATTAATGACGAGAGCTACTTTGTTTTCGATTTGAAACTTGAAATATGTAAATACATTCATTTTACTTTCAGTTGCTATGTAATACAAAACAAATAGAGTTACCTTCGACAGTGTCAATTATGTTATAGCCATTTTTGATTCCTCTTATCTGTGACATAGCCTTCACTTCAAACTGATTTATTAACATGTACTGAGCTTATCACAATATGCAGTATTTCTAAAAATTTAATTGGCTTTCTCTGAGCCCCAGAGCCAGTAACTGAACTGTGATGAACTTTTACATTTTTTTATTATTATGTATGACCTCTGTCAGTAATTTGGCTCTGTGGTGTGGCAACTTTTAAAATTTTTCACAAACAAAAATTGAAATTGCTGGAAAAGCTCCACAAGTCTGGCAGCATCATTGAGAGCTTTGCTTTGTTTTTATGCTGGAGGCTTAACCTTGTTCCATCCTGTCAGCTTGTTTGGGGTTCATTAGATGATCCCATCTTTTATTTATCAGCGTGGCTGTCATGGATGAAACCTCAGTGTGAAACAGTCTCTTCATAGAATAATTCAGCACAGAAACAGACCCTTCAGCCCAACTTGTCTGTGCCAACCAGATTTTCCTAAGCAAAAGTTGCCTGATATGGAGGGAAGGTCTTATGAGGAAAGGCAGAGGGACTTGAGGCTGTTTTTGTTAAAGAGAAGGTTGAGAAGTGACTTAATTGAGACATATAAGAGAATCAGAGGGTAGATAGGTTGGAAAGTTAGAGCCTTTTTCCTCAGATAGCGATGGCTAGCATAAGGGGATGTAGCTTTAAATTGAGGGCTGATAGACATAGGGCAGATGTCAGAGGTAGTTTCTTTACTCAGGGTAGACAGGGCATGGAATGCACTGCCTGCAACAGAAGTAGACTCGCTAACTTTAAGGGCATTTAAATGGTCATTAGATAGTCATATGGACGAAAATGGAATAGTGTAGGATAGATAGGCTTCAGATTGGCTCCACAGGTCGGCACAACATTGAGGGCCAAAGGGCCTGCATTGTGCTGTAATGTTCAATGTTCTAAGAGAAATCAGAATGAGTTTTACATAAGATGAGTTTTACATAAAGTGAATACTTCTTGTTTTATTTAATAAATAATCTGAAACTCTTAGGGGCTAAAAACATATTTCAATGATAGAAACTACCTTCCTGTTCAGTGTGACCTTTGTTTGCTCAGTAACAAAATTTGCAGATTCATACAGAAAGGGCCAATGTGTATTTCCTCAACAGATTGAAAAGCAGTAATGGGCTCTCACAGTCTGTTGCAAAGCTCAGCATGGCCACTGAATCAGGGCCAATTTGCATCTACTTTTCTTGGCGAGAATTAGCAACAGTGCAATGAAAAGCACTTATCGCCCTATTCCTGCCGTCATTTACCTGCCTTGTTTTTGGAGCTGGCTGAGAAGCAGGTGTGGTGTAATACTGGTCCAAAACAGGTGGCGAGGTTATTTAACGTGTGCAATTTGAGGACTGATAATATTCAATGGATTCAGTTGCAATTTTAGATTCCTACTAGGTGTAGAGCACACCTCACAAACCCCTCCCAATGCAATTGTATGTAGAGCAATATAACTAACTGTCCATAGAGAGATGAGTGTTCACCTGGTCATTTAAAACACATTCCTATGCCTTCCGTCACTTGTCCCTGTCAAAATAGCCATTCAAGAGTTTGCATCAGCATTTTGGTTGGCTAACTGTCCATCCAAAGTTAAAATTTTCTAAAGCTCAGCTACTAAATTAAAATGAAGCCTGACTATTCAAAGTTTTTGTGAGTCCCACTAATGAGGTTGAGTATAACTTTCAGTCCTTGTTCACTCAAAATACAAATTACATGGTCATTCCAGTTGAGGATGTGGTTACTGATCAGGTTTTGACCTTTTAACATTGCTGTCAATTTAACTCCTTGACTGTCTTGCAGTCTTCTATTGTGCTTTTCAAAGTAATTGGATCAATATGCCCATATGTTGAATTCTACTCATAATGTTTCTTGGCATACCATTGATCCATGTTTCAATTGCCTCCATATTCAGAAAGAGACTGATCAGCATATTAAAATGCATGTCTTGAGGTGGCCAGTAGGGATGAGTACAATTTCAGGCATGAGGTCTGGAATCAATTAAACTTGAATGGTTCCATAACATTGAGTACGTACTAATGTGTATGGTGTACAATTTAAATTATTTTTAATAGGAGGTTGGAAAGTTAGCAATGAGATGGATCAGGGAATAATAAATGGGTCCCAGTTATAATGCTGTTTGAATTATTTGTGAAGAAGCAGTCATTTTTTCTTTCCAAAAGCTTTGACCTTCTGCAGAAATTGAACATGTAATAAGTTGGACTACAGCCACACCACAATGCCCCATGTACACATTCTCACTGATTTAAATCAATTATTACCCTTAGGCTGCATGCCATGTTGTCACTGTTTACCTATTTGCCTCTATTCAGATATTCATAATCCATCCCCAAATCCATATTCTTGCAATCACTTGAGGAAAACTTCTGTATCCACCCTTGAAAACTGTAAAGTAAGTTAGACTTTACTTGTATGATTTTGATGTTCTAGGACATTTGCCTTTTTGTCACATATACATGGATCAATTATTATTCATGATAAATCTGAATAATCTGAGTCAAAGAGGGTTAATGTATCGAAACAGGATGCACTTTTAGGATGGATTTATCAGATCTCTAGTAGCTCTTAAATTGTAGACATTAGCCTACATTTTCCTCCAATGTACTTTTGATTATAATGAATATTCCACTTGTGTGTTATAATGGAAGAGGGGACATGAAGATAATTGAAGCATTTGGTTGAACTGGGTGATTTAATTAATTCTCTAGTTCATAACACAAACTGAGGCATTTAATCATCTCCAACCACTCTTGTTTTCAGTTCTTTGCGAGTTAACTCCACGAAGACCAGTATCCCGTCACCAAGTCACCTTTAATTTACAGGTGCATAATACTTGATACTGGCCCAACTAGAACAGAGTGAGCAGATCCTCTGACACTCTTGTTTATATCTGTCAGCCAGGACTTCTTGATTGGACTACATTAACAGCCCCAATCAGGGAACTCATATTCTATGAGGTCCCTCTGGCTGACCTCATTGCAATCACTACACTTTGTTTTATGGTTATTTTCAAAATGGACCTCCATTTAGATAGCCAGCTCACTTGCCTATGATCCAGTTTGGATCTAGACACTAATTTTGTGCTGCTATCGCTTCCTAAGTTCATCCACAGATCATCGGTTTTATGGGCAGGAAGTTGGCTGTTGCTATGCATGCTTATCTGCTGTTATTTAAGTGGGAGGTGGTAACATAGTGGTAAAGTCACTAGACAAGTAAGTCAGATTGCCAGGTTAGTGTTCTGGGGACATGGGCCTGAATCCTCCCATCATGCAATGTTATCCTGCAATCATTAGCTGCTTCTTTGGAACTATTTAATATTAAGAAATAGGTTCTAGTTAAAAATTCTTCAGTTAATCACAGAGATAGATTTCAGTGTAATTATAGGTACGCAAAAATAGCCAAAATATAATACAAGTATTAGGGGAAAACATTCAAACTTAAATGTGCAAGTTAATTAGTCTCGGGAAACTTTAACTCATTAGCTAAAGAGTACTATCAGTAGAAATGGCTGTAAAACTTTACATACGACTAATTTTATAATAGAAATCAATATTACAAATCTTATAGCAATTAGATAGAACCAACTGACTTTTGTTTTTTTTTAAAACAAAGGATTGGGAGACTGGAAAAATAGGAGTAACAGAATTTGATAGAGATAGCAAAGGAATCCAAGGGGTAACAATATTCAAGCAGTCCTTAGAGATAAGCAAGTCTGTGATATGTCTGAAGGAGTGTAACCAGTAACTTTGGAATAAGAAATAACAGGATGCATAGAGGGATTCCAAGGCCTGGCAGTTACAATGAATTACAGAAGTGAGGACCGCAGATGCTGGAGATCAGAGTCGAGAGTGTGGTGCTGGAAAAGCACAGCAGGTCAGGCAGCATCCAAGTAGCAGGAGAATTGACGATGATCCTCGGGTGCTGCCTGACCTGCTGTGCTTTTCCAGCACCACACTCTGAACTGGAAATTACAATGTCTGTTAAACACCATAAGATCTAAGAACCTGTCCAGAGAAATCCCCAGCATTGATTAGGTGTTTCACAGGATTAGATGTATAAAATAACAAGAAGGACACAGTGACCATGTTTTCTGTGATTATTGTAACACAAAATGTATAAAAAATGTTATATCTCACTGTGAAAATCAGAGTGTGTCACTGATCTCTCTTCCGATCGGAGCTCAAGATTATGGCAACATCACGGCCAGATTTGGGGGGGGAGGGGAAGGATCTTTGCCTCTCTCCTCGCATGATCTGGTGATTGTTTGAAATAAGAACAAAGACTCCATGTTCCTGAACCCTGTCTGCCTCCTGAGTCTTTGTTCCTGGTCAGGGGGTTTCGCTCCAACAAGAGCTATGTGAATGGCATGTACAAAGAGATGATCACAAAACAGGTGAAGAACAAAGAGGCAGACAGGCTTCTGCTGTCTTCGTTGCTAATTTGCTTTCCATTTTGGATGCTGGTGAAGACATTGTGTCCTCAGAGGGGTGTAGTCAGAACCAAGTTCTTAGCATCATGGACAGCTCAGCTGTGCTGGATTGGGGGAAAGAAGAAAGGAAGCTGTGATACACGAATCATTAGTTAGCGAAACAGACAGACATTTCTGTGGCATAGACATGACTCCAGAATGGTATGTTCCCTCCTAGTTCCAGGGCTGAGAAGGTCACTGAGTGACTAGAGGACATTCTTCATGGGGTGGGTGAACAGCCAGAGGGTATCAATGAAGGTAGCAGAAAAGTAGGAAAGGGAATGAAAACCTGAAGGCAGATTTCAAGAAACTAGGATGGAAAATGAAAAGAAATGCTTCATGGTTCACAATCGATATACATTCCTTCAAGCGGGAAACATTGAAAAAAGGAAGATGAACCAATTGTGGATAATAAAACAAGTTAAAGATGACATAAGAAAAGCAAGTGGTTTATAAGGATGTCCAAAAAACTAACCTTGAGAATTGGGAGCAATTTAGAACCTAGCAAAAGAGTAACAAGAAACAGTTAAAGAAAGGGTAAACAAAATATGAAGCGAAAAATATGACAGTGGACTATAAAAAACGTTTTCAAATAGATAAGAAGGGAAAAAAAAGCTAGGACAAATATGGTCCCATTATAGGTGGGGACAGGAGAATTTATGGTGGAGAATAGAGAAATGACAGGGAAACTAAACAGTTACAGGTTGGAAATCCTTGATCTGAAATACTTGGGATCAACTGGCTTTCAGGCAAAGGACCTCTTTGCTTTTTCAAAAGTCTTAATCTTAAAGATCTGTTCAGGCTTTTAGGTCTCATTTGGGGTGTAATTTTAAGATAAACAGCTGGCCATTTAAGTCTGAAATGAGTTGGAATGTCTTTACTCAGAGAATAGTGAATCTTTGGAATGCTCTCAGAAGGCTGTGGAAGCTTAATCATCGAGCACTTTCAAAAGATAACCTCTAGACTTCTGGAGACAAGTGACATAAAGCAATTATGGAGATGGTGTTGGGAAAGTGGCATTGAGGTAGATGATTAGCCACGATCTGATTAAATGACAGGGTAGGCCCAATGGGTTGAATGGTCCACTTATGTTTTTATGTTCCTAAAGGGATGTGTTGTTTGGTATTGTACACCTGTCATTAAAAAGTATGGCCTACCTACCTGGTGTCATAGCAGCATTGGAACCTATGTACCACATTACTTAGTTGTGTGGTAGGCAGAATGTCATTTTGACTTGATGGCAGCCTCCCGTTAGTGGAGAACACTACTCATGTGTTTATTGTAATATAGCAATGTGATATGGCCATTTTCACCTGTAGCTCAAATTGACTAATGTCACTTGGTAGGCAAAGCATCTAGCTGGGTATGGCACACATATTCCACTGTTTATGAGAAAAAAAAAACAAAGTGATGGAGAAACTCAGCAGATTTGGCGGCATAAGTAGAGACAGAAACACAGTTAACATTTCAAGTCCAATATGACTTTTTTTAAGAACTGAAAGATTGGTAAAGTGATTTCTTTTTATGCTGTTAAAAAAGTGGTGGGAGAGAGCTGAGTGACTATCCAAGGCCCCAAATTACACCTGCCCAGTGAAGTAGATATAATTGTACTTCTTTCAATCTAGTCTCTTGTAATTGCTGCTCAAAATGCAATCTGCTGCGCATGAGCAAGACATAATGTAGACCAGATGACAGCTTTGCAGAATACCTTGGGTCCATCTGCAAGAATGACCCTGACCTTCCAGTCACTTGTCATTTCAGTGCACCATCTAGTTTTCATGTAAAATGTGTGCCCTAGACCTGCTGCAATGCTCCAATGATACCCAAAATAAGCTTGAGGAACAGTACCTTGTATTCAGTTTAGCCTTACAGCTAACTTTGTGTTCAACAACTTCAGACCATGAACACTTCCCTCCATTTTGATAATCCTTTCTCCCTGTGTGTCTTGCTTTTATGGATTTGTTGTCATCAAAGCTGACATATTTCTGGCTGTTGAGACCCAGTGGCTTCTCCTTTTGCTTTTTTGGTCTGGGGCACTTTTCCTATCTGTTCCACTTGCTCTTCCTCCTACTTTATCAACAGCTTAAAAGCTATCATAGTTTTCAGCCCCTCCGTTCTGAAAAAGAGTCATGCTGAACTTAAAATAATAACTCCATTACTCTCTCCACAGATGTTGTCAAATCTAATGTGCTTAGCCAGTACTTTCTGTTTTATTTTAGTTCTCTGTGATCCAAGGTACTTTGCAATTATTCCACTGTTTATGACTAAAATCATGTCCAGAATAGAGAAAAAGAAATTCTTCAATTAACACCTTCAAACTAAACCAAAGTACCCTTGTTTTTCAAATATGGGAGGGTTAATTAGAGTGCATAGGTCATGGACCGGGCTTGTGAGTCAAGTGAACCTCATCATTGCTGAGTCTCTTCAGTACAAAAAAAACTCAGATAATATTTTACAGATGATACTGTGCATGGAATGAAATAGATTCCAACCAACAACCTCTTTATTTACAGGGCACTTAGACGGACATCTTGTGATAGTATATTGTGATTTCCGCACCATTGTGATGTAAGGTGGCAAGAGCTGCAACTGGTCTGAGGTTGAATAACACTTTATATTGAATGTCAGACCATTAAAAGTAATTCCAGAGCACTTCCTCTTTGCAGCAATGGCAGAATTATGCAAGCAGTTTGAACTAGCATTTTTTTAAATCTCCTAAAGTGAGCAAGTGGTCTCCGAGATTAAAATCAAAGTTATTAATGATAAAACATGAGCCAACTATAACAGCAGTCTTTATTATAATGTTACTGGCTTCATTAGGATTTGGAAGCTTGTCTACATTGTCTACATGTCTACATCTACATATGGATAATCCCTAATTAAAGAATGCCATGCATGGAGTGATCATATTCTGAGACAATCATTCCCAGAACTGTCGAAAGGGTTCTTCTGCTGAATAGATGACTGCAGTTTCACAATATTGATTAGTATATTGTAGAACCTCTCAACCTGATAAATGTCCTATCACTGTATTTTTTAGAGAGTTCACCATGTGTATCAATTGAGATAATTGGAAATTCTCAGCTATTCTAATGGCTTCAGAATATTTATTTATTTATACTTCAATGCAGTGCATGTAATTGAAGAGTAGCACAAAGTGTAAAGTATTAACAATTCTTTGAATTCTTTGGGAATCTTCAGAAGGTCCACAGTAGCAGCCTAGTTTTTCTATTGCTCTATTATTATTTTATTTCACTGTTCCTTTTGTAATAAAGTTAAAGCAATATTTATGACCTAAATAACCTCTATAACACTCAAATTACTTTGTTCCTGGAGAAAGGCACACTACCTGCGGCCAATTTTTGACAAATTAATAGATCTATTAAAACATTGTCACACCAAAAATTAAAGCAGTAATGTGTGTACATCATGGGAATGTGAATGCTACACATTCATTCTGCCTAACTCTATTCAAATGTTATGTCTAGCATCTTTTGTTATTAAGGACAGGTCAGAGCTATATTCGAGTGAATGTCTGTTCTTTTTATAGATAAACAAAAAATGGCATGTCTATCTTCACAATGTAAAACCATAATCAGCGATGCCTTTAAAATGAGTAATGCAAAACAATCACTGATCTAATGGAAACCATTTTTTCACCTTGCTTTGACTCTTTATCTTCACCACGCACATGTTAGATGAAATAAATACAAAATGACATTGTGTAAAAGCTTAATTTAAATGGCCAAATATTCTTGGTGCACTGTTGAGCATAATAATGATGTTAAAGTTCTATCTGGAAGTACAATAGTTCAAATATGTCTCCTTAATGTTAAGTTATACTTTAAAAGAAATGAAGAAAAAATGACTTGCTATTATTTAGCATCTTTCATACCGTTGGTAATTTCCAAAGTCCTGACCAATCAGAAAATACTTTTGCAGTGTATTCACAATTGTAATTTAAATCTCTATAAACCATGGAGGTATGCAGAACAGAAAAGGACATTTGTGGCACTCTGTATGTGCTAACATTTCACTCGAGCAACATCAAACTAATTTCATTATCCTGCTTTCAGTTGATAATCCTGTAACTTTTACATAAAATATTTATGAACCTTCCTCTTACAAGATGTTATTTCAAACTCTCCCTCTGCCAATATATTCCTCAATCATTCCATCAATCAAAATACTTCACCAAACCACCAGATACAAAATTTCTTAATATCTTTCTTAATTTTCTTAATGATACCATTCGTTCCTCAACCAAAGGTTCTAGCTTTCTCCTATCCACTGCAAACATTCTAAAATCTCTGTGAGATTTCTTCCGTGCATTCTCTGCTCCTGTGGAATTTGGCTCTCATGATAGTTATAGTTTCCCAACTCTGACAACAGCTCAATGATTTAATGATACTTACACCCTGCCATTTCTATTATAGGGTACGTAAGATTTCAGATGGTACTCTGTGACTTTGTCAGTGTTTTACAAAAATCATTTTAAGTTGCTGCTATATCCAACAATTCCCAATCTTTTGCCATTAGGGATCAGTAATGCAGATTAAAGTAAATGCATTACTTTTAGCATAATACTTCAAAAGAGGTAAAAATACTTTAGAGTACAACTTTTGGTAAGGAATCATACATAAATAATGTCCATGTTTTAAGAGAAAATTTAGATGTATTAGTACCTTAGTTTCACTGCATGATGTTCCAAATTATAAAGTGCAATCCTGCACTGAATATCAAAATAGGTTACTGTAACCCTTTTGGATTCAAGTGTGCTAGATTTATTCCTGGCAATTATTGGTGGTTTTCAACAAGGCTATTGTGTTTTGCTATTGGCATGTGTTAGACCCACCGACCTTGCAGATCTAAACTACTAAAACAAGTCATGGCCTTCAAACTAATGGTTTCCTTTAGTGGAGTAACTAAGATGAAATTTTGTTTGTGTTACATCGACATTTTTAAAAAAGTTAGAACGGGTAGATTTGTATACATCTTTTGGGGAGTGACTCCTGATTCCTGATGGAAATTGTGCGCCATAATTTTAATCAGTTTACAGAAGAACCTCGATTATCCAGCTTTTGATTAAACAAAGTTCGTATTATCCTAACAAGATCGCAAGATGATGATGTTTGGCTAACTATGTTATCTGGCAATCGATTATCCAGCGTTCGATTAACTGAACAAAATACTCCCTTCCCCTGCTCTTCAGATAATCAAGCTTCCTCTGTAGTTGTTTATACACACAGTTTATTACATTTTGGCAATTGGACTATGAAATATAAAGTGAACATTCAGTTTCTTTTGCATATGAATTGATGGCTGGACAACAGGTCTATTGGTGTTGAACATTGTAATGATGTAACAGTAATGATTAACAGAGAAATTAGCTTTTTGCTCCATTTATTATGCGCATGTATTACCAGAGTAAATGGTTGAGTGACATGTTTGGCTTTGAGTATCCATGAAACATGATGAGAAGTAATCAAATGGAATGATAAATACTGGAACATTTCTTTAACATGTGTTGGTAATTCGGGTTTTTTAAAGTCATATTTTTAACCATCATTATTTTCCTTGAAGAGGCCATTGATATTCCTCTGATCAATGACTTTTAATTACACCTACATACAAAGATTATTGACCAGTTGACTTAAATAACACAAATCAATTTGAAATTGACAAATTATTTAACTCATGACTAGTCTTTCATTAGTCAATAGACAATAGACAATAGGTGCAGGAGTAGGCCATTCTGTCCTTCGAGCCTGCACCACCATTTAATATGATAATGGATGATCATCCTTAATCAGTATCCTGTTCCTACCTTATCTCCATAACCCTTGATTCCACTATCCTTGAGAGCTCTATCCAACTCTTTCTTAAATGAATCCAGAGACTGGGCCTCCACTGCCCTGTGGGGAAGAGCATTCCACACAGCCACCACTCTCTGGTTGAAGCAGTTTCTCCTCATCTCTGTCCTAAATGGTCTACCCCGTATTTTTAAGCTGGTGTCCTCTGGTTCGGCACTCACCCATCAGCGGAAACATGTTTCCTGCTGCCAGAGTGTCCAATGGGAGAACAATGGGAAGTGTCTTTATATTGTTAAAATATAGCCCCTAGGTACTAGACATCATTTGAAAATGAGTTGTACTGTATTTTCATGCAGGAGAGAGAAATTAAACAGAATTTAGAACAAATGCATACAAGACACAATCTTTATGAAAAATATCAATTGCAGGGGAAAATATAGATAAAATGATACTACAGAAAAATGGAGTGCTCAATACTTTGACCGTTCCACAATGAAAGTCTGATAATATACAAAAGGTCTTGGAAAAAAAAATACAGCAAGAAATAACAGTTGCACAAAGAGTTATTCAATGAGTCTGTCCTGTTCTTCTTAGTTATCTATTATGTTGCAATGAATGCGTGCTGGCAAATGTCATGCAAAAAGGAAAATGTCACATTTGATCAACACTGATTATCAATAGAAGGTGGAAAATGATTTATACCTACCCAAGGTTAATATTAGTTTAATGTGTCGCAGTATGAAGGAAGAAAAGACAGATTCTGTGGTACAATTCCAGATGAACTCTGCTCTTAGTCAAGCAGATGAGAAAATGCAAGGCAGTGCAGATTTGTTTTCCATTTGTCTCCTTTACAAAGATAAATAATTTTTATTTAAAACTTTGAAATTTCACTGATGAAGTGTAAAAGTTACAATTCCCATATAGAATACTGTAGTGGATTGTAATGGTGGACAAAAGAATTCTTGAAGCAACAGGACTTTTTCAGAAGGGTCAGCTCATAAGAATTCTTTAGGTGAATAAAGCTTTATGTTTCCTGTGGTTATACTGAATTACAGAGAATGTACAGCACAAAAACTGGCCAACTTGTCTCTGCTTGTGTTTATGTTCCACATAAGCCTGCCCTACCTCATCTAATTTTATCAGCTTTATTTTTTTTCTCTCGTGTCTTACCTACCTTTATATGTGGATTTACACCATTTCCCTTAATAAGAAGCAAGTTCCACAATCTAATCACTCTGGTAAATTATTCTCTCAATGATTCCACATTGTATTTATTAATCACTAAATTTTAGTTATGACCTATTGTTTTGAACTCCCTATCAAATAAAAATGCCTTTCCTATTCACCCAACGAACCAGCTTCAAAATTTTGCAGATCTCTAATTTGCCAACTTTAAACTTAGCTTTTTCTAAAGAAAATATCCTAAACCAGTTCAGTCTTCCATGATGGTTGTAACTTCTCTGTCCAGTCAGCATAATAATAAATATCTCCATAACCTCTATTTCCTTTTATACTATCAAGAACAGAATTGTGCCTCGCATTGGTAATTACAATTTATTAATGCTTTTATATAAGAATATTTATTTTGGTTTCTATTTTTCAATACAATTCTTCTAAAAATGAACCCATTCCATTGTTTGCATATATGATGGCTTTGTTCACTTGCACTGCCATTTGTAATATTTGAGGCACCAGAATGCTATCATACCAATTCATGATTTAAGCTATGCTGGAAATTTCTCCCATTGAATTGCAAGGGTTGAGAGTGGCTTGGTTATGGTTTTTTTTATTTGTTTATCAGATGTGAACATCACAGATAAGGTCAGCATTTGATACCATTGCCCTTGAAGGCAGGGAGGAGCCACCTTCTTGAACCATTGCAATGCACATGCTGAAGATATACTCATGGTGCTACTGGGAAGTAAGTTTCAGGACTTTGACCCAAGGTATTCCATATTGCTGTGTGCTTGTGCCTATAGGGACCTGAGAGTGGATATTTGAACTCTTGCTCAGTCTGTATCTCTTCTAACATGTTACCTCAGCTTTCATATCTTAGTCATTATTCCTTGTTCCTTCCACTTCTGCTACTCTGCTTTAACTATTTATTGGATCCAGCTTTTCTTATTTACTTGTCTCATTATCACCGCCTTCTTTTCACCATCATGCTTTTATTCATTTAGTCATTACAGGTCTATAGATCATCCTTTTATTTCTTTCTCCCATGTCACCACTACTAACCATCTCCAAATTCCTTGTCTCCGTTCTTTTGTATAAACTGTTCAGTCTTTAGAACTGTCATCAACTGGTGTCAAAAGAACATCAGGCTTCTCAGTACGTCCTTCCAATGGGCAAGGCTCCACTTTTGGAAAATCACCTTTTGAGTGCTAACTCCTGCAATAATCTGTACACTTAATTCCTGCCAACTTTATGCTTTCCTGAAAATATTATTTGACTGAATTTGTGTTAGTTTTATGACATTCAACACTGTTGATGAAGTCAATGGAGAGTTAGGCAATGCATCTATGGTGACCCAACCTACCAAGATTTCTTTTTCAGGGAGGATTGTGGGGTGGAGGCCATCAGGAGAAGATGGTCAGAGATAGTAGAGGCAAGGAAGGGCAGTGACCTTCAGCAACCAAACTGCCGCGTCTCCCTTCTGTGTCATCAAAGGCCCAATACTGGGGCGAATTGATGCCTTGACCCACAATCCAGTGGGATAACGTTTTGAGGTTCCATTGTCAAGTAAGCAGCCATTTTTCCTAACTGCTGGAAAGGCAAGTAATCAGATCCGTGGCAAGTTAAGAGGTCATTAGTCCACAACTAAAGGGTCTTAATTGGTTGTGAGTCAGGAAAGGTCTTCTTTCCCAGCAATTAATGCTGAGGTAGTGGTTTGGGGGTCGGTTACCTCTCCAGTGTCAACCTTCCTCATTATATGCCCTTCCTGCCACCTGCCCCTCCAATTATTAGGAGAAAATGCCACCCTTAGACATTTTTTTAAAGATCCACTTAGATTCAAAACACCAACCTATACTAGATGTCAAAAGAAAATGCATATTTCTATAATGCTAAATTTAGCAGAAGTCATGATCAATCTGTTTCGACAGTTGGTCAGATTCAATATCAGTACAATGCAGGTGAACTTCTTTGCCCTTTTCATGGTGTTTGAAGGACACAAGAATTTTATTTTAGGCAAGAAATTCAAATAGAAGCAAGTTCTGCCATGAAAGTCTCTGGAGTTGACTTTATATTTTTGAGTGCTAACTCCTGCAATAGTGCTTTCTCTTTATTTTCTCATTGGCAGCTTTATTTGTGTATCTTTCGGCCAGGAATGAAGCAGCTGTGGGTATCCTGGAGGCGCACTGAGTGATTCAGCATAAGGCACATTAAGTGCCAGGATTAGGCAATAATGAGGGTTGCTATCCCTTCTCTGCAAATCGAGATTATTTTTAACCAAAAGCACCATACTTTCTGTGGTGTATCTCATTTGCAGGGAGCAAATGTCACAAATTTGGACATTTGCTGTGCACATCTCTCTGACCATTTAAAACAATGGTTGAAAATCACATATAATGCGCTCTTGAAATCTGTTTCATGCAGACCTTTAATACCAAATTTTAAAAGTTGGAAGATTACCCCCATTGTGCTACAGCTTCACAACGATTGTTCATTTTTTTTGATCTCACTAAAATCAGTGCAAAATCCATTTCACAGTGAGTTAAATCATATATATATAGAAAACAATTTCAGCGCTTCAGGTGTCAAAGCATATAATGCATTTACAAAACTCTAGGGTCAGTGCAACACATTTATAAAGTGCCGATGTAAAATCCATTAGTCCCACCAGCTGTCATGAATTTTGCTTTTTGGATTGTATAGTGTCTATAAAAGATGGACCACGAATCTTTCAACTTTGGAATCACTTCACTACATGAGTAGCATTTTATTCTAAAAGAATTGAAATTGAACCTTAAAAGCCTAAACCATTTTGCTTCAACTGACGAGAAATTCTTCTGTGGATGTATCCTAAAAATTAAAAATAAATACATCCATTTCTGTGCTAAGTGGCCCTGGAAGAGGGCGGCACGGTCGCACAGTGGTTAGCACTGCTGCCTCACAGCGCCTGAGACCCGGGTTCAATTCCCGCCTCAGGCGACTGACTGTGTGGAGTTTGCACGTTCTCCCCGTGTCTGCGTGGGTTTCCTCCGGGTGCTCCGGTTTCCTCCCACAGTCCAAAAGATGCGCAGGGTCAGGTGAATTGGCCATGCTAAATTGCCTGTAGTGTTAGGTAAGGGGTAAATGTAGGGGTATGGGTGGGTTTCGCTTCGGCGGGTCGGTGTGGACTTGTTGGGCCGAAGGGCCTGTTTCCACACTGTAATCTAATCTAAGTCTGTTACGTTAAGTTTCACTCAAATTATTTGCGAATCTCATTCAAATGTGTTTGAATGTAAAACCATCTGAAAATCAATGGATGCAGTCAGGTCTAAATCACTCACAACATATATTCCTTTTTTTCAAACATAAAATTAAGATTTCAACTCATTCAACCATCCTCCATGCATATTAAGTATGCTGTTCAAGAATCTGCAATAGAAGGTTTTCAATTTTTAATATCACTTACACCGTAAAAATGCATTATTGACAGTAACAGTTACATTCTGGATCAGTGGTCCTGGAAGAGCACAGCAATTCAGGCAGCATCCAACAAGCAGCGAAATCGATGTTTCGGGCAAAAGCCATGCAGATCCCAGTCAGGATAAAAGCAAATGCTCAAATTACTGTAATAAAATGGCACAGAATAGTTGGCTTCATAATGTGCCTGAAAAACTGAGTGTAATTTAAAGAGAGCATCTGAACAAACACAACTGCAGGAAATGACCTTAAAAAGGGTTTTCAACTTTGGACTCAGGCCATTATAAAACACAAAGATGTAGTTGAATGGAGGGATCATTTGTTGATCATAAAAGATCAAGAAGGTAGTGTGTAGACCTATCAGAATAATAGAGCAATATAAATGTTAAAATTGTGTGGATAATTTGCTTTCTTGTGAGATCAAAGGTTGAGGAATTAATTAATTAGGGAGTCTAAATTTATAAGGGGAATTTATAAATAGAGAAACTCTTTACCCTGGCAAAAAGCTCCTGAAGGAAAAAAGACTATGACTTTAAACTTGACACTAGAACATTTATACATGAAATAAGTAAATGACAAATATGAACTCCCCCCTAAAAAGCTCTAAATGCCGGTTGGCTAAAAGACCGCAATTAGTTGAAATATTTCTGTGGCAGGCAGTAGGAACAAGAGAGTCTCTTGATCAACCCAAACCATGTGGTAGTTGTAACACCACAGTTTCCTCATGTTAAAATAGTCTATGCACAGATTGTTGTCACAGGCTTTACACAATGGTAAGCATCTTCCTCATTTCAAGGGACTGTTAGAAGAAGACATGATAATTTATCAAACCTTTAGACTCCTAACAACATTTTATCTTATGCTTTAACTGTCTATTTAATTTTAACTCTTTGCAAAACCTGACATTCTCAGCATTTTAAGGGGACGTGAAGACAACAGTCTATGCACTGTTAGCACAGATGCTTCTGCCAGCATCTATAAGTCTGAATGCCTTGTACCTGGGCCACTCTTTAATCTTTAAGAACAAAGGTTTGCTATCAGTATAATCTAGAACAGAGCATATGACTTTCTTTCGCCCATTTAACCCTATATTAGAAACATAGTCCAAAAATAGAACAATATGATAAAATACTTCATTTGTTACACTGTGGTGAGGCTGGCATCAGAGAAGCAAAATCATTTTGCTATTTACTTTCCAACCATATCATTTTGAGTATGATATAAGTCTTTTCTTGGACTGAGTATAACATTGAAGCTGGAATGATCGAGAAGTCAATACTTTTCTCATCAAAACATCTCACTGAAAATGTACAGAGATATATCATCACAACAACGGAAATAGTTAAAAATTGAGAAGAGAATAACTGTAGGGCAGAAACGTGTATCTTTGGCTTTATTTTAGGCTATAAATATTCAATATTGCCATAAGATCACAAGGAGCAGCAATTAGGCCATTCAGCCCATCGAGTCTGTTCTGCCATTCAATCATTACCTTTCATCTTCAAATATTTTTGTTAAGATCCCTGCCTTCCTGTTTGTCACTGAAACTTAATCCAGACAAATGTAGAAAGTGCTTGATTTTAAAAATAAAGCATAAAAATTGCAATATGATATTCATGATGGCATTGTTCATTCAGTTTACCTTAAACACAAGGAAATTCTCATACCTGAGGCATTGGCAAGTTTAGATTGGTCTCAGCAGTCTCAGCTTAAAGGAAGGAAATTGACCAAGCCTTTCCTGATTTTTAGCCATTCCACATTATATCTGGTGATATGTACTGACTCAGTGAAGTTAGAAACAGACTAGACCGTGATGTCCTTGTGATCGAACAGACCATCACAACTAACATATTTGAGCAAGTGCGAAGTCTAAGCAAGGAGTGAATGCCTTGAAGAGAGAAGCAGGAAAACAGACTTTGCATGTTTATTTTGTACTCCTTATGAGGAAAATGCTGTTGTTAATTAATTTAATTCATTTCCACCTCACCTAATTCAACAGCTATAATTCAACAATTGTAACCCAGTTTAAAGAAAAGACTTTTGTATGAAAGGAAAAATGGAATAATTTTGCAATTTACTTTCCAACCATATCATTTTGAGTATGATATAAGTCTTTTCTTGGACTGAGTTGATCAGAAAAGCTGATCAACATATACTGAGCTAAAGGCTGTTTGTATAGATCTGCGGTTGAACTGAGAAATAATAGCTGCAGGTGAAACTGAGAAGCTAAAATAACCAGAACAGCATGCTTGCACCTGTATGTGGACATGAACATAGTGCAACCTTCAGCCTTAAACAAATAAATAAATGTACAAGGACAGATGTTATATAACAAAGTTCTGCAAAATCATCTCCTTGCATCGATCCCATCTGCGTTGCTATTCTGTTTCATTATATGCACACCCCATGGAACAATATTCTCTTCCTGCTCAACCGGCTGTCTAAATAGTACCAGTGAATGTGTGCAATGATTATAGCTTGAAACAAGTAGTTATATTTCATCATTCTATACAGTATACACTACAGAGATTGAAACAAATTCTTCTTACATGTATAAAGAATTCTGTTAGATATAACAGCATTGTGATATCGGTTTGAAAATCCCGTTCTTTCAAAAGGCTTAAAAATGCATTTTTAAACACTACAAATCAATTAATAATGGCATACAAATGCTTAAAAATAATAAGAAAATAGTTATTTTTGTAGGGAATGACTTTGAAGCAAACACAAGGGAAATATGAAAGGATCCTTCTCATATGAATGTACAAGACAATTGTTTGAGGATGGGATTTGAATGCTCATGGAAGTGATTCTTAAATGTGCATGTAATTAAATAAATACATCATTTCAAAATAAAAATTTATACTGGACATGAGTAGAATATCTAATGCATTATTTTTAAAGAAGCAATAGAAAACTGAAAGTTATAGGGTCGATGATAAACCTACTCATTCAGGGTGTAGGTTTGATATCCAGACGTTTCATTACCTGGCTAGGTAACATCATCAGTGGCGACCTCCAAGTGAAGCTAAGCTGTTGTCTCCTGCTTTCTATTTTTATTTTCTCCTGGATGGGGTTCCTGGGGTTTGTGGTGATGTCATTTCCTGTTCGTTTTCTGAGGGGTTGATAGATGGCATTTAGATCTATGTGCTTTTTTATGGCGTTGTGGTTGGAGTGCCAGGCCTCTAGAAATTCTCTGGCACGTCTTTGCTTAGCCTATCCTAGGATAGATGTGTTGTCCCAGTCGAAATGGTGTTTTTTTACATCCGTGTGTAGGGCTACCAGGGAGAGGTGGTCGTGTCTTTTTGTGGCTAGCTGGTGTTCGTGTATCCTGGTGGCTAACTTTCTTCCTGTTTGTCCTACGTAGTGTTTGTGGCAGTCCTTGCATGGAATTTTATAGATGACGTTGGTTTTGTCCATGGGTTGTACTGGGTCTTTTAAGTTTGTTAGTTTTTGTTTGAGAGTGTTGGTGGGTTTGTGTGCATCTTGGAGAAATTCATTCACTTCTTCAGGCAGCAGAGGCATTGAGGAGGCGATATCTGCTGCGTCAATCTCAGATTCCAAGGTATCTTCAACAATTGACGACAGGGAGAACCCAAGGGTTCCGAATCAGTTGGAAAGGCTGTTGAAGAACCAGGCACATTATGCTCCTGTACTATTTCCAAATTTGCAGCTTTATATGGTCCATGTGCTTGTTCAGGACCGTTGCACCTATCCAAAATTTATGAATCAGTCGACCATGTTTCTTACCTATGCAGGACCACTCCCATGGTTCCTTCACTAATTTTTGACTCTCACTTCGGGGAGAGTCATGTGTCTAGCATTGGCATTCCTGATGCTGTTTCACCCTCCTTCCCAAGTTCAGATTTAATCTGGTGTAGAGTGTTCTCCCCATCAGCAACTCTGCTGGAGCTATCCCTGAATGAGCAGTGGCCCTGTAATCAAAACGGAACCGGGACAGTTTGCTATCTAGTGAAGCTACAGGATGTTTCTTTAATCCTGCCTTTGAAGTGTGGACTGCTCTTTCTGCCAGAACATTGGATGGTGGATGTTATGGAACTGTCCTTATACGTCGAATACCATTTGACTTTAGGAAATACTCAAATTGCTTGCTGGCAAACACTGACCTGTTATCTGTGACCAACACTTCAAGGAATCCATGTCTTGCAAAAGATGCACCCAATTTTTCTATCATCGTCCCTGTGTTTGATAAATGAACTCTATGCATATCCAACTACTTTGAGTGCGCACCCACAATGACGAAGAACATTGAGCCCTGAAAGGGTCAGCATAGTCGATATGTAACCAAGTCCAGGGTTCACTGGCCATTCTCACTAATGTGGGGGAGCTATTGGCAATACTTTTTGTCCTTGTTGACACTCTGGGTACAGCTCGACCAATGCAGCTGTTTCTGCAACCACTCCCTGCCACCAGACATAACTTCCCATTCTGGAAACTCCTGAGTAACCCTGGTTGAGTTCAGCCAGTATCTGGTAGTGACACTCACTCAGAACAATCAGTCATGTGCTCCATCATAATACACCGTCTCCTAATGTAATCTGGTTTCTCTGGGTACAAAAAGGTTTCAATCTGGGTTGTGATGGCCCTTTGGTTTCCCCCATCACCCTCAGCTATTTCAGTTTTGCCAGGACTGGATCTTGCTGCATCTAAAATCTGATATTGTCAGCTGTGACTGGAAGTGTGTCCAGAAAATTTAAAACCATTACGGACTCTTCCAGTGGAAATACCACCAGATGGCGGTCCAACTCGTAATTATTTGTACTTAGGATTATAGCCTACCACTGAACTCAGCTTGAAACTGTGGGTGGCACTGCCTTGTCATAGAATCACAGAATCCTACTGCGTGGAAACAGACTATTCAGCTCAATGAATCCACATTGACCCTCCGAAGTGCAACCCACAGACTCTTCCTCCTACCCTATTCCTGTAACCCTGCATTTCCCATGGGTAATGCACCTAACCTGCACATCCTAAACTACACTATGGGCTCGTTAGCATGGCCAATCCACCCTGCACATCTTTGGACTGTCCTCTTCAAATAGACCTAGTAGGGGTTTGTGGTCTGTTATTATTACAAATTTACATCCGTGACAGTATTGGTAGAACGTCCTGATTCCAAATATGACTGCCAAACCTTGCCCCTCCATTTTAGATGCAGCAAGATCCAGTCCTGGCTAAATTACACTTTGCATTAGCCAAAGTCCTGGATGCATATGCTATTGGACAAAGCTCTTTACTGGGCCACCTATGAGCTAATAATTCCTTGATGTTCTACAGGAAGGCATCACATGTCAATACCTGATCTCACTTAGGATTATAGAGTGCCAACACCTTAGAAAATGATAGCTGTCTCTTCACTTTCCTGAAAATTTTGTCTTGCCTACAAGACCATTTCCCAGACTGACTTTTTTTAAGAGATTATGCAAAGGTGCCAGGATGGAAGCCAAGTTATGTAGGAACTTTTTGTAATAATTCACCAGCCCAAGGACAGACCTAAGCTCCAGTACAGACATGGAAGCCCAAGGCATCTTTGATCGCCCTCACTTTTATCTTCCAAAGGTGTAACCTGATCTTGTAGACTCCGCCGTCCATGTCGGTCACTTGGGGTGCCAGGAACATAATTCTTCCCTCGTAATGTGTTCCCCTAGCTTGGAGAAATACTTAAGTACTATGTCCACATTCTTTAACTGTTCTTTATTAGTCTTCCTGGTTATTAGCACATCACCTAGATAAATGGTGACCTCGGGTAGACTTTGTAAAATGTTCTGTCTAACGAAAAATGGCAAAGGCTGATGTACCCCAACTGGCTGTCTCATATATTGGTACAACTCTTTATGGGTATTAACTGTAACATACTTCTGGGAATCCTCAACTAACCTCAATTACAAGCACACATGGCTCATATCCAGCTTTGGGAAGGAGATCCCCCTTGTCAGCTTTGTATATAAATCCTCTACACAAGGGATTAGACATTCATCCAGCTGCAAAAGCCAAGTTAATGTTTGTTTAAAATCCCCACACATTCACATGGCTGGTGATGCCCATGCTGCAAACTGGACTGCTTTGATAATTCCTTCACTTTCTAGCCTTCTCATTTCTGCATCTACTTTTGCCCATAAGGCAAATGGTACAAGGCAAGTTTGCAGAATCATGGAATTGCTTCCTGGTCAGATACTGGAATCTGTACTGAAAACAACAAATGCTGGAGATCACAATGGGTCAGTGGAGAGAGAGCAAGCTAACGTTTCAAGTATAGATGACTCTTCATCCTGATTGGACCAGATTAACAGCCCCAATAAGGGAACTCATATTCTATGAGATCCACCTGGCTAACCACATTACAATCACTACTCCATCTACAAAGCACAAGTCAGGAGTATTTCCTTCTTGCCTGGATGGATGCAGCTCCAACAGCACTCAAGAAGCTTGACACCATCCAGGACAAAACAATTTGCTTAATTAGTACCACATCCAGAAGTATTCACTCTCACCATCACCTACACTCAGCAGCATCTACATAATGCATTGCAGAAATTCACCAAAGATCCTTAGACAGTATCTTCCAAACCCACAACCACTTCCATCCAGAAGGACATGGGCAGCAGATACATGGGAACTCTACCACCTGTATGTTGAGTTTCACTCAAAATCCTGACTTGGAAATATATCGCCATTACCTCACTATCACTGGAAGTCCCTCCCTAAGTTCATTGCAAGTCTACCTACAGCACATGGATTGGAGCAGTTCAGTGAGTCAGCTGACCACCACCTTCTCAAGGACAACCAGGGACAGGCAATAAATACTGGCCACTGACACCCATGATTCATGATTGAATTAAAAAAAAAGGCAAGTCTGATCCAGGCTTCATGCTGCCATTTTTTTATTTCCTCAAGTAGTTCTGGATATCTTCCTCAATTAAACTTGTCCCAATCATCAGACAAAAACTAAAAGAACTGTGGATGCTGAAAATCAGAAACAAAAGCAGAAATTACTAGAAAAGCTCAGCAGGTCTGGCAGCATCGGTGGAGAGAAATCAAAGTCAATGTTTTGGGTCCAGTGATTTTGAGGAAGGGTCACTGGACCTGAAATGTCAACGCTGATTTCTCTTCACTGGACTTTCTGAAAATTTCTTTTCCAGTAATTTCTGTTTTTGTTCCCATTCATCAGATCTTTTTTTTTCCCAGTTGACACTAGGACAGTAAGTTGCAATTTAAAAAAAAGGAATTTACAACTGGATATGAAAAGGAAAGTGACTAGACTAAAATTTGGCAGATTTAATGTGAAAGCATGAGGTTACCCATTTTGGTCACAAGACTACAAAGGCAATTTATCTAAATGGAAGCCATGATGTGGGCGTTGGACTGGGGTGGGGAAGGTCAAACATCATATAACATCAGGTTATAGTTCAACAGGTTTATTTGAAATCACAAGCTATCAGAGATGCTCCGAAAGCTTGTGATTTCAAATAAACCTGTTGGACTATAATCTGGTGTTGTGTGACTTCTGATTTTATCTAAATGGTGTAAAATTTCAGAGTGCTTTGGTGCAGAAGTGCCCCTGTCCATGAATCCCACAAAACTAGTATCCACATAGAGCAGGTAATAAGGAAGGAAAATGGAATTTTGGCATTTACTGCTAAAGGATAGAGTATGAAAGAAGGGAAGTGTCGCTCCCATTGTGCAGGGCATTAATGAGACTGGACCTGGAGTACTGCGCACTGTTTTGATGCTCATAATTGTGGTGATATGTAGTTGCATTGGAGACAGTTCAGAGGAGATTCACTAGATTGTTTCCAGAGATGAGGGATTTGTCTCATGAAAAGAGATTAAGCAGTTTGGATGTATATTCTCCAGAGTTTAGAAGAATGACAGGATATCTAATTGCCATATATAAGATGCTAAAGTGAATTGACAAAGTAGAGGTAGAGAGAATGTTTCCTCTTGTGGGGCAATCTAGAATGAGAGGTCCTAGGTATACAATAAGGGGTAGTAGAATTAAAACAGAGACAAGGAGAAATTTCTTATCTCAAAGAGCCATGAAACTGTGGCATTCAGAATCCTAACCTGAATATAATCGACCAGATTTTTAAATTAGTAACAGGTTGAAGAGTTATGGAGAGTGGACAGGAAGTGGAGTTGTGGTTGAGATGAGATCAGCTATGATTGCATCGAATAGTGGAGTAAGCTTGAGGGGATGAATTGCCTACTCCTGCTCCTAGTTCTTCCGTTCTTAATACAAGATCTGTACTTCCTAACCATACCATCTAGGTGAGCTCACTAAACTATCCCCAAAAATTCTAACTTCTGATTACTCTCTACAGAAAATTCTTTTTGACATTTGCCTTAGATGTTCTTTTTACAAGATCTAATCCTTATACTTTTGACTAACATCCTAGCACTCTTAAATTTATGCTCCAAATTAATCATATTTCCACCACTTATGATCTTATATATTTCTATGAAGTTACATTATTTTCAAGTTTAATACAGCTTATAACTCATTCCTTTGATGTTGAGGATTAGATTAGTTCTTTAATTATAATTAGGAATATGGGGACAGTGTTAGGCCAATTCACTCATTAAGCCAATTCCATATTCAATGCAAACATGGCTGAACTGTCTTTAACTTCATATAACCATCTTTGCTTGGGGCTGTTGGTAGTATCCCTCTCTCTGATCCAGAAGACCTGGGTTCAAGTCCCACCTACACCAGACGTGTGTAAAAACAGGTCTGAAAAAAATGATTGGAAGTATCCACCAATCTTTGCCTCATATTCCTTGATAGTTTTGGTCAATAACGATCTTATCAGGCTCGGTTTAAATTTAACAATTGATCTCACCATTTGTTAACATTTATGGAGGATAGTTCTAAAATACAACCATCCATGAGAAAGTACTCCTTAATTTCTCCTTTGAGTTTCCTTGCTCTAAGTTTTGATGAGGCATCCCAGTTCCAGACTCCTCAATTAGTGGAAATAGTTTCTCTCTCCACCATATCTGTTTTCTTAATACCTTGAAAACTTTCATTAATCCCCCTTAAATTCCATGCATGATACACTTACATATGTTATTTAAATATGTAAATCTATTGTTTTAAGGTACTTTTGTTAAAAAAAATGTATGTACTCACTAGGCCTAATGAGAAGTGGATTGTTGCTAATGGTCGAAAGAAAATTGCACTAGTTGTGTAAGTATGGCTTTTGAAAACAATTCATTTGATTATAGACATAATCAGAAAAGAATTACCTTCCCAAGATACCAATGCATTGACCACAAAAGTGTTTCATATTGGTGTTAGAAATCATACAGAAATATGATTTGTGGGATGTGATTCCAATTCTGTATGCATTATCAATGTTGTCATATCTTGTACTTTGACTTGCAATTATAGAGTCATAGAGATGTACACTAACTCGTCCATGCTGACCAGATATCCCAAACCAATCTAGTCCCACCTACCATCACCCAGCCCATATCCCTCCAAACCCTTCCTATTCATATACCCATCCAGATGCCTTTTAAATGCTGCAATTGTACGAGCCTCCACCACTTCCTCTGTCAGCTCATTCCATGCATGTACCACCCTCTGCATGAATAAGTTGCCCCTTAGGTTAATTACTGCATTTTGAAACCTGTATGAAATTAATGAAATTTTATTTTTTGTTTGTTGTTTCTGTGATCACAATCTGAATTGTGATTCCATTTGTGAAATATTGCTCTGGACTCTCCAAAAGGTACCCAGCTGAGGTCCACCTAGATCTCAATCAATTGGAAATCACTGACTTGATGATAATGTTCATATTTCTGCATTTCATCTTGTAAAAGAGCCCTTGATGAATTTAAACCTTGTTGAATGTGGTGTAGTCTGTATTATTTCAGTATTTTGTAGATATTGAATTTCTTCATTATGATAAGAAATTCCACATATTCGCAACTTTTAAAAATAAAATTGAAGTTTGTTAATTAGTTTATTCTCCACCTTAATTCCACTTGCATTCACTATCAATTTTAAAATAAACTTTAAAATAAATGAATTCAGTAGTTTTTAATTCCCAATTTGCTGTGTATGAATGTGACTGACTGCTCATTTATATGCTGATAACATAGTGGCTGTATGTCTAGAGTTCCCTTGATTTGACACCAGAAACAAGTTGCTGTTGGAAAAGGTAAGTCTGTAACATGGGATGACTATATCTTTATAATCTTTAAAGATTAGCAGTGAATGCCTGTTTGCTGTTGACTACAAAATACAGCCAATAATGTGAACTGTCTTCTGAAGTAAGGTGGATTCCTATGTTAAAAGTCATTTTCTCCTGTGCAGTAAATTGGGATATTCTGACTTACTTAAATAAAACATAGAATTTTTGCATATATCAAACATCAGAATGGCATTAATATTTAAATTTAATAAAGTCGCACATAAAAATTTCTTTCAACAGTTTACATTATGATGGTAATGATGTATATTAGTTGGAGTATGAATAGCGATCAATGGTAGCAGCCTCAAGCAAAGCAAAAAGTAACAATAACTTATTAATGTGGTAATTTGTAATTGCTGTCTGCATTTTTGAAATTAACCATTTGTATTCAAATATAGAATAATAAATAAACATGAGTCTAACGCGCCCAACACATGCAAATATAATAATTCACACATTCAAAAACATGAAAAAGAAATTATTCATTGCTAGATTTCATTGTTTTCAAATCTTGCCTCTCCTCAATGGCCGAAACTAAGACTTACACTCAGCTAATAATTTGTGGAAATTTCTCTCAGCAAATAACATTCAACAGACCAGACTTCTTAAAAGAATTCCTAAACTTATGCACTGTTGACATTGGCAGGGAGTAACATTAGTAAGATCATTCAGCCTGACCATTCAACAGTAAATTTTATATTACTATGTAAAGGATTTTTTAAAAAAGATCCTGCAGTAGCATTGTAGTATATCAGGGGCAGAGTAACCACCATCCAAAATAAAAATCAATAATATTATGTTGCCACGCCAACCCACAAGAGTATAAAGTTGAAATGTTTTATTTAGAATGTTTGAAGTGTGAATTTACGAGCAGAAATTAGAACATCAAATTATAGATAAGACAATACAAATCAAAAAACTGTGGATGCTGGAGATCTGAAACAAAAACAGAAAGTGCTGGAGAAACTCAACAGGTCTGGCAGCATCTTAAAGAGAGAAACAGAGTTAACATGTCAAATCCAGTGACACATCGTCAGAACTGAGAGCAGTTGGGAAATGGTGATATTGATGCTGACGATGCAAGGGTTGGGTCGGTGGGAGAGAAGGAGTTAGTTGAATAAATGCAGATGATTCCTAAAACAGAAAGAAAGAGAGAGAAGAAGGAAACAGAATAATTTTTACCTATTCATACATCCTGTAAACACTCAAGTGTTCAGCATTAACGGGCAGGGAAGGAAGAGTTGATTCCCTTTTAGATATTCTCTGCAGATTGCAGACCGGCCACCATTTCCTCTCTCCCCAGACACAAAGTATTCCTTACCCACAATGTGTTCATCCTGGTCTGTACTCCTGGGCTCTGGAGAGGTCCCACAGCCATCTTTGTCCAGATTCTATCAGCCTGCCTTTTTTGGAACTGCCTGAAGTCCCAGCAGTGATCATTACTCTGCTAGGCCAAGATATCTTCTTACCATTTGACTGCCCAAAAGCTCTTCCATGGAAGACTTCCTCACAGAAAGAAGAAGGTCTACCTCAGGCTGATTACAGACTTGATTCACAACTTGAAGGGCCCTGATTTTACAGTTATCATTATTTACTTTCTGGACAAGAAAGATTGTTAGGCTATCATGAGCAGTTATCAGGTTATTAAAAAAGGTTGTATTGATGATCACCAGATTTAATTCCCTGAGGTATATTGATGTGCAATGCAGAAACAAGCATCAAGATGGCATTTTCACATAACTTAACAGACAAAAGATACAAGTCAGCAAACACCTTGGATTCACAATACATTGTTATCCCTCTGTAGCTGGAAACCTCCTGCCAATATGTGCATTAATAATGGTGGATACTGTTTAAATGTCATTATTATTTCAGCAAGCACTTTTCAATATTTTTTGTTGAACTTATCTGTACAACTGAGCAGTTAATTCAGCAACACTTAAAATGAAAAGAATGCAAATTCCATCAAACATTCTGAACTCTCCAGCACCATCCTGCAATGGTGATCACATCAACAGTATTTTGGCAAAATTGATCTTTCCATTGATTTTAATGAGGTTAGGCCTATGTTAATGAATGGCTCAACCTAATCAGCAAGTGAACCAGTAAGGTGCCATTGAATTCCTAATAACTTATGGATTAGCCCTTGGACTGGTATAAATCACTCACAGCATAAAATCCTGTAATGTTCACATTGCAATGATGATATACACCATGGGGGTAGAACATAATGCCCCCTCCTTCATGGCCCCCACACTCATAAACGGGCCAGAAGGTACGGATGACCCAGGTAGATTGATGAGGGGTAGAGTGCCTATCACCTTACTAACTCCTGCTGGTTAAGTAGTTACGTAAGGGCCACAATCACCACTGCTGATAATCTAACAGTTGTCAGGGTCCAAAACAGAGAAAGGGTGAAAATGGTGTCATCAATCACCGGAGTCCAAGTTTAAAGCAGAGGTCTACCTAGGCCCAAAGGCCATATGTAACTGCGCAAAGTACAAGGAAGCAGAGGGCAAAGTCATCCCTAAAATGCTAAGGAAAGTTAAATTCAATTCACAGGGACTCCATAATAGCATTTAATAAATACCAAACCAGCAGTAGAAATATTTCGGCAGAACCAACCCACAATTGGAAGAGCATCAAGAAGGTATGTGGTGGCTGTGAGGAATTGTTGACCTTGGGAAACACAACTTGGCACAGCTTGGGCAGCTCCACTCAGAGCAGTGGTAGCTGTTGGGACTTCAGACTGTCCCACAGCACCCAAACAGAGGTTGTGTCAACAACAAGGTCTATCCCCGCATTAAGCGTGACATCACTATGATGAACACTTTGCATGAATTCCAGCCCTACTTTCCCATTAGAAGTAGTCATGTACAGGCTATAAACCTATTGATCAGCTTACACTAATTTTAGATGATAAATGTCTGAACTGTACTCCAAAACTGATACACTCTCTAGTAACAAAACAGTTGTCCAGCAGTTACAACATTAATCTTGTCGGTACAAAGCAAATGAATAGCAAAATCAATCAATAGTATAGTTTCCGAGTCAATTTCAACTGCAAAGTCTAATACTTTACGAAGGAGATTGACTCAAGTTGGCGCAGCATATAACATACTGAGATGCCAGACTTTGTAAAACAATTGGGCTTTACTGGACTTTCTGGTCATGTCAGAAGGTTACCTAGTTGTGTTCAAAAAGTTTTGGTTGCAAACTTCCACCATGTTTTCAAGCATTTAGAATTCTTGAAGTTTTACTCCTACGTGAAGCTCTATCTTCAATCTAAGGGTCCCATTATAGCCAGACAATACTAGACCACTAACCTATAATCAGTAAGGTAGCAACTGATCAGACAATGCTAACTACAGTATAATTTAAACCAAGTGCAAGCCATGGTAGATGTACTTACCTTCTCAATTAATTAACGGAGAAAGTGTTTTCTAACCTATATCCTATATAATTAATCAGGGTCCATGTTTACATGTGAATCGATGATTGTGATAATATACTCATGTATTTGGTTATTTTAGTACTACTAAATATCACATCTGATGATGAAATAGTATTACCCAAATAAACTTAATGAAGCAAAATGAAATTGATCAAAATTGGAAGTTAATAAATCTTTGTAGTCATTATTGCATTCTATTCTTAATATTATTTATCAAGGTACTTTTTCTCTCTCATAGTTCTTTTCAATTTACTTAATTTGCCATTGTCAATCATTCTCCTGCTGCTCCACAGCAGCCTTGATGTAATGTACTACTGTGAGGTACGATTTGTAGAACCATATTCTTTTATGGTATAAATGATGAAATTGAAAAGGTAGTTTGAGATCTTTCTCCTTCTCCTCTGGAATACTTAATCTTTCCATTGTCAGACACTGACACTTAGTGCCAGGTCTAAACTAAAAAAAAAATTAAAACTCTAAATTTCTATCCTTTACAAGTCTTTAACAATATGGTTGTACATCATGTATTTTAACGAATTTACATTAAAAATGTAAAAATTACATTAATTTCAATTTGAATGACAGCTTTATCATTATTCATAGTTAACTTCTCTCAAAGGTGACACTTGTGACACTTAAATTGTTGGCTTCAGAAATCAAACAAATATCTTAATGCACATCTTGCTTCTTCACACCTACATGTTTAAATGCTTTTTTATTCTGCTTGACAATTTATTTTAAAAAAATAGAAAATTGTTCATAATTACTACCTTGTAAAATCAAAGGCATTGATGGCATTTTGAAATGTCAAGATTCACTAATTGCAGTCTGCATGTAGAGAGCTGGAGAGTGTGTATCCTGGTGTGCCTGAGTGCTTGGATGCTTCTGCAATCTCATTATTTAGTCAGCAGCCTCAAGGTCATTCATGGGATAGTGAAGGTGAAATGATAAACAATGTAGTATGCCATCAAGGTTTGAGCATCAGCGGCTAATGTACCTTACTCCTCATATGTCAGAATATTCTCCATTAATTTAAGCTTGAGTTGAGACTGTGTTAATAAAAATAGCATTGTTTTGGTCTCGACATCAATCAATTATTCCCCATGCTATTGCAAATGTCTTACAAAATTATAAGACAAGTACCAATGCAATGCAAGACAAAGAGTATGTCATATGTAACCAAGGATCTGTACGTGTGGTAAATTTAGGTAAATGTTTAGAATAGGTTTACTTTCTATAATGAGGGAAATATGCAGTACAGTGACTATAATAGGGTATAAACTATTTATACTACAAGTGGAGGTGTCTAGACAACTCAAAGCAAGTCTGTTTTAAAACAAAAATAACTCATTCAGATATATTATTTAGCTTTGGGAATTGAGACACCCCTACATGTCATTCAGGACTTGCAATTAATCTGAAAATAGGAAGTTTAAATAATACATTATGAAATAAGTGAATTCGTTTTTAGTACTTTATATAATACAAACCCATAAATACTTATTAAACATATATGGGTATTAAACACTGGTTAAAGAGGACTGCTCCTTATTTAAGACAGACCTATATCACATATTTGCCAATGCTTAATCATAATATAGCAAGGCAAAACTTTTGCCTTTGTAAAACTTGGGCCAGGCAACGTAAAGTTAAAACTATAAATTAGCTATTTTAGTTACAGAATATTTTGGAGGCAGCATAACGATCCAGAGACCCATGCTCTGAGAAAACAGAATCATAGAGTCATACAGATATACAACACAAAAACAGACCCTTCGGGTCAACTCATCCATGCCGACAAGATATTCGAATCCAATCTAGTCCCATTTGCCAGCACATGGCCCATATCCCTCTGAACCCTTCCTATTTATAAAACCATCCAGATGCCTTTTAAATGTTGTAATTATACCAGCCTCCACCATGTCCTCTGGCAACTCTCAGCATACACGCATCACACTCTGTATGAAAAAGTTGCCCCTTAGATCCCTTTTATATCTTTCCCCTCTCACCCTAAACCTATGCCCGCTAGTTCTGGACTCTCCCACTCCAGGGAAAAGACCTTGTCTATTTATCCTATCCATGCTCCTCATGATCCTATAGACCTCTATAAGGTCACCCCTCAAACTCTGATGCTCCAGGGAAAACAGCACCAGCCTATTCAGCCTCTCCCTATAGCTTAAATCCTCCAATCCTGGCAACATCCTTGTAAATCACATCATGGCAGCTGGTAATTTTTGACTTTCATGAATACAGTGGGGCGGCACAGTGGCTTAGTGGTTAGCACTGCTGCCTCACAGCACCAGAGACCGGGCTTCAATTCCCTCCTTGGAAGACTATCTGCGTGGAGTTTCACATTCTCCCCGTGTCTGTGTGGGTTTCCTCCGGGTGCTCCGGTTTCCTCCCACAATCCAAAGCTGTGCAGTTCAGTTGAATTGGCCATGCTAAATTGTCCATAGTGTGAGGTGCATTAGTCAGGGAGGAATGGGTCTGGGTGGGTTACTCTTTGGAGGGCCGGTGTGGACTTGTTGGACTGAAGGGTGTGTTTCCATACTGTGAGAAATCTAATCTAAAAACATCTGGAACATATTGCTAGTGCCAGTATGGTGCTATGAAGCTATGATCGATTCTCATGAAGAAATATCTGGTTCATCAGTACATGAGCAAATGAATCTGCTGTCCTTGCTTGGTTTGGCATACACAGGACTTCAGATCCACAGCAATGTTGATGACACCTAACTGCCATCTGAAATGATCTAGCAGGTCATTCACATTGAATGACATTTCAGGATGAGCAACAATGCAGACCAAGAAAGAATAAAGGAAAAGGTTCTATACGCATTGTGCTCTTGTTCAATATCAATTTATTACCTACTGAGATCAAGCACCATTTTGGATATTATATTGGCTTTGATAAGAGGAAAGAAATGAGATTGGTTATGAAATTCATAAGTTAATTCACAGATGTTACTATACCGAGACTTTAGTGAATGATAAACCACTGAAATTATTTCACTCAATGAAAATTAAACATCCTTCACCTATACGTACATTGGAATGCACTTCCTGCCTCCACCACGTGACCATTGTCAATGTTAAATGGTCATACTTTAATTAGATTGTTTTTGCAGCACCCTCGCCATCTTTTAGTGTTACTACTGTATCCTCACCTGCTTTTCAGCTTCCTATGTAATTTCCATGTAATTTCCTAATTACTTATTACAGAATTAAGAAAAGACAGAAGAGAGGACAAAGCATATGTCTTCAAACTGTCAGCTAGTTATGGTTCTGTATTCTGATCTAATTAAACAACCATGCCTTCACAAACCACAATTCACCTTCGGTCAAAACTGGGTCTGAATCTTTAGCCACTGATGGGGGCAGGAACAGAGATAGCTGGAATGTAAATTTGCATTGGTGAGGCCATTCAGGGCTACCAGAGAATTTATTAACCTCATTAAAGACCCTTAAAATCTGCTAGCAGTATCCAACTAGGATTTCCAGGCATCCTGTAGATGTGAGGAAAAATGCAGTGTAAAACTGTCTGGAGGCCAAAGTCTGGTTCGAGGGAGAAGCGGTGATTCTCGTCTTTCAGTCAGGCTTTGAGGTTCTACATGGCTTCTTGCATTCAGCTGCAGCCTCGCAGTGGTTGGCCTCTGAGACCATGTATTAAAAAATACCTATTGCCTATCCACTTTACTTAGTTTGACAGTGAGTCATCCCTCTCATCGTTAATTGGGTGGGTGACTGTTCCCCATATGCTTGAGCTTTAGATCCCCACTGAACTATAATGGAAGATGTCGGAAGACCACAGGTAAAATCCTGCCCTTAATCTAAATTTCCCTTATTCCAATGAAAGAAAATGTGATCATTTCTAATTCAATAATAGAAAGGTTTCTTACAGTGTAACCTATTATTGAGTAATGGATATGAAAGAGAATGATTATTTACTATAATGTAATTTTTACACATCTGCAGAGCTTGTCCTGGATATTTTCTTGCATTCAAGATGATTGCCCAGCCCCAGAAGCAGACATTATGTCAGCTACAATTAACAGACATTTCCATTGTCCAATATTTAGTTAATTTATGACAAGATGCAGAGATCCTAACTCAGGATATGCAATGAGTGTTATGATTGAGCATTTTCTGGCAAATGCATTGCTCAAAATATTGCCAATATTTAAGGTTATTGCTGCTCTAGGCAACTGGCCATCTTCAAAACAATTATTCATAAGCTAACCTCTTCGATTTTTCTGTTTGTAAGAATCCTCCCCAAATTCATTCCATTATTTTAGTGTCTCTCTAAGATCCAGTGTTCTCTACATCCTATTTTATTATTTAATGCATACTATCTTTTTATTTAATTAATACAAACTGACATGTCACCAATACTGATGGTCCAAAAGGCTGCTCAATATTTCCATTTTAGCTAGTTCACTGGGGGTCTTTGTAATACTTAAAAAGTAACATCAAAATGAATCCTGTTTGCTGCAAATCTTCTCAGAAACCATTCTATCGATATGATGTGTATTATTAGGAATTGTACTTGTTGAATTTTCACTTAATTACAGACCAAATTAGACCAAAGTCTTACTTCACTTTGTATGTTTCATGTTGAGTATTAAACTAATTTCTCAAATCACACTAGATCTGTTATGTCGAATGTTATGTCGAAAACACGGGAGTATTTAATCTATTAAAAAAGTGCTAAAAACATGCTGTACAGGATTTTAAAATGGTACACTCCTCTTGAAGCTCAAATAGTATCATAAAGTGCACAAGAAAAGCTTTTAATTGTGTATCCAGGGCTGAGATTAATGTCCATGGCAAATCTGAACATGACACAATTCAAATCAGAAGGTTTTAATATCTGGTAGATGTGACTGTCCATTTTAATTTTGGTCATTGCCAGCTTGTATCCCTTGGGGAACAGAGGATCTATCATTATATCATATTTTATGCAAAAGGTCAGTTCAAGGCATTATTTCTTTGCACATATTGATGCAAAGTAAGTAGAAGCCACTTATCACAGACTGCCAGCTGTATCCTGATTTCTCAAATTATGATAAAATATTTGCTATCGTGCATTTGACTGGCAGGTAACTTGTTTCTGGAATAATTCTGGAAATGTACAAGTTGATAAACTTACGTTTGCACTATAGATGCTGCCTATTATTGTTTTACACGTCCAGCTTTATTTCAAAACAAAATATTTTCTTTCACAGAACCCACTGATACACCACACAGAAATGTCTCGGTCTAACATATAAATTGCCTTTTAATGTACTGCCAGAATTTGTGTTAACATATGAAGCCCAGTTTGTTCATAGCCCAGTCTGGTCACACACCAGCACATCGACTTTAACAGTAAGTGACTGAGGAACAGGGAACTGTGTGATTCTCAGTAAGTGATCCAAGTTACATGGGAGCTGACATTTGCCAAATCATTTGTACTTCTGGCAGGGATATTTTTGTCACATTCCTGAAGGGGCTCAAACTCTAGCATCCCATCCTTCATCCACTCTCTCTTATCAATTACCCAGCCTCCTTCCCCAGCTCTAGCCTCTATCCTCCTAATCCTAAACCCCGTCTGCAACTGCCCTGCTCCAATCCCAATGTCTATCCTCTCTCCCTGATACCCAATCTTCAGCTTCCTTCTTCTCGCCCTGACCTTCAATCTCTTGCAGAGCCCCAACCTTCAAGCTCTTTTCCTATCCTCCCGAACACTGTTCCCATCCACAAACAACCTCCAGTCTTCCCTAGCTCTTCTGATCTTGGCCCTTCACACCACACCTCCACAATCAATGCTCAATGTACTCATCATGAGAGACAGCTAGCAATGATGCTATGTACTGACAGTAGCACAATAATATTTATGTGCACATTGGAAGAGAAATCTACTTCCTCAACTGTAAGATGAATAGCATAGAAGGTCAGTTTATTAATCTGGAGATAGGTTAGCAGTTAAAAAAAAGAACCAAAGAACTGTGGATGCTGAAAAACTGAAACAAAAACAGAAATTGCTGGAAAATCTCAACAGGTCTGGCAGCATCTGTGGAGAGAAAGTAGAGATAACATTTCTGGTCCAGTGTATTCTTCAGAATATTAACTCTGATTTCTCGCTACAGATGCTGCCAGACCTGCTGAGATTTTCCAACAATTTCTGATTTTGTTTGAAGTTTTAAATGTAACTTAAAGAGAACATTGATAAAGTGAGCAAGACACAATTAGCACCAAGGGATTTCAAGTGACAGTGACGCAGCTTGAGCTCGGAAGAAGGGTCTCAGAGATGACATTATGTGATAAAAAGGTCACAAAGTAGATCAAGAAAGTGATCTCGAAGCGATAGTGAGTAAAAATGTTGAAATCTCTTGAGTGCCTTTGTTCAAAGAATAAAAGAATAATAAGTCATGGAATTTCATTAGCAAGGGGATAGCACAAAGATTCACAGTGGCTAGAATACTGTTGTGTAAAAAAAGCTTTGCAGAGATGATAACTGGCACCTCACAATGATTTGAAAAGTGTTGGTCAAGTAAATGAGGGCAAAGGTCTGTGAAATAGGTGATCAGCTGGTTTCTGGAAGAGTAGCAAGAGTGTAATCACATCTTTCAGGCTTCCACTTCCTTTGCTACTTACAAAATGTTTGTTTTTTTTCTATCTGAACAGTCAATTTAATTGCATTTATGATTCTTTTGTGAACCTGTCTGTTTTATTTCTCTCCCCGTTCATGTTTTTCAATAAAGTCATTTTCATTAAGCCAAATAGGTCTTTCATATCCTCAGCCTGGCCTTGTCCACAAAGTTATTGCCTCCTGGTAAACATCGGGATGACTTATTCATGGGATGTGGGTGATACTGGCAGGATTGCATTTCTAGCTTATGCCACGTAAATTGGTATTCCTCCCTTCTTCTTTTGGGCATGGCCGGTTTTTAATTTAAAAAAAAATACTGGATGGCCAACTCAGATTGGACTTGATTGTGTGCAATCTTGTTTGAAAAAAGCCAAACATATATTCTTAATGTTAAACAAGTAAGGAGTCGGTTTTATTGCTAAAATCAATTCAGGTAAACCAACAATTTAAACAAGATAAAGTCAATAAAATATGCTCTGGTTGTTTCCAGATGTTTGGTTCCCAGCTGGAGAAACTGTTTTTTCAATAGCGGCTGGTCGATCTGATTCTCCTGGGATCATCATTGCTGGACTGAATTTTTCCTTTAAAATTCTTTGCAACATGCAGTTTTTCTGACTGATTTTCAAGCCTCAAACTGCAAAGCTTTGGGAGCAGTTTTGCAGACAGAGTAATAGAGGAAATGAGATTTTTGCTAAATCCAGCAGTCACATACACAAAGAACAAGACTACATGATCTCTCGCCACACAGTGGTACATTAGAAAAGGAAGTCAATCAGCTTCTCTCAGCCAATAGCTGAGATGGTTAATTTTAATGTTCCAACCATTAACTCATTGCATGATCCATTCTGCATTTTGATAAGATAGGAAGGAATCAGCTCACACACTTTTCGGAGATCATTATTTCTGCAGAGCTCTCTGTCTCCATCCCACAGAGATGTCATGTGTCGACACAGTGGTGCAAATTAGTTTTGGCTCTTAGATATTAGTCAGTCTTCTTTGTTCCCATTAAAAGTTGACTTTTCGAGAAGTCCAACATAGTTAAACAACCAACGAAATTACCATTTAATATTCTATATAACAATCTTCCTAAAGCATATGATTAGTTGCCTTCAGAATGCAGTAATTGATCTCCTTCCTGAACCAGTCTTTATGATGACAGTACTCCAGCATTCATGTTGTATAGTAAATTCCAGAATATTGACCCAAGCAGCAGCAAAGGTCAGAATGGCTTTTTAATTTGGAGAGGAAATTAAAGATAATAGTGTGCTACAACAATGGTATGCCTGCCCTTGTGGAAGGGATTGCAGTGAAGTGAAGTGCTGCTGTAGTGTCCTTTTCTGATTGCACTCGTTAACATACATTACACATATTGTGGCTTAGTAGATTTTGAACACAGTGACAAGTTATTCAATAAAGATATATGGTGTTCAATGTTCTGGTAAAACTTTGTGATCTTATCTGAAACATGTGATGGGAATTTTAAGAATCCACATCATCGTGTCAAGTGAGGGTTAGTTTAATGTCTCATCTGAAGATTAAATCTCCAATCGTGGAGCACTAATATTGCTGTTGAATGACAGATTAAATTATTAGCTGTTGTGAGTCAAAGAGTAAACCCTTAAAAGTAAATGATTTTACTTATACTGATGCATATCCACTACTACTGAAAGTGAGCAACAAGTTGTGCTGTTACTTTTGCTTCAGGCTCTGTCTAGGTCAAGTTGCTGTTTATCAAATACTCTTAATAACCATCTCCACAACTTCCAGGTTATAGGCACTGAACAGGGGAAAATACTGGATTGAGTTTCCTAACTGGGAACTTGCTGCTTCCTTGCAGGTAACCGGATATTTTCAAATAAACTTGTTCAGGGATGTTACTACCCACCTCTGGAGCAGTTGGGACTTGATTCAGCCTCCTGGTTTAGCAACAGGGACACTACTATTGTTCCACAAGACACAACTTAAGGTAGCCATTGCTACTGCAAAAATATTGTGCAGCTGACCCAAGGTCAGTCAATCAAATTGTCTTTGTAACCCTCTCCTGCCACCGCCCCAGCTCCTCTAATCATGCTTCTGAAAGCTTGGAAAATTTAGTTCATTGCCTTTAAAGCTATTTGACAGAGTAGTCCAATGACTACAGGAAATTGCTGTGTACATCTCTTCTTGCTTCAGCAGAGTTAGGACATGATCTGACCCACTGGTGTGTTCAGCCATTCAGTCCTTTAGTACTTCCATTTGTTCCCACTCACATGCTCACTGATTCTTCCTGTGTACCACTCCCAAAATCACTATTTGGTGAGAACCTGACCATGGAGATGAAATTTAGCATGACAAGTGAGTAATGTTGTATTGTTACCATTAAGTGTTCAGGAAATAGAATGTGGCTTGTCCTCTGATTTCAATAGACCTCCTTGAATAATGCACTGAGCACTTCCTGGCAGAGGACACATGGCTACCAAAAGCCAGAAAACATGAGTATAATTTCCATCCAAATGTCTACCTGTTCCTGTAAATAAATACATTTGCATCCATTGCTATTTGTATCTGTGAGCTACCCATTATGCAAACAACTGTTCTCTAACATTAGCAAAAAAGTGTTTGCCATTCTAATTAGTCTTTCTTTTGTCAGTCGCTTTACATACATGGCACGCATGCAAGTTGCCATCATTTCTTCCAGTGTCTACTGGTTGGAATGATGTGCCTTCTACTTCTGTTTCAAAATCTTCACTGTTTACTGCTGTCAGTTGGCATGGCCTGTGAAACATTGAAAATCTCTTCTGGCATGTTTAAGGTTACTAGTCAAGCTTTCTGTCTAATGACTGGAGTTTCCCAATATTCATTTTTGCCATTGTATTGAGTTCTCAGGTTAATTTGTCCTCTTGGAGTGAACATAATTCTGAGGCTTGAGAAACCATGGGTGAGGGAAACCTTGGAGGTGAGAGCCCTTCGTTAGACAAAGGGGCATTACACAAACAGACTAATACAAAATATGATCATTCACAAATATATTATTAATCATATAATTATGATTAATCTATATATCATTAATAAATCAACTTGTTGGTTTGCCAATATAAAACATTAAAAAGTCTATATATTAATAAACTTGCAACAGGATAGCTATTGGGAACTGCAAAAAAATTAAACAATTTATGTGAGTAGAATGCTGAGAAACAGCATTTATTAATCCTATTTCTAGATCCTGAAGTACATTTTCTGTGCAACATTCAGTGGCATATCTGAACCTATCAATTATGACAATATTATCATGTGATCCTTTTGTTACATGCTACAACATCTATTACACCAATAGATGGCAATGCTGTATCACATAGATTTGTGGCTAGAATACAGATGGCACTTCAACTGTAATGTGAATGATATCATCGATAACTCAGCATGGTTACAAATACTGTTTCAAGGAAAATTGCAAAGTGACCCAGACACATTGCCTCCAAAGTCAGTTATTTGCTCAAATTATGCTTGTTAAATTGACTTGAATTAACATTACATTTCTGCTTGCTTAGAACTATAATCAAAAACATGTGCAGCCTGTATCATACAGAATTAATTCATCATATGCAAAAAAATCTGAATACTGTCTGGGATACTGTTAAAGCACCCTTTTCATATTTCTCATCAGACCATGTTAAATTTTCAAGTGAATAATATTCAATTAACATTTGTAATGTCTACACTTGCTAATTTACATTAGTCCTCAATGCTACCAATACATCTATCATCTATTTCAACCATTAGTTCATTTTATTTGATAGTATTGGACAAAGTCACCCACAAATTCCAATGGATGTCCATTCCTTCTAACCTGTACATTGAGAGAACATGAACATGGCAAATTTCCGCATAACAGTTACATTGTGAATGCTTTTCCAAGTGTAATATATTTGTGAAATCTAATAAAGGGTTACGCTGTCATTTTTTCAAGTTTTGTGAACTTCTCTAATCTGTTACATTGTTCTTTCTATTGTCTGTTACATTTAATTAAGTTTCTCTGGAGTTTAGAGCTCAAGCCACAGTTAATTGGAAACGTGTATTCTACCACATATGGCTACAGATAACACTAACTAATAAGCAATTACAGAGACAAAGACTTCAATTTAAGCCCTAGCAGATATTCTGCTTGTTCGGATTGTTAGGAATTACGTAGGAACAAATGAATCAGAAGAGGGCTGGCCAATCAACTTCTTGAGTCTAATCCACCATTCAATAAGGTCATGGCTGATCTGATTGTAACCCTAAACCCTCATACTCCTGATAACCTTTTCACTCCCTTTGCTTAACAAGAATCTATCGGCCTTTGCCTTAAAAAACTTTCAGATTCTGCTTCCAGAGAGAGAGTTCAAAGTTCAAAGACTCACAACCCACTGAGGAATAGCAGCCTCTCATTTTATCAGTGACTCCTTGGTCTAAAATCTCCTAGAAGAAGAAACACCATCTCCACATCACCCCTCTCAAAGTCCTTCAGAATTTTATATTTTTCAATCAAGTTGCCGCTTGCTATGCTGACTGCCAGCAGTAACGGGTCTACCCTGTCTAGCTTTTCCTCATAACACAAGCTGCCCATTTCAAGTATTACAAATTCCAGGAAATATACTGTCATTTCCTCACTGCCACTGAGTCAAAGACCTGTAACTCCCTCCTCAATGTCATTGTGGATCTACCTAAATCAAATGGATGACAGCAGTTCAAGAAGGCAGTTCACCACTATCTTCTGAAGGATACCTAGGGATGGGCAATGAATGCTCACCCAGCCAGTGACACCCAGATCCCACAAATGAATGAAAAAGTGGTCCAGCAAACCATCTATTAATTACTAGCAATACACTTATACTGTCCTTAAATAAGGGGATCAATATTGGGCACATTACTGCAGATGTCATCTCATCAGTGCTGTGTATAATTGAAGAATCATTTGTCCACTTTTGTATTCAATTTTCCTTGTGATAAACGATAACATGTTATTAACTTTCCTAATTACTTGCTATATCTGCATACTAACCTTTTGTGATTCAAACATGAGGTCACCCAGATCCTTCTACATCTGAGGGTTTTGCAATCTTTCACCATTTTGATAATTTTACCCATTTACACTCTATTTGCAACAGCTTTGCCCACTCACCAAACCATATATACCTTGTGTAACTCACTTGCATTCTCTTCGCAATTCACATTCCTATCTATCTTTATGTCATCAGCAAATTAGATAACCACATCTTTGAATCCTTCATCTATGTCATTCATATACATTATGAAAAGTTGAGATCTCAGGACTGATCCGTATAGCAAATCACTTACATCTTGTCACCTGAAAAAGACTGATTTACACTTACTCTCTGCTTCCTGTCAGCCAGCCAAGTATGTATGCACGCTGATATGCTACTCCCTACACCATGAGTTTTTATTTCCACAATAATCTTTGGTGTGATACCTGAGCAAATGTCTTCAGGAAATCTAAATACAGTACATCCACTGGTTCCCCTTTATCCACACAATATGTTACCTCTTCAATTACTCTAACAGACTGGTCAAAAATGATTTCCTTTTCACAAAATCCTGATGACTATGCCTGATTACCTTGAATGCTCTGTTACCATACTTAATAATAACTTCTAATAATTTCTCTATGATGGATGTTAAACTAGCTGGGTTATAGTTTCCTGCTTTCTCTCTCAGTCCTTTCTCAAATAAAAGTGTAAAGGTTCTTCCTTCTAATCTAATGGGACCATGCCCGAATCATGGGAACTTTGGAAAAGTAAAACCAAGGCATCAACTATATCCTGATCTATTTCATTTAAGACCTTAGGGTGAAATCCATCAAGATCTGAGTTCTGACAGACTGCATGTCAAACAATTTACTCAATATCATTTCTGTGGTGATTGTGATTTTCCTCAGTTCCTCCCTCCCTTAGATTTCCTGATTTATCACTGCCTGTGGGATGCTGCTTGTGTCCTCTTTACTGAAGGGACATCCAAAATACTGGTTCAATTCATTTGGCATTACTGTATTTACCATTATTAATTCTCCAGACTCACTTTTTAGAGGACCAGCACTCCATTTGTTAACTCCTGTCTTCTTTAAATATTTATATTTCTGAACTGCTTTCTCTCAAACTGTAATTGTATTAGACAGGAACTTTCAAACGTTGATTGGGGAGGCTATTAACAGGTGAAGGGATGGGTGGGAGGTGGGAGACCTTTAAAAATGAGATTACAAGAGGTTAGAGACAGTATGTTCCTGTTAGTGTGAAGGGCAAAGCTGGTAGGTGGAATGAATGCTGGATGACTAGAGAAATTGAGGCTCTGGTCAAGAAAAAGAAGGAAGCATATGTCAGGAATCGACAGCTGAGATCGAGTGAATCGCTAAAGGGGTATAAAGAGACTAGCAAAATTAGAAGGATAAAAAGGGGGCATGAGATAGCTTTGGCAAATAGAGTTAAGAAGAATCCAAAGAGATTCCATGAGTACACTAAGGACAAAAGAGTAACTATGGAGAGAACAGGGCCCCTTAAAGATCAACATGGCCGTCTATGTGTTGAACTACAAGAGATGTATAAATAGTAAACAAATATTTTATGTCAGTATTTACTGGGGAGAAGGACATGGAAGCTGAGGAATTTGGGCAAATAATTAGTAATATCTTGAAAAGAATTTACATTAGAGAAGAGGAGGTGCTGGAGGTCTTAAAATACATAAAGGTGGATACATCCTCTGCACCTAGTCAGATAGTTCCCAGAACTTTGAGGGAAGCTAGGGGAAAGATTGCTGGACCCCTTGCTGAGATATCTGCATCATCCACAGCCATGGGTGTGGTGCTGGAAGATGATTTTGGCTAGTGTAATGCCATTATTTAAGACAGACTGTAAGGAAACTATAGATCGGTGAACCTTGGGTAAGTTGTTGGAAATTATTCTGCAGGGCACAATTTACATGCATCTGGAAAGGCAAGGACTAATTAAGGACAGTCAACATGGCTTTGTGTGTGGTAAATCATGTCCCATTAAGTTGATTAAATTTTTTGAGTAGGTGACAAAGAAGGCAGGTGAAGACACAGCTGTAGATGTTGTCTATATGATGTTCAGCAAAGCATTCAATATGTTCCTTATGGTAAACTGGTTAGTAAGGGTAGGTCACATGGGATCTGGGGGAGCTAGCCAATTGGATACAAAATTAGCTTGACGGTCGGAGACAGAGGGTTGGTGGTACAGAGTTGCTTTGCAGACTGCAGGTCTGTGATCAGCAGTGTGCCACAAGGATTGGTGCTGGATCCACTGTTTTTCATCATTTATATAAACGATTTAGATTTTAATATAGGAGGCATGGTTAGTAAGTTTGCAGATGACACCAAAATAAGTGGTGTAGTGGACAGTGAAGAAGATTATCTCAGAGTACAACAAGACTGTGATTAGATGGGCCAATGGGCTGAGGAGTGGCAAATGCGAGGAATTGCATTTTGGTAAGGCAGTTAATATACAGTTAATGCTAGGGCCCTGGTGAGTGTTGCCGAACAAAGAGGCCTAGGGGTGCAGATACATAGCTCCTTGAAAGTGGAGTCGCAGGTAGGGTGGCAAAGAAGGCATTTGGCATTCTTGTCTTCATTGGTCAGAACGCAGAAGTTGGGATGTCATATTGCAGCTGTACAGGGCACTGGTGAGGCCACCTTTAGCTTACTGAGTACAATTCTGGTCGCATGTCTGTTGAAGGATGCTGCTAAACTTGAGAGGGTGCAGAAATGATTTACAAGGATATTGCTGGGACTGAGGGTTTGAGCTATAGGGAGAGGCTGAATAGGCTAGGAATTCTTTTCCCTGGAGGGTCTGAGGCTTAGGAGTGACCTTATAGAGGTTTATAAAATCATAAGGGGCATGGATATGGTGAATAGAAAAAGTTTGTTTTCTAGGTTGAAGGAGTGAAAAAAACTAGAGGGCAGAGGTTTAAGGTGAGGGAGGAAAGATTTCAAAAGGACCTGAGGGGTACCTTTTTCTCTTAGAAAGTAGTACATGTCGGAAACAAACTGCTCAAGTGGTGGAGGCGGGTACAATTACAACATTTAAAATGCATCTGGATTGGGATATGAATAGAAAGGGTCCAGAGGAATATGGGCCAAATGCTGACAAATGGGATGAGTTAAGATTGGAATATCTGGTTGGCGCAGACAAGTTGGACTGAAGAGTCTGTTTTGTACTGTATGATTCTATAATTGTTCCCTTTTTTTTGGTCGGTCTTCCCTGTATCTTTTATATTCTGTCCAATTTTCTAACCTGTCACCAGTCTTTGCACGATTATATGCTTTCTCCATGATGGGTCCAGCCCTTGGAATTTTCCTTACTCACTGGAATGTATCTATTCTGTATATTCTGAAATATCTCCTGCACACTGCTATTGCTATTGACAGATCTTTTAATTTGTCAATTCACTTTAGCCAGCTCTGCTTTCATGCCCTCATTACTGCCTTTATTCAAATTTTAAAAATTAGTCTTGGACACCCTCCTGTTACCCTCATACTGAATATAAAATTCAATTATATTGTGGATGCTGCTGCAAGCAGTACCTTCACTATGATGTTATTAATTAATCCCAACTCATTACACAACAGCAGGTCTGGTATTGCCTGCTCTTCGGTTGACTTCAGAACAAACAGTAACTATTCTATGGACTCCTCACTTAGGTTATGTGTGCCCGTCCGACTTTTCCAGTTGATACGTGGACTAAAATATCCCATGATTACTGCAATGTCTTTCGCATTACTTTTCCTTTATACCCCATCCTGTTCCAGGACCTGTGACTTCTTGCCTTTTTCGTTTCTCATTTCTATTGAGTTGTTTAAATTCTTGACATTGAATCTGAGAAAAATATCTGAATGAACTTCAAATCGATAACTGCGCCTGTAATTCATTTCTCTACGTTGAGTCTTTTTGTTTGTTTAAAATTAACTTTGAAGTTGGTATGTGGCTTTTCTGTAGATAGCATATGACTGTGACATGTTGTTGAGTAGTGATAGGTTGCTGATTGTGGCATCCGCAGTTTGACTACCAAAAGTCCAGGCTTGTATGTGTTAATCAATCATTCATGTATTTTTCAATACACTTCCAGCTCTCCCAAATCTATCACTGCTTTTAAATGCTTTTACTTTTACTATTTTTGCATATTTTTATAAAATGCCATAAAATGTTATTCATTCAAGTGTTCCTTTTTTGATTCAATAGCTGCTAAATCCAGAGGAAAATGACAAAATCTTAGGTATAAGAAAAATACTTTTAAGTAACACTGTGCCTCTCAGGTGCACTAATCACACACCCAATTCAAACCATTATAGTTTCCTTCCAAAACAGCAATACAAGTGCTGAGATTTAGGTTCAGCTTGCTCATGGGCAAAATGCTTCCAATTTCAAACAAACCTAATGCAGTGAAAACAACATGGAAGTAAAAACATTGTGGTTGCTAGAAATCCTGAAATAAACTCAGAATGTTGCAGAAACTCATCAGGTCTTGCAACTTCAGAGCACATGGAGCCTTGGAGAAAGTGAGGACTGCAGATGCTGGAGATCAGAATTGAAAAGGGTGGCGCTGGACAAGCACAGCAGGTCAGGCAGCATCTGAGGAGCAGCAGATGTAATGTTTCGGGCAAAAGCCCTTCATAGGGAACTCCTGCTCCTTGGATGCTGCCTGACCTGCTGTGCTTTTCCAGTGCCACACTTTCGACCCAAATGGAGCCAATTCTAAAATGACCAAATTTTCTGTTAGAGGTGACAATTTTGTTTAACTTCATTCTAATAATATTCAAATTCTGCTGAAATATTATTCCGTACTTAATTCACATTTTGACGGACAGTTCTCAGAGATATGCTTAAAAGGTATCTGTTAAAATCAACAAATATCTCAGAAATTAATCTTGCGCAAATGAATAGAACTTAAGATTTTTCTGAATAAATAACAATATGCATTTATTTAACACCATCTCTGGACTGGCACTTGAACCAAAATATGATGCTTTAGAGCCAAATGTTCTGTTGATTGAGCCACAGTTGACACTAAATTGCAATTTACATATATTCGTGAAGCCACGAACAAAGGGTGCATCATATTCAGTCTTATCCAATTGTGCCAGTCTGTGCACAGCTATATTTCCATTTTTAAATAGGAACATAGTAAGTAGGAGCAGGAGTCCAAAGATGTGCAGGTTAGGTGGATTAGCCATGCCAAATTGCCCATAGTGTATAGGGATGTGCAAACTAGGTGGATTAGCCATGAGAAATGTAGAGTTACAGAGATAGAGTAGGAGGGTGGATCTGGGTGAGATGTTCTTCAGAGGGTCAATATGGACTCGATTGGCTGAATGGCCTGCTTCCACATTGTTAAGATTCCATGATTCTATGAGTACACTGTTTATTTCTTCCATCCGTTCCACTATTTAATAAGATCATTATTGATCTGGTCGTGGTCTTTACTCCACTTCAATTGTTCACTTGCTGTGTTAATTCCCTTGTTGAAAAACAGTTTCCAGATTAGGAAGAAATTGTGAACAAGGCCTGTGAGAATTTTCCTCAGCATTATAACAGTGTGCATTGCATTAGTCATTCTTACATGCTTTACTTGGAATTTTAGCATTTGGTGGATCATGGAAATAGAATTCTCTGTCTATAAATTGAGAAAGAAACAATGAATTAGCACCACTTTTCAAGAATAATCACATACAGTAAAGGTATAATTTGAAAGGGTTTGATTTCAAAATGAAATCCAAAAAGAAAACCTGCAATACAAATGAAGTTTTGAAATATTCAACTCTATTTCTGTTCATTGAATAATCATAACATCTATATGTGGTCAGATTTTTTAATGAGTGTTTGAATTGTTTAGTACCTTTTTTGAAATATAAATCTGCCACTTGCTTTTGAGGTGTTCCCTGACAGTAATTGCATTGAGCATTTTATCTCTTTTTGGGAGCTATCTCACATTTCCATGCTGCTTGATTTAACACTATAGCTCCTTGGTGACACTGCTTTATACCTTATTTATAATGAGCATCTGTGCTTTTGCAATCATTGAAAAGGACGCCCTGATCATGGACATGCTACCGGACCACATCAATTTAAACTGCAGGCTATTTTAAACCTTGTTCCATTTGCAACAACATCATAAATTGATTAAATGGTAAACCTTTCTTCCACCTTCTGCATGAAGCTACTAACAAAAGGAGCGTGCATCTCATGAAATTCCATTGTGAAATAACCATTCAAGTGAAGCATCCTTGGGGTAGCACCATTTACCCATATAACTCCACTCGGATAATTCGAGAAATTCTTTTCATGTTTTAAGCTTCACAAAAGACTAAATGTGAAAATGTACTCTTTTAAGGTCAGTTCCCTCTTTTTATCTCAGTAAAAAGTAGTTTTGGTAATGACAGCTTCAATTACGAATTTAGAAAGAGTTATTTTAAACCTGCAGGTACTGATAAAACTGAACTGATTAGTTCAGCAGTTGAAGCAGTTAATGGTGCTAAAGCTGCATGTTCATTTTCTTGGGAGTGCTATAGTGAAGCCAACCTCTTAGATTTGATGTGTGATTTTGAAAATGTTAAATGTTGCACCATATTATACTTAATAACATGGTGGGTGATGACTATCATCAACCCTAACATGATAAATGTATATTATCGATGTTTTCCAGCTATGAACTAATTTTGATGAAGCATCATCATCAATATGAAATGTTAATGATGTTTCATCTCCACAGATATTGCCTGACCTGTTGAGTATTTCTAATATTTTCTGTACTTATTTCAGATTTCAAGCTTCTAGAATATTTTGCGATTATATGGGAAGCTGAGCTTAATTTTTAGAAAAATAGAATAAAATGCAGGGATCTCAAACCTTTATAAAACTCTGGTTAGGTCAGACCTGGAGTAATGCATTCAGTTCTGGGGTGCCTCAGTTCAGGTAATATGTTCATGTGCTAGGCACAGTGCACAAGATATTTCCCAGAATGCCACCTGGGATGACAGACTTCATTAAAGTAAAAATACTGGAAAATGTAGCATTTTCCCTGTAGAATAGAGGAAGTTAGGAGAGGTGGTCAAAATCCTGAATGTTTGATCGATAAATAGAAGCTGCTTCCAAGCAAAATGATCAGTAACCAAAACTAATAAATTTAACTTGACTGACAAAGAAATAAAGGCAGCATTTATTTTCACTCACTTTGCTGTGATCTGAAATGGATGGCCTGAAAAGGTGGGTGAAAATCAAACATTTTAAAGAGAACTGAAAACATGCTTCAAATGAAATGACTTTGTGGAAAAAACATGAACGTGGAACTAATTGCAAAGCTCTTTTAAATGGACAGCACAGCACAATGACCTTCTTCTGTACGAGACAAAGTATTTTTTTTAAGTGGAGATTCATGTGTGCAGTGCACTACGGCCCATTGGTGGTTTTCCTCAAACAATCTCCCATTCTTCATTTCATGGAATCGCAAAGCTGGAGAGGTATAAGCTCCCACTGCTGCCAGGAACTCTTGAGACTATCCCCAAACCTGCAGAAGGGCAAGATAGCTCCTCGATCATTGTCACTGAAGATGCTGGTAGATGGTGTGGAAGATAGGAGGGCAATGCTCCATCTTGCTGACTGGCAAAGTTGGCCTTGTCACCAGACTCAGGCTGCCTGAACCGAGCTGTTGAATTGGGTGAGTAGTGTTATGGGTGAAATGTAATGCACAGCACTGCAGAGAGAAGGTTAATGATCTTCTATACTCTGCAAGGATGACTACCACCAATATCTCTGCTATCTCAAACTTAAGAGACAAAAAAAAGACTGCAGATGCTGGAATCCAAGGTAGACAAGCAGGAGGCTGGAAGAACACAGCCAGCCAGGCAGCATCAGGAGGTGGAGAAGTCAAAGTTTCAGGTGTAACCCTTCTTCAGCACTTCAAACTTACAGAGCCACCATTTACTCTAACTCTGCCATTGTACACACATTTCACCAAGGCATTTATTCTACAACTGCATGCAATATATCCATCCACTGGCTCTTACTCAAACTCTCAAACTACTAAACCTTCTGGCCTCTGCACTTCCAATTTACTCAGTGGGGACATCTCATCACATCTCATGCTTCTACATCACCATTAACTGCTCATCCATACACTTTTTTCATACACAGTCTGTCCCTTTGTTCTGAAAAGTTTACAGTTTGAGATCCCCAGACTAATACCTTCATAGCATCCTCTCTGATCTATCTGTACTTGCTGGAGAGTTATTTTGACTTGCAGGAATGACCACGGCTTGGACTGCATTTGAGTAGGTGCATGAATAGGAAAGGTTTGGGGGGGATATGGGCCAAGAGCAGGCAGGTGAGACTAGGTTAGTTTGGGATTATGTTCGGCATGGATTAGTTGGACTGAAGGATTTGTTTCTGTGCTGTATAACTCTGTGACTCAGACTTTGATAGAATTAAGTGACTGACTAATTGTGGTCAACCCCTGGACTGGAATTGGATGTTCCCCTTGACTGACTATGGTGGTAGTCCTGACTGACCATAATCCACATTGATCCCAGTAAGGGCTCCTCTTTCAATTTCAGACACAGACATTTGGTTGAAGTTCATGCAATGTGTGTGTAGTATGAGCCGATAGCACACTTTGCAGGCTTAATGATGTCTTCCCCCAGTGCTGAAAAAAAATGTCTGCTTCTTTGACTTATCAATGTTCCTGGCTGTAGCAAGCTGCCTGCCTCTCCCACTCTGCTAAAGTAAAATACAAGCCAATTGGGTAGGTAGCCTCCAAGTAAGTACAAAGTGACCTAGCAGAAGCACACAGGCTGTAAGTGTCCCTGAGGTCTAGCTTTAAGTCTGAATGACTGCATGGAATGTGAGTTGGCCTGGGAGCAGGCAAGATGACGTGAAGAAGTTAATGGTTTGCTGTTGCTGTCTAAATGGAGGAGAATGGTATCAAGAAGTATTCAGAGATGTTGCAAAGAAGGCAGTTATCCAAGTGTCCAGAGAAACCAGCAGGAAGCTTTTACCATCAGGGAACTGCTCTGACTTTCGTGCCAGGAATTAGCATTGTCTCATTCCATGAGAAAGGAGAAGAGAACTGGACGCTGCATAAAAATGAGGTGAGTTAGGCTATAAGTGAAAGGAATGGAACTAAGCTAATCACTATGAGTAAGGAGAAAATTGGAATTTTTTTTCTTTATGTTGAGATTCTGAGATATTTTGTTTTTGCTTTATTTCCCAGATTTGGCACCATTGCCCATATCACTCCAAGGAGTGGCAAAGTCCACCGTCTAATTCCAATACAGTGCAGCACATTGAGGTATTTTGATGATGCCTGAAACCCATAGATGAATGCAAATATTTATTTTGCCACTATAATCATTACTGAGATGAAAAAAAAGGTATTATTCACAATATCTACAAAGTGATTTGTCAATAGGTGGATTAGCCATGCTAAATTGCCTTTTAGTGTCCAGGGATGTATAGATTAGATGAGCTAGCCATGTAAAGTACAGGGATAGGCTTGGAGGGGTGAGTTTAGGTGGGATGCTTTTTGGAGAGTCTGTGTGGAGTTTTTGATGCGGATCCATGAATACCAACTAGCCACGAAACGACACGACCAGCTATCCTTAGTAGCCACACACTCAGATGACAAGCAACATGAGCTCAACTGGGACAACACTATTATTATAGGATAAGCCAAACAGAGAGCAGCCAGGGAATTCCTAGAGGCATGGCATTCATCCACAGATTCAATCAATAAGCACATCGACCTGGACCCAATATACCGGCCACTGCAGCGGACAGCTGGAACTGACAACTGGAAGCAGCAGATACAAATCACTATAAATGCCAGAGGAAAGATCACAGAAGCACTTCACAGGAGGCTCCCGAGCACTGAGGATGTCACCTAGACAGGGGATGAAACGTCTGCAACACAAATTCACAGCTCGGCGAATAGAACTACAACAACCAGCAACCGAGTTACAAATCTTCTCACAAACTTTGAACAGGCCATTTAGCTCAAAAACTCCACACAGACTCTCCAAAAAGCATCCCACCTAAACTCCCCCCCCCCCCCCCCCGAGCCTATCCCTGTACTTTACATGGCTAGCCCATCTAATCTATACATCCCTGGACACTAAAAGGCAATTTAGCATGGCTAATCCGCCTAACCTCCACATCTTTGGACTATGGGAAGAAACCAGAGCACCCAGAGGAAACTCACACAGACATGGGGAGAATGTGCAAACTCCAAACGGACAGTAATCTGAGGATGGAATTGATCCCAAGTCCCTGGCAATGTGAGGCAGCAGCACTAACCACTAAGCCACTGTGCCACCCTGTTCTTCCAGATACAACTCAGTAGTGATGCCAATTGCAAATGTTCATATTAACTAAAACTTTGAGGATTGATTTGGGCTAATCTTCTTGTCATAAAATCATTCTTTTGTTTCAGACTATATTACTTGCAGTGTAGAAACAGGCCCTTCGACCCAACAAGTCCACACCGACCCTCCGAAGAGGAACCCACCCAAACCCATTCCCCTACACCTAACACTATGGGCAATTTAGCATAGCCAACTCACCTAACCGGCACATTTTTTGACTGTGAGAGGAAACCAGAGCATCCGGAGTAAACCCACACAGACACGAAGAGAATGTTCAAACTCCACACAGTTGCCTGCGATGGGAATTGAACCAGGTCTCTGACGCTGTGAGGCAACAGTGCTAACCACTGTGCCACCGTGCTGTCTCCAACTGAGACTGAACTTAGAGAAATGTAAAGCATGTGATTTTGTTCTCAGTTTTCTTGTCCTTACAGCTTTCTGTAACAGGGCCATTCTACCATGGTCTTATTTTCACTTCTCTGGCCTGTGCAGTCAAATTACGGTGCTCCACTGACACCTTGAAAGGGCATCATAGCATCTTTTAAAAAATTCTACTCTTAAAATAGTAAGATTATTGGACAACTTATTCAAATGTTAGTAAAGGTTAGCACAAACATATTAAACAAATTTAGATGAAATAACTATATTTGAATGCATACTTATTTGACAATAATATCCACAGATCAGACATGTATTAATTCAAATAATCTCAGTTGTGTTGTGCACAATCAAGAAAGCTAATTACAATGGGTGAGATTGTTTTGGGAACTTTTAAAATGCCTGAGTATACCGAGATGAAATAAGAAGGACCATATGATGACTGTATTTTCCCTGGAGTGAAAAATATGCTGCAGAACAGAGACTGGCACTCTTTCAGATAGCACACAGGCTGTCAAGGTGACCCACCTACTGCCTTCATCCAGTTCTTCACTCATGCAACAATTTGTTGAGATATTATTCAACATTTAACTCCCGGTTGAATATATATTGAGTTGCTTTGACTCTTCTGTTGTGTTACCAATTTATCCAAGCATAAAGAAAACACTTAGCACCTGAATGAATCTTTTTTGCTTTTGATACTGTACATCAGATAATTTGCCTTACAATGCTGTAAAAGGTCTGGATCTATAAACAAAGATCATAACATGTATCCTATTAAAGCAAATATTATAAAAGACTAGTACTTCTGTTTAGGAACATCGTGAAGTCACAAATAAATTAAAAATAACATACTCCATTTCAATCTAATACAGTCACTGTTGATATTTTGCAAATATCGAAATGAGAGTATGTTGCTACTGTATAAGCCAACACTGTCAACATTCTCAATATCAATAATGAGTCATTCTGCAGTATTATAAAATGGGTTCAACTAATAGATTTTAAAAAGTGTATAACTTCCAGTCAAATATTTAGTCACCAATCCTAATATTACCTCCTGCAGCTCAGTGTCGAATTTTGTTTCATGATATTGTTCCTATGAAGTGCTTCAGGACCTTTTCATGACATTAGGAGTGCTACATAGATATACATTGGTTGTTGTAAGAGCGGAATCTACTTCAGTAATTGAAATCCATGCTAAGCCTGCCAATTCAGAGTTGAATGTCCTGACTTTAAAGGTTGAAACAGTTCCAATATGATTTTACTAAATATAAAAATCTTTGTATAAAATATTCCAACTGACTGAGGAGAATGGCCTTTTAAGTTATGACTGCCATGTGACATTGACAGACATTAATACAGCAGAATGTTAAACTGTGTCCTCACTACTTGCTTTGATCGATAATACACAGCCCACTCCACTACTTCCAAATACTAGACCAAATATTTTTGAGACAATATTTTCCTCAACTACAATACATGGCTTTCCATAGACTAAATACAATGATTTATGCAATCTAATTTAGCTACCTTCTCTTAGTCCTCTAATAACCAGAGAAACCTCTTAATTGTTAGGTATAAGGAGTCATACTTTACACTGTAGGGAGCAAAGTAAATCAGTGTTCAGTTATATGCCAAATGCTGAGGGAGGTATTGTTCATAAATTATTCTGACATAGCATGAAAAATAGATGAGGGTTTATTAAATATAGGTCTTGCTTTCTTTAATTTCTGAAGGCTTCAAAATATTTACAGAATGAAATCATTGTTTAATTGGATTAAAACATGGTGTATGCTCATCAAGCATTTGGGGTTCAAACAGCTGTAAGAAATTAGATTTAAATAATTGTATACAGTGGAGGCTGAGATACTAAAATTAATTAATAATGCTCATCAGCGTGACAGGTACTTCGTTCTTATATGGTTGATATTTGATTTTAAAAAAGGCTGTGACTGTGGATAACAAGGTCTTTTTATTAGCTGGTCAGGAAAGGGTAATTTAGTGCTGAATACATTTTTTGGATTACTAAGTTGTCATATTTATGATATAAAACCTTTTGGAATGGAAAGTAGTAAAAGGCCTTGGGAGTCTGCAAGATTGGACACAGAAAGATGGATGTGTTCCTTCCAAATGACTGTTAAAAGGACTGTATATCTTTGAAAAGATTGAATGTCCTAAGTGACGTTTTTTTATTTGTTTCCTTCACTCTTGCAACCTCTTGAATTCTGCCTCACCTTGATATTACATCTCAAAGTGAATGCTGAGAATAACAAACTGAGCAGCAACATCTATGGACTCAACAGCTGTTCAAATTTGTAGCTTCTTCCATTTCACTCCATTTATTCTGTCCGTAGTAATGAGAAATAGCTTCTATGATTCAAACTTGGCTGAAGAGGACTTACCAGTGCCACTAGCAGCTGTTGGACAGAGAATGGTGCTGCACATTTCTCTGCCCAGGGAAAGTTACGTTACTGTATGATGCCTGACAAATGTGCGAGTAGAGACATAATGAACTCAGACGAGACTGCAAAATGGATAGTGATTTGAACTGCTTTGGTGGGTTGGCATTCCTTCTGCATATAGATATGAATTGTCTTTGCTGCACACTGAACCGATAATACAGTCATATTTTCTATTGATTTTCCCACTTTGTGCCAAGTCATCAATCGACTCAGTCCCTTAAGTATCACCTTTTGCAATCCTATACCACTCTGTGCTCAGTGACACATTAGCTGCACTCTTTCAGTTTTAGTCCCTGCTTTTGGAAAATGTCCCACTGGGAGGCCCAGTCAGGAGTTGACAAAACACATTAGAAGTATAAAAACTGAAGCTGTGACTATGGGAGTGTGAAACAACTGTTTCAACCTTCAGGATGCAATCAGTTTGTTTTCCCTTTATTATTGAAGGAAAACGTATATTCAGTAGTCTCTTTGCCAAACATTTGATATAAACTGATCTTTAATTTGGAAACCTACAAATACTTTTACAACCCATATTTGTCTCTACAGAGAGGTCATACTATTTGGACATGTCATCAATAGGATCATAATAACTGTACTGAGGATTGTTCTGATCCCAGTTGATTGTAATACTGGACAAGTCAGATTCCAAATTAGAATCTGAGCTTATCGACAACAATTTGGTTACCGTGGTGGTTTGTCATTGAATATACTCAATGTACTTTTTAACAAACAAACATAGATTAAACATAAAAGAAACAATTTTACCTATTTCTGAGGCAATTTTGACAGATCTTATCTTCCAAAAGGTTGAAAAAGTTGAAAGTTGAAGGAACTTTCAACTCTTTTTCCCAGTTATACACTTTCCAGACATTCAATCCCAGTGAAGTACCACTGATAAAATTTACTTACTTTAAAATTTCTTGCTCAACTAATCAAGTTACAAGTATTTTCTGTCTGTGTCTTTCTCATATTGACCATAGGTGAATCTCTGTGGCTCCCCTGACACACATAAACATGACAGCTCACTGGCTTCTTTCTGATTTTGACTACTTTGCTAAAACAGTTTCAGACTTTCCTGAAGAAGGGCTCATGCCCGAAATATCGATTCTCCTGCTCCTTGGATGCTGCCTGACCTGCTGCGCTTTTCCAGCAACACATTTTCAGCTCTGATCTCTAGCATCTGCAGTCCTCACTTTCTCCAACAACTCCAAGTACATCATGTAGAAACATGCAAGCAGTCTCTAGTAATCATTGCTTTTTTGACTGATCCATGGGGAAACTTGGCAGTGCTAAAATGTATTAAGTCACCCCAGATTTCACATAGATTCTACATTAAAATATGAGTGACTTGTTAGATTGTAACTTACGTTTTTCTGTCTGGTACAGGGAAGAAGATGCAGGTCACAATCTTGTGGGGGCCTGATGGGCCATAATAATAATTGCAGCAGAATTGCATAAGATGTCCAGCAGACCCTCGCTCGATGCCAGGAGCAACTTTTAACTAAGTTCCACATATTGACGTTAGGCTTTTACTGGGGAGGTATTGTTGCGTATTAACTGCACATCTTGCCTTATTAATATGCAGCATCCCTTCCTACCACCTACCATTAGCAAACTGGGCAATGACAATTCTCAGCGTGAAGCCTGGTGACTTCAGTTCTCTGCTGGCAGTGAAGAACTTCTACGTGGCTCACAACGCAACAGTATCTCATAGCATGACCCATGGCACCAGCCATGCACCCGCACTGACACTGGCATCCAATTTCTACAAACCCCTCAAGATCGTTGTGGCACCTCACTGCTCTGCTTTCATGATGCATAGCAAGCACAGATTTGCACTACAGAATGCATCAGCAATTAGCACTGAAAGGTTGTAGCATGGAAACTTTTTGTACAGGATCGGGAACCTTGCCCACGGACTGGACCAGGCTGTATCGCAGCCTCTTTGCTCATTTGAGCCTACGTGGGTGGAACAGTGGTTAGCATTGCCACCTCAAAGTGCCACAGGCCTGGGTTTGATTCCTCTGGCAACTGCTTGCACATTCTCCCCAAGTCTGCATGGGTTTCCTCCGGGTGCTCTGGTTTTCTCCCACAGCCCAAAGCTGTGCAGGTTAGATGAATTAGCCATGGCAAATGCAGGGTTACAGGGATAGAGTAACGGGTGGGTCTAAGAGGGATGCTCTTCAGAAGGGCAGTGTGGATTTGATTAGCCAAATGGCCTGCTTTGACACTGTAGGGATTCTATAATTCTACGATGATTCTATGGATGCTTGCAGTATCCATGCCTTGCCTTGACATGACTATGAGCATGGTCACACAACATCCAGGCAGCTTGCCATTCTGGTCAGCGCTCCTCAGTCGAGTGGGCATACATTTGCTGTACAGCAATGTACTACATCAATCTCACACCCAGACCATGTACCAGCAGCTTACTCAGCCAACGTATTGCATGTGAAGTAAGTAGACAGTCATATCTTTAAGTCTTAGGGAAGTAGCCCTCACCAAAGTCCTTGGAGGCACTCATCAGTCAAGGGGTCCTAGCATAGTAACTCAAGACCAATTGTCAATAGCAGTCTAGGGACACCACAAGGTGTCCTGTAGGCAATCTTGCTAATGCTTTTTCTGAAGCCTCAGAACTCTTTTCTTCAGGGCTCAAGGAAGCAGGCCAGAGCCATCCTCTTGGTAGCTGCGGGCACAAGGGAGAGAAGGTGTTGCAGCAAATGGTTCGAAGTGGTGTGCTATGAAAGACACTGACCTGGTTGGCAGAGCATGGATGACTCGGCATTCCCACAGGAGTAGGCCTGGTCTTCTCCTGCAAGAGAGAGGATTCTCTCCTCATTGTGTGTGTGGAATTGAGAACCATTTGTGGGTTGTCTTCTCCTGGAATGGAGAAAGGGAGGGATTGATAGAGAGGAATGTGGGAGGCATTGCTGTTCATGCTGCTGGTGCAGGTAGTTGAAAAAGTGGTGATGTGCTTCCAGCAAGTGGGTTGGCAGTGCAGAGGCCATGCAGCTTTTGTGGGGGAAATGAGAGTGAGTGAGGAAAGGTGCTGTAGGCAATAGTGAGAGTGACAGAGCATGAGATTTGGTGCAACAGCAGAGACAGTGAAAGCTTGAGGAAGCAGAAAGAAGAATGTGGCCCTTATCCCGGAGGACTGGCGATCATTAACTTTCTTTTGGCACTGTTGACTATCCCTCCAGGCTATGGAGATTGCATTGACCTGGCTGGTGACCTCAGACCATGCTGCCAAGGTCTGGTGGCATGGCTTCCTGTGCAAATCCTCAAGTGAATGCCCTATTCTGTACCATCCTGCCAACAAGGACCTCCAAATACCTGTTGGAGAATCATGGTGCCACTTTCCCCTTCTCTGACAGCTTTAGAATGAATGTCTGTCACCAAATAGGCAACTTCAGAATGCCACTACTCGTCTGGGGTGCACAGTAGCCTTTTAAAGATGGCATAGATGCCAGGGATGCTGGTCAGTCAAGGGTTATCTGCTAAGTGGCACTTCTTCTGGAAATGTTAAGTAGTAAATGGAGCTAGAATTGGTTGAAAGGGTGCCATAATGGTGGGGTAGGTAGCTTAATGAAGTGAGTTAATATGATATGGTGAGAAATCTCACTAAGGCTCGAGGTAACAAATCTTCCAAAAAACTGGATACAACTTATACTTAGCCAAAAAAGGTTAAGATTCACAAACAGAAACAAGGGCAACACCCCATAACATCAACGACACATCAGTCATAATTTCACTGACTTCATTACACTTATTGACTTTTTTTATTCAGTCATGGGATATGGGTGTTGCTGGCTGGCCAGCACTTATTGCGTGTCTCTAGTTGACCTTGAGAAGGTGGTGGTCAGCTGCCTTCTTGAACCATGGCAGTCCATATGCTGTAGATAGACTCACAGTGCCCTTAGGGAGGGAATTCCAGGACTTTAACCCAGAGACAGTGAAGGAACAGCAATATATTTCCAAGTCAGGATAGTGAGTGGCTTGAGGGTATGTGCAGGTGGTCGCGTTCCCATATATTTGCTGCCCTTGTCCTTCTAGATAGACGTAGTTGTGAGTTTGGAAGGCATTGCGTAAGGATCTTAGATGAATTTCTGCACTGTATCATGTGAATAGTATGCATTGCTGCTATTGAGTGTTGGTGGAAGAGAGTGTGGATGTTTGTGGATGTAGTGCCAATCAAGCAGTCTGCTTTGTGCTGGATGGTATCAAGCTTCTTGAGTGTTGGTGGAGGTGCACTCATCCAGGCAAGTGAGGAGTACTCCGTTACATCCTTGACTTTTGCCTTGTAGATAGTGGACAGACTCTGGGGAGTCCTTTGGTGAGTTACTTGTTGCAGTACTCCTCACCTTTTACCTGCTCTTGTAATCACTGTATTTATATGGCAAGTCGAGCTGATTGTCTAGTCAATGGTAACCCTAAGGATGTGGGTGGGAGAATTCAATGAAGGTTACACCAATTAATATCAAGGGACAGGAGTTGGATTGTCACTTATTGGAGATGGTTATTGCCTGCCATTTATGTGGCACAAATGTTTGTTGCCACTTGTCAGCCCAAGCCTGAATGTTGTCAAGCTCTTGTTGTATTCAAACATGAACTACTTCAGTACCTGAGGAGTTGCAAATGGTGCTGAACATTGTGGAATCATTGGTGAACATCTGCACTTTTGACTTTAAGATGGAGAGAAGGTCATTGATGAATCAGCTAAAGATGGTTGAGCCTAAGACACTGCCCTGAGGAACTCCTGAAGAGATATCCTGGAGCTGAGACAACTGACCTCCAATGACTACAATCATCTTTCCTGTATGCCAGCTATAACTTCAACTAGGAGAGTGTTTGCCCTCTGGTACTCATTGATTCCCGTTTTGCCAGGTCTCCTTGATGCCATAATTGGTTAAATGCAGCCTTGATGTTAAGGGCTGTCACTCACATCTCACCTCTGGAATTCAACTCTTTTGTCCATGGTTGAACCAAGGCTGTAATGAGGTCAGAAGCTGAGTCACACTGGTGGAACCTAAACTGGGCATCACTGAGCAGATTAATGCTGAGCAGGTGTGACTTGATAGCACTGCTGATGACACCTTCTATCACTATGATAGACAGAAATAATATTTTACAATGTATTCCCTGAAAATACTTCTGCAGTTCATATGTTTGTTACTTTAAAGCTTTTTACAACATAACATGTTCAGACAAAGCTACATTGGTGACCAGCACAGCTCCTCAAGAGACAAAGAACTGAAAGTTGTTTTGTTTGTAACTGAACTGTTAGTACTGTGTTTTTTAAAAAGTTTTCAATTCTAATCAAAGTTCTGAAGATGAGTCATATCAGACTCGAAATATTCAACCTGTTTCTCTCTTCACGGATGGTGCTGAATCTGCTGATTCTCCAGGATTTCTATGTGTGTTTCAATTTGCCAGCATTTACAGTATTTTGCTACATTTGAATCTGTGAGCACAATAAGAACTGACTCTCCCCAGGAGCAAAAATGTATAAATTAATTTATTATTTCATTACACATGTGTGATTTTCTTCAACCTGAACCGATCAGGTACCAATGTTTTAGTGAAGAGGATAAATGGGGTGGTCAGTAGGACTTTAAACTTCTGAGTTGGGGGGAAGGGAAAGTGAAAGCGACAGGGAGTATGGAGTTAAATGGAAAGATAAGCAGCAACATAGCATATGTGCAGGCAGATTTAAACTTGAGACAGACTGGGAATGCAGCAAAAAGGAAGGATAACTTAGGACATCTTATGACTTCCAATATCTCTAATGATAAGAAAGTTAGCATTAAGGCACTTTACCTGAATGCTCGTAGCATTCGTAACAAAGCAGACGAACTAATGGCACAGATATTCGTGAATGATTATGATGTGGTAGGCATCACAGAGACATGGTTACAGGAGGGTCAGGACTGGCAGTTAAACATCCAAGGGTTTTCAACTTATCAAAAAGACAGGGAGGTGGGCAGAGGGGGCGGGGTTGCCTTGTTAGTTAAGAACAAAATTAAATCTATGGCACTGAATAACATAGCGTCGGATGATGTGGAGTCTGTGTGGGTGGAATTGAGGAACCACAAAGGCAAAAAAAAACCATAGTGGGAGTTATGTACAGACCTCCTAACAGTGGTCAGGACCAGGGGCGCAACATGTACCGGGAAATAGAGAAGGCATGTCAGAAAGGCAAGGTCACAGTGATCATGGGAGACTTCAACATGCAGGTGGACTGGGTAAATAATGTTGCCAGTGGATCCAAAGAAAAGGAATTCATGGAATGCTTACAGGATGGCTTTTTGGAACAGCTTGTCATGGAGCCCACAAGGCAGCAGGCTATTCTGGACCTAGTGCTACGTAATGAACCAGACTTTATAAAAAATCTTAAAGTAAGGGAACACTTAGGAAACAGCGATCATAATATGGTAGAGTTCAGCCTGCAGTTTGAAAGAGAGAAGGCAAAATTGGATGTAATGGTGTTACAGTTAAATAAAGGTAACTATGAGGGCATGAGAGAGGAACTGACGAAAATAGACTGGAAGCAGAGCCTAGCAGGGAAGACAGTAGAGCAAAAATGGCAGGAGTTTGTGGATAAAATTGAGGACACTGTACAGAGGATCAGCCCCAAGAGGAGAAAGATTATCCGGGGAGGG
>NC_057723.1:48038337-48047717 GCF_004010195.1 Chiloscyllium plagiosum
GGTGGACGCTAGGAAATTGTTTCCATTAGGCGAGGAGACTAGGACCCGTGGACACAGCCTTAGAATTAGAGGGGGTAAATTCAGAACAGAAATGTGGAGACATTTTAGATTAGATTAGATTAGATTACATTACATTACATTACAGCGTGGAAACAGGCCATTCGGCCCAACACGTCCACACCGACCCGCCGAAGCGCAACCCACCCAGGCCCCTACATTTATCCCTTACCTAACACTACGGGCAATTTAGCATGGCCAATTCACCTAACCTGCACATCTTTGGACTGTGGGAGGAAACCGGAGCACCCGGAGGAAATCCACGCAGACACGGGGTGAATGTGCACACTCCACACAGTCAGTCGCCTGAGGCGGGAATTGAACCCGGGTCTCAGGCGCTGTGAGGCAGCAGTGCTAACCACTGTGCCACCGTGCCGCCCAAGACATTTCTTCAGCCAGAGAGTGGTGGGCCTGTGGAATTCATTGCCACAGAGTGCAGTGGGAGCTGGGTTGCTAAATGCCTTCAAGGCAGAAATTGATAAATTCTTGATGTCACAAGGAATTGAGGGCTACGGGGAGAATGCGGGTAAGTGGAGTTGAAATGCCCATCCGCCATGATTGAATGGCAGAGTGGACTCGATGGGCCAAATGGCCTTACTTCCGCTCCTATGTCTTATGGTCTTATGGTCTAACAGATTTACAATATGCTAATTAATAGTCTGGGAATTTTAAAATAACCAACATTTAATTTGCACTCAATCCTCACTGCTGGTAAATACACTTTCCACAAGTCAATGCGTTACCTGATCATGGTGCTGTAAAACCAAGGCACCTCACCACTTAGAATGGCCCTGTGCTCCTGCAAAATTGGAATGATGCCACCAATATGAAAAGCAATTGGACACAATTTGTGCATATCTATTGTTTTAAACAGTTGGAATGATACAATAACAATGTCATATGTCAGGGCCTTATATACTCATATTTGCATGTGTTTCATTTTATTTGTATTGTCAATTTTTCAACTTTATGCCACACTATATCGTACCAATGTATATATGAAAAGAAAGAAATGCCATTCAGAAACAGTTGTCAGATAGCTAACAGAGATAGGCACTTTGGTCAACTATTGGCAATGCATGCCCAACTGCTCCACTGGGAAGAAGGGTTTGTCCCAAGAAATAACAGATGTTAGCAATGAGCTACCATGCAAACCTAGAACTCCTACAGTACTGATGCTGAGACATAATAAGAGATTAGATTATTTACAGTGTGGAAACAGGCCCTTCGGCCCAACAAGTCCACACCGACCCTCCGAAGCGCAGCCCACCCAGACCCATTTCTCTACATTTACCCCCTCACCTAACACCGCAGGCAACTTAGCATGGCCAATTCACCTAGCTTGCACATTTTTGGACTGTGGGAGGAAACCGGACCACCTGGAGGTAACCCATGCAGACACAGGGAGAATGTGCAAACTCCACACAGACAGTTGCCTGAGGCGGGAAATGAACCCAGGTTTCTGGCGTTGTGAGGCAGCAGTGCTAACCACTGTGCCACCATGCCGTCCTTTATCGAAGGAGAGACAGTTGGTCCGATTGCTGGTGGTACTCCTGCTGAAGCAGTTGGTGTGATATGGTCTTTGCTGCTGTAAAGATGCATGAAGTGCTCCATACCACAATGAAGGCAGACAGCAAGGTAGTAAAGTTCCAGGTGAAGAGAATTCCATGAGATTCACAATCATCTGTCAAGCAGTGAAAGCATTCACTGAAGGAACAGTAGTTCTCCCACCTAGCCAGAGCGAAAATCTATTCTGTAACTATTCAAAGTCTTACCAATTTGTTTGTTTCACTGAAAAATCACTTCCTGCTATGCATTCAACAATATGACCCTGGCAAATTACTGCCAGTTCAGTAAATATGTTACATAGGTGATAAATTTGGAATTGTGTGCAAACAACTAATAATTGGCCTCTTAACAAAACTACCACACCTTAATTACCAAACCAATAGATCCAAAAAAGTCCTCCTTCAATCACATCCCAGGGAATTCTGCTAGATGCAGGAACACGGCAACATGTCTTGCATATTCCCACATTCTCATGCCTCCTCCAACAGCCTGTGAATATTCCCTCTGTATATTTAACCCTGTGAAGACATGTAGTATTGTCAGAATCCTCGGGAGAATGCCTACTTGCTTTCTGACTTCCATTGACAGTTTAGAATAATGGCTTTTCCATGATTCCAGAAGCAAGGGAAAAGATTAGACAAGACATAAACACTAAAGCATAATGTTCATAAGTGTAATGGGCAAATCACAGGAATTATACTGCATTGATTGCTTGGTTAACTTTAGAGAATGTTAAAAACAAGTATTTCTGCAATTGTTTGCTTTCAAAGAATGTTTTGGTAATGTATATGAAATTCCATTGTTACTAAAATCAAATTTTTTACTTTGTTTGTTATAAGGACAAGCTGTAACTTGCATTATCACACTTTGCTATTTTCAAACCTATCAGAATGCTATGCCATTTGAATTATGTTATTGTTCTCAGTTATTAAATATTTAACCAAGCTATCTAAAATATCCAGTCAGTCAAGAAACTAATAAATCTTTTGATTGCCTTAAATGCAATCTGATATTTCAACAATATAAAGATACTTGCTGCTAGGGATGACATTTACATTTACCATTATACTGAACAATTTCTTCAAATGAATTTGTATAAAGGAAAAGCTGTTCTAAAGCTGAATGTGGTTAGGACTAAATATGATCCAAATTTTGAATTGATGAAGTTAAAATTTAGTAAATAATTATTTTACAAATTAAAGTATAAAGCTGCTAAAATTAGAAACTTAAGATTATTCCAAACTGCATGAGTGAAATACAAGGTCTTTGCAAATGTCATCTGAATCGAGGGAATATATTGTATTTCAAAACTAACTCCCTGATATTTATATATGGCTGCAGAATGCTCAATCTTCCTGCCATGTAAAAATATCTCCAGGATTTTGCTAGATTTTCTGAATAGTCACTACAGCATTGCAAACATTTGTTGAGCCATGTGCATTTTACCTTCCAAAAGTTTCCTGAATATGAACCAATCTGCATCATTCTTTTCAGGGGACATTCATGCATTACACGTGATAGCCTGACTGAAGCATCACTCTGTATGAATTTCCACAATCATTTACACCATTTCTCAATCTCCTCCCACTTGGATCATGAACAAAGTCCAAATGCCACCCATTTCCAACCAATGGAAAACAAGGTGGAATAGGTGTTTCTGCCTAACATTTTTGTGTTGCTGCAGACCTCAAATTTTCAAAGCAATTTATGGCCACGTTGTGGCAATACTCACACCAATTTCTCGGACAATCTTGCTAATGCAACTACTGCCAAGATTCTTTGAAGGTGTTATTAATGACTGCTTGCATACAAAAGCCTTCACAAAATAAGTAGAAATCAATATAAAGGAATAGATAATGTTTTGCTGTCCTCTTGCAATTTGTTTTAAGTTTTCACTATTAAGACAGGCATGATGTATTTGTGAAAATTAAATGTATTGTTAAAATTAAAAAGATCAGGTTTCTGTAGTTAACCTGCTTAACATGCATAAATAATGGCTCCATGGACTAAAACTTCATTTCTTTTTCAATATGTATGATTAGGAAGGACTGAAAGAAGATCAGTGATACATTTTCACTTCTGTCCCTGAATCCTACTTATTTGTATTGATTTCTACTTGCTTTGTGAAGGCTTTTGTATGCAAGCAGTTGTGAATAACACCTTCAAAGAATCTTGGCAGCAGTTGCATCCGCAAGATTGTCCGAGAAATTGGTGTGAATATTGCCACAATGTTGCCATAAATTTCATTGAAAACTTGAGTTTATGTCGCTGGTTAAATTATCATGCTGTGGTGGATAGCCTTTGGACAATTTAGTGAAATGTGGCATATTCAGAATTTATTTGTTTTCCTGGTTATATGTAATCACAAATAACTTTATAATTCTAGCATACAATGCATTATAATTAGAATAAGAACATCTGTGTATATAACAAAAGATAAATCTTGAGGAAGGTATATGGAGTTAACATGCAGGCTAGATATATAGTACAATTAATCTGTTCTTCATGTTACAGCCATAAGGAAAAGGAGCAGAAATAAACCATTTAACCCACTGAGCCTGTTCCATTATTGACTCATTTTATGGCTGACCTTCTACTTCATCTTCACCCCTTTGAAGTAGCTCCAAACTATTGATTGCATGAATATCCAAAAACGCTGTCAATTTCTATCTCAAATATACATGCCGATGAGAGACCGACATTTACTTTTACCAATCTTTTCTTTTCAAACGTATTTAGTCTTGTATTTGGTTTTCACATTCACCATCAATGCCTTGGCTATCCCTTGCTAAAATCCTTCAATCTCAGGCTTATTCTTCTTTATGGTCACATTAGCTATCATCTTTCTAATACTATCTTTACTTTCAATTATTAGCAATAGTTGAACAACATTACACAATGAGGATTTTATTCTTTAAGGGAATGTATAGTCATTAAGAAATATGAAGTAATGCTTTAAATGTTTAACATTGTTTATCTACAGTCATAATTTTAACTGGTTTCCTGTTCTGCATCAGCCAAATTGTGCTGCAAACTTTGTTTAGATCACTTTAAGATTTTGGCTTACCTAAATCAGTCTCAGACACAATATAATATTCATTATAGATGCCATGGGGACCATTATTAGCACTTAAACATGTGACTTTCAATACAATGCTGGAGTTGAACATCTCAAGGAATTGAGCAGTAGAAAGGGAGAGGCAATTGGTTGCTTTTGCTGAAACAAAACAGTTGATTGCTGAGTAGGATTGCTAAGTATTTTTAATCTTTAATGTAAAAGTAAGGTGGTTAGTTTGTATTTAGGTTTCTAATCCGGCATTTCTCTTTTTCTGAAAATATCTTGTTAAGTATAAGATAGTTGTGAAATGGAGATTATATCAATGAAGGTTAAGAATAGGTAATTCATCAGATTACCATAGGATCTTGATCAAATGGGTCAATGGGCTCAGAAGTGGCAGATGGAGTTGAATTTAGATAAATGTGAGGTACTGCATTTTGGGAAAGCAAATCTTAGCAGGACTTATACACTTAATGGTAAGGTCCTAAGAAGTGTTGCTGAACAAAGAGACCTTGGAGTGCAGGTTCATAGCTCCTTGAAAGTAGAGTCGCAGGGAGATAGGATAGTGAAGAAGGGGTTTGGTATGCTTTCCTTTATTGCTCAGAGTATTGAGTACAGGAGTTGGGAGGTCATGTTGCAGTTGCACAGGACATTGGGTAGGCCACTGTTGGAATGTTGCGAGCAACTCTGGTCTCCTTCCTATAGGAAAGATTTACAAGGATGTTGCCAGGTTTGGAGGATTTGTGTTATAGGGAGAGGTTGAATAGGGTAGGGCTGTTTTCCCTGGAGCATTGAAGGCTGAGGGGCGACCTTATAGAGGTTTATAAAATTATGAGGGGCATGGATAGGATAAATAGACAAAGTCTTCTCCCTGGGGTGGGGGACACCAGAACTAGAGGGCATAAGTTTAGGGTGAGAAGGGAAAGATAAAAAAGAGGCCTAAGGGGAAACATTTTCTCGCAGAGGGTGGTACGTGTATGGGATGAGCTGCCAGAGGAAGTGGTGGAGGCTGGTACAACTGCAACATTTAAAAGGCATCTGGGTGGGTATATGAATAGGAGGGGTTTGGAGGGATATGGGCCAGGTACTGGCAGGTGAGACTAGATTAGGTTGGGATATCTGGTTGGCATGGACGAGTTGGACTGCAGCTTCTGTTTCTGTGCTGTACATCTCTATGACTGTATGACTCTAATAAATTACCAAGGTGATCCAGAATGAAAAGATGTGTAGCAAGTGTTTGTGGATCAAGCAACTTTGGATCTGTCTTGAGGAGCTGCAGTCCTAGCTGCAGACATTGTACCACATCAGGGAGGGGAAAGATACCGGGACCTGTTGCTTTAGGAACCAGATTAGCTCATTCAAAAACTGGCCTGTGATTGAGGACAAGACAATGTGATTGCAGGTGAAGCAGGTATGGGGAGGCAAAGAACAACTGTCAATGAGCCTTAGTCCTTCAAATGTCTTACAGTTACGAGGTTCTTGCAAACTGTGTGGATGAGAGCAGGGACTGCAGGGACGATGAGTGAACTGACCCCATCACCGTGGGACAGGGAACTATTCAACTGTAGGGAGACAATAGTAAAGTAGTGGTGGGAGGTGACATTATAATTATGGGGATAGATTCAATTCTCTACAGCTGTAAGCACAAGTACCTGAGGTTGCTTTGCCTGCCAGAGATGCTGACTGTGCCAGAATGAAAGAAATCTGCTCAACCTGGATACGAACTTGGGAGTGGGATGGGAAGGTTCGAATTATTGTCGTCCATGTTGCTACAATAAACATTAATAGCACAAAAAAGGAGGTTCTGCCTGAAGAACTTAAACAGTTATAAACTAAATTAACAAGAAAAAATCAGAACCAATATGGCAATAATCTCAGGAATATCACCTGAACCACAGGAAAACTAGTGTCGAGTAAATAAGGTCAAGGAGTGGAGTGCATTGGCTCCATCTTCAGTGTGGGAAGCACAGATTTTCATTTTATGGGGTACTAGCATCAGTGCTAGAGTAGAAAGAACCTGTTTCAGTGGAATGGGCTTCAATGGCATAACAATAACTATGGTAGCAGTAAGGGCCTTAAACTAATGTGTATATGTGGTGGAAGGAGACATAAGCACATAAGCTTACAAAGGTCATGTTAGCATGGTGGAGCAGCTATTGAGGTCATGATATCCAGAGTGGCACAGAGCATAGAAATATAAAAATAAGGGGTAAAAGAGGGGAAAATGACAAAAATGCAAAATTAATGTCTCTTTTCACTTAAATCCATGTCATTTTCCGAACAAAATAAATCAATTAACAGCATAATTAGAAGTTAATGGGCATGATATAGCAATTACAAGGAAATCAAAAATGGGAAACAAATACTGACTTTTCGAAAGGACAGACTGGAAGGAAAGAATGGTGGGGTACCATTGTTAGTTCATGATGTAATGCGTGCAACAGTGAGAAATTGACAAAACCTTAAAATGTGGCAAAGATTAGTGTTAAACCAGAGGATTAAGAAAGCCAACAAAGAGATGACTAAAAAGAAAAGAGATGAAGGGAAAGAATAAGCTGAGGGTAAACCATCAAGTCATGTAGAAATGGATGGTAAGAACTTACTTAAATAAGGGAGAGACCAAAGTGAACATAGGCCACATAAGGAATGAGGTTGTGAAATAATAATATGCAGATGTAAGGATGTTGTTTCCCCTTTGAGAGACTCTTGGACCAGTGGACATAATCCCAGAGCAAGGGTTGTCCATTTAAGAGAGAGATGAGGAAGAATTACTTCTCTTAGAGTGTAGTGAATCTGTGGAATGTTTTACTGCAAAATGCTCTCACAGCTGGGTCATTATCTACATTCAAAGCTGAGATAGCCAGATTCTTAATCAGTAAGGGAATCAAAAAGTATGGGAAAAAGGCTGGAAAGGGTAGTTAAGGATTATCAGATCAGCCATTATCTCATTGAATAGTGAAACAGACTTGATGAGCCAAATGATCCATTTCTACTGCTACGTTTTATGGTCATAATTACTCTTTTTTAGAGGCTCCTTCACTAAAAGATTTCAAAATAAACTTCTGTTACTTAGCACTAATCCAAAATAGGTTGTTCTGTATTTGTTTCCTTAATGTATTGATCTAGAAAATCACTTTGAATTAATTCAATTAATTTGTCCTTCACATTATTACTGCAAATTTACTTTATCCAGTCTATATGAAGATTGAAGTTCTTCATGATTACTGCATTACCATTGTTAAAACTATCTCTAATTTCCTTATATAAACTTAGTTCTTCTTTGGAATTCATGGGTGGGGAGCTATAAATGAATCTGAATCGTTCTTTCTGTGCTTAGTTGTTTCTGAGATCTATCCAAACTGATTCTACTTCTTGATTTTCCAAGCTTAAATACTTTCTCTCTACGTTCTTCAAGTTCCCTGTTAGGAGTGACCCTTCCTCCAGTTTCATTTTATCTAGCCTTTCTAAAAATCACTTATCCTGGAGTATGCAGTTCCCTATTTTGTCTGCTCTCAGCATGCATCTCCATAACACTTGTTAGATCAAACCTATTTATTTCTGTGTTAATGCGATTTTGTTTGAATGTGTCATGTACTTTAATATAATACATTCAGCAGTGGGTATGTTCTGTACTCCTTTGGAGTCACTACAGTCACTATAGACTATTACTTTTGTTAAACGTTCTTTCCCTTTGTGCATACCATTTTTATTTTTATTTTTAACTAATTATCTACTCGGCTCCACAACATTGAATTTTGCTTTGTGCTTCTGAATATACACATTCCTTGAAGTAGTGCAGAGTAGCTTTTTATTTGTCATTTCTGCCGTACACAACTGAAACAGTCAAAACAAGACAGCATTCCTCCAGGACCAAGAGTGTGACATGAACAGCACAAACTACACAATCATACACGGTATAAAGTGTAAAACACACAAGTTACAGTGTAATGGAAGAATGATAAATAATAGGCATTTTTATAGCAGCAATTTAAAGTTGTGTAAAGAATTTCAGATGGGAAAGAGTCTGATCATACTGTGTTAAGGAGCCTGATGACTTGGGGGAAGAAACTGTTGCACAGTCTGGTCGTGAGGGACCGAATACTCCGGTATCTTGAGCCAGATGGCAGGAGAGAGAAAAGTTTGAGTGAAGGAAGTGCGGGGTCTTCCACAATGTTCTTAGCCCTTCGGATGCAGCGTGTGGTGTAAATATCTGTAATGGAGGGAAGAGAGATTCCGGTGAACCTCTCAGCTGTCCTTACTATCTGTTGTAGGGTCTTTTGATCCAAGACAGTGCAAATCCCGAACTAGACAGTGATGCAGCAGCTCAGGGTACTCTCAATGAACCCTCTGTAGAACGTAGTGAGGATGTGTGTGTTGGGGTGCTCGGGGTGGGGCAGAGGGAGTGGACTTTCCTCAGCCTGTACAGAAAGTAGAGATACTGCTGGGCTTTCTTGGCTATGGAGCTGGTGTTGAGGGTCCAGGTGTGATTCTTCGCCAGATGTACGCCAAGAAATTTGATGCTCTTCACAATCTCCACGGGGGAGCCGTTGATGACTAGCCGAGAGTGGTCGCTCTGTGCCGTGCTGAAGTTAATAACCATTTCTTTTATCTTGTACATGTTCAGTGACAGGTTGTTGGCTCTGCACCAGTCCGTTAGCCGCTGCTCTCTGAATGCTGACTCATTTTTCGTGCTGAT
>NC_057723.1:48048217-48060442 GCF_004010195.1 Chiloscyllium plagiosum
TTGGATGGCAGTGTCTGGAACTCTGTACCTGAGCCATGTTTCCATGAAAACAAGGACGTAGCAGTCTCTGAACTCACAGACGCCTGTCGCAGTCAGATGCAGTCCAGTTTGTTGTCCAGGAAGCAGACACTGGAGAGCAGAATGGACGAGAGAGCTGGCTGGCAAGGCTTTGTCTTCAGCCTAACACAAACTCCTGCACGCCTACTGTGCTTCCGCACCCTCACACACCGCTTCCGATGACTCAACACCCGGCTACTAGCATCAGGCGAGGCTGAGGACTGGGGCTGGTCTCTGCAGCAAACCGAGAGCTCCTCTATATTTACTGCACTTCCACTTCCTTGCACACCACTTCCGATGTCTTAAGACCGGGCCACCGGCATCTGGCAAAGTCTGGTCTCCAAAGCAAGCCAAGATCATGGCTCCATCCAGGTACATTTTGGGCCAGTTCCTGTACTGTAGCAGTGTTCGCAGACTGTAACAGTGTCTGAAAACACCAGGTTTCCTATTTCTCCTGGAATTTAGTAGCTCTCGGTCTGGAGAGGCTGCTGCGAGCTGCTGCCGCACCACCATCTTGGATCTAGGAATGTTTATCTTCTACAAGCACTTGGTGTCAGCTAGTTCCCCGTAAATTGAAACCTCTCACTCTCATATAGTCTTGTAGCCACTCTATCAGAAGGTTTTAAATTTCCAAACTATTTAACCCTGTACAAATTTGCACTTGGTTGAAGTAACAATCCAGAAATTATTACCTGAGAAGTTTTGGATTTTAATTTCAACTTCTGCTCTGAAACCCCTCTCCTATTTTAATCTTTCTGACTTGATTCTGCTTCGACTGGAATGACTCCCACTCCCAGTTCTTCTCTAAGCATGAGGACATGTCCAGAACATTCACATCAGCTCGGCAGCACAGCATTCATCTGAACAGACATTTCATTATATTAAGTTAAAACACACTTATGTCCTTAAATTGTGTCTTGTGTACCAATAAGAACAGACTTTTTTTTATCTCAAAGACCTCAATTCAATTTCAGTCATAGTGATGGCTGACTGCCTCTTTGATTCACCAGCCTTGTGTGAAATAAACTTGGCTTGTTTCAACCCAATTACGAATGAATACAAGTTTACAGCACCAAATTGCCTGTTATTTTGCACTAACTGGAATTAAACTGACTCTTACTCAGTGACAGCGAGGATAAATTGTGTTGGCTCTGTCTGATGCAGATTGTTAGAGTAGAATGGAGTGTTTGGTGCTCTGCATCTAGCCCATACATACTGTTATGAACCAGGCTAGACCCCTCAAAACATTTCAAGAAGGTAACCCAGATCCTAACTTTGCTAGTTGTTTTAAGCAGGTGTGCAGCGGATGTTCCAGGAGAGAATCAGCTGGTCAAACCACTTAGTCTTAAATAAAACAGAATTTATTTACAAGATTACTGAATGAAACACACATAACAGAAAACAGAAACCAAATAACTAAACCTATCTGAAAACCCAAAAGATCATCCCAACATCATGATGCTGTTCCAAATAGTTGTAACAATTTCCATAAACATCTCTTGACATAAAAGAGAAAACCAAACATGAGTTCTTAAAAGATAGAAGTCAGAAAGAGAGAGTACCAACTTGGACCTGCTTCTTTGGGTCCAGCAGCTTTTTTTTTCACATTCTGCTAAAAAACGACAAACCAGAGGAAAGTTGAGTTGGGAGAAATGGCCACACCCCTTTCATCGTACAAGTGTTTCTTTAAACATTGAAAGCCTTCTGCCTGAGGTAGTATCTGTTAGCTATAAATAAATTGGCCTGAAAACCATTCAACCCCCGGACTTTCTAGAGTCTGTGTCGTTTATGACCTCCTTAAAAATACGCCAAAGCAGCACCACCTTGTTAAAGGAGCAGCTTTGTCATAATACATGGTCAAGTTATTGGTGCTTAGTAGTTATACTGAATGCAAAAAATGAAAAATATCCATTTGTCTCAAAAAAGAACTCTTTATTTTGATGACCCCACAGAAGTCAGACATACAAGTTAAAGTAGATAAAGAATCAAGCTGACTGCAAATAAACTCAGAATTGAATAGTCTTGTTAGAAAGTGATTTAACAGAAGTAGAAACAACAAATAAATAAAATCAATACAAACTAGTTACTCTGAATGTTAACTATTTTCTTTAACATCATTAACTTTCATTGGTTGATTGGCTTACAATAAGTATAGAGCTCTCTACCAAAAGATAATACTAAATGTTTCATTGTGTTTTGTTTTAATATTCCTGTGAATTACTGTTGCAAGCCTTCCAAATATTAATTTAATATTATTATTATGCTTACTCAAGAAATCTAGACTGGATGCTATGTCAACTGAGCTACAGACCTTGCATACTGCCATAAATGTGGACTCATTCAGTGTGCATTGTTCATTCTTGTTCAAATGTGATGCATAATGATAGATTGGTGTGGCAGAAAGGTCTCTTTTCAAATAGAATAGACACATTCTTCAGAAAATTAGTTTGGCAAATTATGTTCCATTTGCTAATCGCATGGATTATCTTATCACTTCTTCCTGAGATCATTGCGACATACGATTTTTCTTGTTCTACCTTCCCAAGTGAGAAAGGACCACTAAATGTCTTTCAAACAAAAAGTACCCTTTTAAGGTTTTTTTAAAAAGACTTCCTTTGTCAAATTGTTATAGGTATTAAATATGGAGTTAGCGATTTATTCCATTTGATTTTAGCAATTAAACAAACCTGATATATAATGAAGCAAAATATGGGAGTATCAGAGCTTGTGATACATAAGTCACCATTTGAAACTTCAAATATGTTCCAAAAATGAGGGTCACCGTGTACACCAAGCACAAAGGGTGATGTCAGCAGCTGTGATTTTCAAATATAAGACATCAGCGATTCATTTTAAATTAATGAGATACAGCCTTGAATTAATTCATTCATTGTGCAGCATGTTCTAAACATGTGAACTCTATCACTTAGAGGACAGGGTAACAGTTGCTTTAGAAGACCACCTCCAAGCCACACCATCCTGTCTTAGAATGGTATCACTGTTATTTCAGGATTGCTGGACCAAAATCCTGGAACTGCCTCACCAACAGCACGGTGAGTGTACTAGCACAATACAGGATACAGACTTTCAAGACAGCAGCTTACTACTTCTCCTGGGAAATTAGGAATGACCAATGAACGATGGGCTGAGCCAATGACATCCACATCCCATGATTGTTTTTTTAGCCACAATTAAAAAAAAAGAACTGTGGCTGCTGACAATCTGAAACACAAAAACATAAATTACTGGAAAAACTCTGCAGGCAAAACTCATCTGTGGAGAGAAAACAGAGTTAACAACTTGGGTCCAGTGACCCTCATTCAGACCTTCTGATAAAAGGACCTGAAATGTTAATTCAAATTTCCCTCCACAGATGCTGCCAGACCTGCCAAGGTTTTCCAGCAATTTTTGATTATGTTTCTTTAGCCACAATTAACTTAATTCAAAATAATCAACTTTGATATCTTTGGCATCTCAAACAAAGATTTCATCTAATTCATTCAAAATCATTTTGTCTATGACATAATCATAAATCCACTCAGGATCAGATTTGATGCTTTCACTTTCAGAATAATCTCTCCACAGCAAGTCATTTCCCTCCCCATTGACAGAATAATATTCCACATTATTTAAATAAAGTGGTGACATTTGGTTCAGTAATATTGTACTATGATTTAATAACTAAATACCAAATATTAAGTGGGGTAGAATATAAACTTCCAGTTTTTGAGAAGGTTTTGTCTTGTCAAACCTACCCTTCCAGTTTCAAAGGAAACTGTAACTGAAACTGAGATTGGAAGCCAAACTTTCTGAACAGACTGAAATAGGCTGAAGTAATACAGAAAGACACAGAGCCATTAGAGCTCAGCTGTTGATACTCGTAATACAGTTCAAATAGGCTGAGGGAGACTGAGGATGTGTCAAGAAGAATTGGCAAATATGCAGTTACTGCAGCAGTGTCTGTTATTTGAGAATAACATAGCTGAATTTATGTCATACAGACTGTTATAAGAGTGTTGAGGGATTCTGTGGACATGTGCCATATTTAATGAAGACCACTTCCAAGGAACTCAAGTTCATTGTGCCCTGCTGTCAGCTGGGGATCAGTCGAAACCCTAAAACGAAAAGAGCTGAAATTCTTTGTGAAGAAGACAGAATTTTGAAAGACTTAGTGACTGAGATTGATGTCACATAAATGCTGAGTTTGTTGCTGACCCCTTTGTAAGATCTGTCTTAGTGTATCTGCCATTTAATGTGTAATCTATACTTAATAATTGACCATAATTTGCATATTTCTTCATTCTTCATGTACATTTTTCTGGGTTTTAAAATATACAATACTGTATGACTCAATAAAAATACTTTTGTTTTAAACTGAGGAATCTTATGGATTCAATCTTTCAGTAAATAACTAGGATGTCAGAGATTTTCTTTTGGCAAATTTAATTAATGTTTTACTTTTGTGCTGCCTTGCAGGGTAATATTAATGTCACAGTCGGTCCTGTCTAGTGGCCTGTTGCTTCACCAGTATTCTTTCACACCTTTCCACTCCACTGTTTGGTAGCTGCACATATTGACATTCACCACTATTTCATCCCGGTTGGCAGTGCGATTGAATGGGTATTCATGTTTTTGTCACCGTCTTGGTAATTAATCAATAGAAACTATTAATTGTGGAACATATCCTATTGGTAGTCTCTAGGTGATCTTCATCTTTCTTTGCAACATGAGACTGATAATTCCATAAAGCAGCTGCATCAGCTCAGAAATTGTTATGAGACTCAGGGTTGGAATTGGGCCATTTAAGTTTGTATAAATGCATTGCACTGCTACTGACAACATAACTATCTAGAGTCACAGAATCATAAAGATGTACAACACTAAAACAGATCCTTCAGTACAACTTGTCCACAGCGACCTGATATCCTGAATTAAGCTAGTTCCATGTAACAGCATTTGGCTCCCCAACCTGGCAACATCCTTGTAAATCTTTTCTGAACCCATTCAAGTTTCACAACATCCTTTATATAGCAGCATGACCAGAAGAGCATACAATATTCCAAAAATGGACGAACCAATGTCCTGTACAGCTGCAACATGACATCCCAACCCCTATTCTCAATGCACTGACCAATAAAGGCAAGCATACCCTCCTATGACTTTTGAGAACGCATTTCCAAACATATTTTTCAAGATCAGGAAAGCAGTTGAATCTTGTTCCTATGGACCATTTAGTCTTAGGAATATTCTTCAGTATGGATTTCTCCTTCTGCCATGTGCCATTTTTTCAATAACAAATTCCTTTCCTGCAGCATTGTTACTTTACCAGTTAGTAAACTTACAACTTTCAACATCAAGCTGTTTTATTCATTTAATTTCTGTTTGTCACTTGTTACCATAATGCAACCCATCATTCCATGTACGAATTGTAAGGATAAGTAAAATATGCACTCCTGGGGTAAAAATTGAGATCAACTATTAATGCATTTCATAGCTAAAAAGGGGTGGGGATGGGGAGAGGTGTTGAATTTTGTGCAACATGCAGAACATAATTTTTGATACAAGAAAATGAGGTCCTATTATATGTAGGGTTGATTTAGATACAGTGTTGCCACCCCATGTCAGAAAGTAGAACTGATCTCAGATATGTAGGAGGAGGGATCCTGGGATGGCATTACACTGGTGGAGTCTGATTAAAAGACCACTTCCTGTTAGAGGTGAAATCTCATCCAGAATACAAGCAGCTTGACAGGACCACTGTCAGAGATAGCTGTTGCTGAGGCTGCAGGAATAAAGAAAGATCACTTCAGCATGGAGACATCCTCAAAGGCGAGATAAATTATTTTTTGTTACTGTGGTGGAGCCAGCATTTATCTTCCAGCAGCAATGCCATCACTGTTGAGGTGGCCATTATCACTCAGGTGGCCCCTTCCTTTGGGCCGTGAAGAATCCATAAGGGCACCCCTCCCCAACCATCCTCCAGAAACTCAGTGCGACTCACTAGGACTTACTGGGTTGTAGCATACTCAGGTGAAGTTTACTTAGCTGGTAATCGACCTTTTTAATCAGACTTTTCAAATCCATTACGGTGCACCTCTGAAACAATCGATCGTCTCAGATGTTGGGGCACTACCATGGCACAAGAGCCTATCTCGCTGGTAATATCCTGTGGCAAATCCTCTTGCTACCAATTTACTAGTTCTCCCCGTTCTCATGCATTGAGAGGGCTGGTGACATGCAGTGCAATCTTTCTGTCATCTGACCAAATGCACAGTTTTCTTGCAAGTTAGTCTAACATCGGTAATACTAGACTTTGAAATTGTGAAGTTAAGAGCGTGATCTGTACATGCGATACTGTCACTAGGGTTTTTTCAGAGAAGTTATTAGGTGTACCTTGGTTGTTTTCCTACCCTCCCTCACCTAGCCGTGTTTAGGTTACTTTTAGCATCTCAATTCCTATTCTGGTAATACTCAACTATATCAACAGAGACTGAATGTAGAACCTTCTTGTTTATATGGTTTTGTACCATACCATGCATTCAATCATCCACAAAGGCACCAAAGATACTCCTGCTCTATTGATTTGAACAGAGATAAAATTAGCTTGTTTTTCACTATACTCAGTAATGACACAATATTACACATTTACATTCATTCAATTCAGATGGTAAAACATTTAGTAGCATCTGAATAGTTATTTGTTAAATAAATTATATTATTCCATGTTCATAGTTAGATTCTGCAGATATTATCATCTTGTTTTGAATGTACAATTATTTTCATTGCTCAGTCTAAAACTGGTAAAGATCTGTGCAAATATTGGAATAAGTATGACTTGTGGCAATGTATTTGGTTTAGTTTGATGTTTTTATGCATTTCATACTAAATTATAGCTGACTGAAAAATCCTATTTGTATTCAGTACTGAGAGTATTCAAGGTATTCGTATTTTATGCTACATGGCAATCAAAAATAGAAGCAGTCATTGTCGATGTTCATTGCTATTTATCGGAGAGGGCACATTTCACAACTGTGTAATGAATAAGGTGAATTGTAGACAAGATTAGTACTAGCAGGTAAACAAATTATTAGTCTATAAATAAATTATTGCGATTATAACTTCAGTATGTTTCTCGGCATCAATTGTATGATAATATATTCATAGAATACTAATTTAAAATTATACACTGCAAAGTCAGTATAAATTTTTCATGAGAAAACACTGAGTAAAAATGAACATTTTTCAGGCTTGTCGATGAAGCATCCAAAGTAATAGATGGCTAAAGTAATTTACAACTGTGTAAATGGTTCTGAGGTGCACCCACATATGCATTGTCTAATGTTAACAAAGGGCATTTCTCACTTCCATAACTCATTCTCTGCCAGTCTGTTTTTTTGTGTAGTGGCCAAAAAGGCAAGCGAGCATAAATATTTAGGTCAGAAACAAAAACAAGAAGTGCTGCAGAGTCTGATAGCATTTGTTGAAAGAAAAACAGAGTTAACATTTTGAGGTCAGTGATTCTTTGCCAGAGCTGATGTTTCTCCAGTTCTTTCTGTTTTTATTATAGATATCCAGCATGCTGAGTTCTTTGTTTGATTTTTATATGAATAGTTAGGTTTTGACTTTCGCTCATGGAGTTCTCTTCAATACAGAATGCTGCTTCTCAGATCAGACATTCTGCAGATAGAACAATTATTTCCCTCAGGCCATCATCTATTAGAGATCTAACATATCCTGAGTCTGATCAAGGTATATTTACTCCCTACTGCACAGCCAACGGGTGATTGTTAAGAACCTGGCAGATCAGACTCATTTTCCCTTTGAATCACCACCTACCTTAAATAAATTTCATTCTTAAAGTCGACTCCCAAAAAAACCACTGCGAAATCACTGCATCATCATCATCATCATCATCTTCTTCCCAACCAAGATCTGTTGAGCTTCTGCTATATGAAAATGGACTCAAGAGGGAATGGTTTGTCCCACCACCTTAAAGTGATCTTATGTTATTTCCAATATTAAATAAATGGCAGAAAAAACTGAAGTAAGGTAGGCCTGATTCCACCACCAAATTAAAATGGCCATCTTCTACCATGGTAAATTACTGAATATTAGGGAGGCAAGTTTGGCCATTAACAAGACGTTTAACAAGCAATAATTTTGACCTTAATTGATAGCTAGCCACTGCCGGGTGGGCAGTAAAACAGAGAAGATGGAGTGAGACATGGTCGAGGAGTGGCACATGGACTTTAATTTAGGTAAATGTGAAGCGCTGCATTTTGGAAAGGCTTTTCACTTAATAGTAAGGTCTTGGGGAGTGTTGCTGAACAGAGACCTTGGAACGTAGATTCGAGTTCATTGAAAGTGGAGTCGCAAGTAAATAGGACAGTGAAGAAGGCATTTGCTATGATTTCCTTTATTGGTCAGAACATTGAGTTGAGGAGTTGGGAGGTCATGTTGAGCCTGTACAGGACATCGGTTAGGCCATTTTTGGAATATTGTGTGCAATTCTGGTCTCCCTCCTATAGGAAGAATGTTGTGAAACTTGAAAGGGTTCAGAAAAGATTTACAAGCATGTTGATAGGGTTGGAAGGTTGAGCTATAGGGATCGGGATGGGCTGGGAGTGATGGAGGCTGAAAGATAGAGGTTTATAAAATCATGAGGGACATGAATAGGGTAAATAAACAGTGTCTTTTCTCTGGGGTGGGGGAGTCAAGACCTAGATTAGGTTGAGAGGGGAAAGATTTAAAATGTACCTAAGGGGCAACTTTTTCACGCAGTGGGTAGTACATGTATGGAAGAGGAAGTGTCAGAGGAAGTGGTGGAAGCTGGTACAATTACAACATTTAAAAGGCATCTGGATGGGTATATGAATAGGAAGGGTTCAGAGGGATATGGGTCAAGTACTGGCAAATGGGACTAGATTACTTTAGGATATTTGGTCGACAGGGACTAGTTGGACTGAAGGGTCTGTTTCATGCTGTATGTCTCTATGAGTCTATGACTCTATGAAATGTTCCCAATGTCGAGATTGGTCTTTCTAGACTTTTCTTCCGATTCTGCCACAGATTTTCCCATAGCCTATACTGCTCACACCTCTGTAAGTTCCCTCAAAGACAATGAATATTAAGTTGAAACTGAATTATAAATAACTGGCGTGACATTGTTCCTGATGAGCTAGTAGATACACCATCTTCCAACAAGAAACGTGACACTACTATTACTTTTCTGTATTTTCAATGAGCAAAAAATATTTCTTCTTCATTTATTTTCCTGTCAAGTGTGAGAAGCTACAACTGGATCCTGATTGCTCCACCTCTCCTATTCTTTAATTTCTCCCACCATTTTCAGGTCATATCTTTGGACTGCTATGGACAACCATCTTAAATTGTAAAGGGCTGCAGAGATAGACAACCTTTTGCATGACATGCCCTGCAATCACACCAATTTTAAGAGAAAACCTAAGACTCAATTTTTGACTAACCTTCATCGGCATGGTCATGCACCTCCTTGTCTAATATGAGCCCATGAAGAGTAAATTACAAATATTTACTTTAAAGTATTCATAGCCAAGTTAACAATTGCTTGTTTTTGTGTAGTACAAATGAAGTTATGCCCAGGTAACATTTATATTTGTAAGTGATCTGAACTTGAATATCGTGCTACATCTATGCTCTTGTTCTAGTTATTTTTAGTCAAAACTTTGAATGCAAAGCAAATGGTACATAACTGCTCAGAAACTGGAAAATATGGTATGAACCAAAGTCTTGAGGAAGAGGGAATCATGAAAATTATGAAGAAACTGAACAGTGATGAAAATATGTCACAGACAAAGTACATTTATGACTGCAGGTCAATACAGATTGCAAATACCGTTGCCCCAGCATTAAGTCAAGGACATTATATCCAATCTAATCATGCTATGTTTTCCATTTAATTTTATATTCAACTTATCACTTTTTCTATGTGACGTTAGCTACTCATACAACACTTTCTAAAGTTCTTTCTGAAATCCAAGACACATTATCCCTGCCAAGAAGAACAATAGAAGAATGACATTATAGGCATAACAGCATATAATTTGACTTCAGATGTGCAAATTGCAACAAGATAATCACCTCTTTCTGATATCAGACTTCAAAGTCTACATGATATGATATAATACTTAGATAATCAAAGGAATAAATTGTCTTCTATAAAGTAATTGTTTCATGTCCCTCATGTTGCTTTGTTTATAACTCATGATATCTGAAAAGATGTAGTTTATACTCCTGTGGTTTTATTTTTTTCTCTGGGTTTTCACTACATAATTTTCTAGCCCCTTAGGTAGCACTCTCAAATCTGAATCTTAAGTAGCTAGGAAAGAATACATCCTTTTGTTTGCACCCTCCTCGGCAGCTTTGAATACAATGGATTTACATTATCTTAAATTGGCTCTCTTCATCTTTCTGCAAACGAGTCATGCAGCAGCAGTTTATTATTGCCAGTTGGATAACTCAATGCCTGAAGGTGGTCAACCAACGATCATAACAATGCAATATATATCAAGAATGGGAGATCATGCCTAGACAGTATACCACAATACAATGAAACACTGATCAGAATCAATGCATTATTGCATTTACATATGCTGGCTCACAAAAGACCCACATTTTACTGATTCCTTTTTCTCTGTACAGTAAGTCCTTGCTTAATCTCCGGGATCTGTAGAGGAGCGACCAAAGAAGGTGTTAACATGGACCCCACCGGAGGGCCGCTGCCCAGGGCTTGACATGTGTGCTCAAACTGTCAGGAAATATATAAATGCCAGATTCATCAGCCGTACCCATAAGGTAGAGCAAAACATCACCCGTTCCCAACGCAATGCCATCCAGGCTCTCAAAACCAATCACAACATTGTCATCAAACCAGTAGATCCACGTACTTCTCGTGTAGGGACTTCTACTGCCTTTCAAAGGTACACAAAGCCAACACACCGGGACGTCCCATCGTGTCGGGAAATGGGACCCTATGTGAGAATCTCTCTGGCTATGTGGAAGGCATCTTGAAACCTATTGTACAGGGGATCTCCAGCTTCTGTCGCGACACTACGGATTTCTTACAGAAACTCAGCACCCATGGATCAGTCGAACCGCGAACATTCCTCGTCAAAATGGACGTTTCCGCACTCTATATCAGCATCCCCCACAAGCTTGGCATCGCAGCAACAGCCTCAGTACTCAACACCAACAACTGCCAGTCTCCAAACACCATCCAACAACTCATCCGCTTTATCCTTGATCATAACGTCTTCACCTTTGACAACTAATTCTTCATCCAGACACACAGAACAGCCATGCGGACCAAATTTGCACCCCGATATGCCAACATTTTTATGCACAGGTTCGAACAAGATTTCTTCTCTATGCAGGATCTCCAACCAACATTGTACACCAGGTACATTGATGACATTTTCTTCCTCTGGACCCATGGCAAGGATCACTGATAAAACTATACAATGACATCAACAAGTTTCATCCCACCATCAAACTCACCATGGACTACTCTCGACTGTCTGTCTCATTCTTGGACACGTGCGTCTCCATCAAGGATGGACACCTCAGCACCACACTCTACCGCAAACCCACCAGACAACCTCACAGTGCTACACTTCTCCAGCTTCCACCTAAAACATATTAAAACAGCCATTCCCTATGGACAAACCCTACGCATACACCAGATCTGCTCAGATGAGGAGGAACGTGACGGACACCTGGAAGTACTCAAGGATGCCCTCTCAAGAACGGGGTACGATGCTCAACTCATCGATCGCCAGTTCCGACGTGCCACAGCAAGTAACTGTAATGACCTCCTCAGGAGACAGACACGGGCTGCAACTGACAGGGTACCCTTCGTTGTTCAGTACTTCCCAGGGGCTGAAAAATTACGCCATGTTCTTCGTAACCTGCAACATATTATCAATGAGGATAAGCACCTCCACTACTTGCCTTTAAACAACCGCCAAACCTCAAACAGATCATTGTTCGTAGCAAACTGCCCGGCTCTCAGGACAACTCCATACAACCCTGTCACAGTGGACGCTGCAAGACGTGTCAGATTGTGGACATAGATACCACTATTACGCGTGGGAACACCTCCCACCTTGTACATGGCAAGTACTCATGTGA
>NC_057723.1:48060886-48155658 GCF_004010195.1 Chiloscyllium plagiosum
GTAAAACTCTGTTATCTCACTTTTTAGATTAGAATCAATCTAAACATCAGGTCATAGACAGAGAACACAGGGGGCTAACACCTTCAACACATTGTCTAGCTATCACCATTGTTAACAGCTAACCCGAGAGTGCAATTTTAAAAGAAAGGGGTTTTGTGATTTACACATGAAAGAAGTGAAACTATCATTGTATTCTAACAAATGAAAGGCTTAACAGACAATCAATTCTTCAATGTATAATTTCAGTTACATCACACTGCAAATTTTTGCTATAAATTCTGTGTTACGATCGAGCCCTCCACAATCACCTGATGAAGGAGCGTCGCTCCGAAAGCTAGTGTGCTTCCAATTAAACCTGTTGGACTATAACCTGGTGTTGTGTGATTTTTATCCTTGCTTAATGCATTACTTACAATTGCAATGAAACAATGCAAAGCGAATCGATGTAAAAACTTTAAAATGAAATCTCACATTAGTTGGGTAAAATTTGAGCTGCATTCGATTTTTTAAGGGATTTCCACCGCAAGGCCGACTGACCATACCTTAACAAACTCACCTTTTTAATTATCTACCCTGCTCCATGACATCCCTCTATGTCACACTCACCATCTCTATAATTGTCATCACCTCCCTCCAAGGCTCATGTTCTACTGCTCTCATTATCGCATGCAACTGCTTGCCCACTGACACCATCCAACCTCCTACAGTATTATCTCTGCAAGCTCTCTCCACTGCCTACTCAGTCTCCACCTACATCTAAAGTAAAAACAGAGACAACCACTTTCATCTCCACTCTTTCACTCAGCCTACAATAGGACAGAAAGATGCAAGATGGGTGGTGGGCTCCCCAAAATGCAGTTCCTCATCCCTTAGATGGAAAGCATCCTGAATTTGGCTGTTCTGAGCAGCTGACTGACCATTCACAAGTTTCCCAGCCTGGTATCGAAGACTGCCAACTTATTAGGCCAAGTGAAAGCTAACTCTCTTAGTTTCACCTCAAGCTGCTGACAAGCATGACAAAAATTCAGGCTGTGTGTGTGCCCTCACCTGCAAAGTAAGGCAAGGCAGAAGTAATATGAGCCTGGTATCTCTGGCTGAGGGGGCAAAATGCTAAAGGAAAGGCAGTGCATGGCAGATATGCTCTAAGCATCTGGTTTGCTCAGAGGGAGTGTACACACTGAAACCAAGTAAAGAGCCTGGAAAAGCTGCACAGGGTGCTTGTCCTTGAGTGCACAGTATCTTTACTGTAACCCTTCATTGATAGTTAAGTCGAGGTACAGCACTGAAGCACAGAAGAGACCTACACATGGACTGGAGATGAGCCAATAACATTCTTAGAGAGTAAGACATGTAGGATGTCAATCTCCATTGATATGGGGTATGTACGACCTGTAGCTATGGAGCATATCCTGGCATGTTGGCCATTGATGTCCAACATGGAGGATGCTTCAGGCAAGCAGCGAGCTGAATTGGCCAGGTTTCTTCTCTGACTCCTTGACATTTAGCTTGTTTGGCAAGTTTTAATGATTAAAAAGCTGAAAATTAATGAGACAAGTTTGGTCATCAACAAGACATTTAACAAGCCATAATCTCCCTCACTTGACCACTCGCCACTGCCCAGCTTCCTGATGCGCTGCAAGAAAAGCTGTCTGTAAAATTTATTTATATATATATAAAACACACACACACAACACACACACACAATAACACACACAAAATAAGGTTTTCTGATGTTAAATTTATCCAGCTCAATAATTATTATGTAATGTGGCCACCTATTAAGTTATTCTTCCTTTCATAACGCATTGTCTAAATTGACCATTCATTCAGAATTATATAACCTTCTGTCAAATAAATTAAGCATTCAGTTTTTAGCTTATATCAATGTTAACATGAATGCCGATTAGCAATAAAATCTGTGCTCTTACTAAAACCATCAAATTGACAGCAAGTGACAGCACCTTAATTATAGCAAGTATTATATATCGACTCAAATTAAGTCAATTTATCGTTAAAAATGCAGAGGAAATAGTATAAAGTTATCATTGAATCAGGTTGAAGTATTTACTAACTACACAAGGCAATGCATCATTTGTGGGAGAAACAACTAGAAAACAAAATAAACAAAACCTCTCAGTAACATGAAAGGCAGAATAATTCATAAAAATTAAGACCAACCGAATGGTTGGAAACTCAGCTGTGCCTTCACAGTGATCACATTTGATTAATACTGACTTGAATAAATTTGATTGTTTAATAGTGGATCCGAAACATGAGAACTCATCCAGTTTAGATCGGAAAGGATAAGGAACCTAAAATCCCTTCTCAGCCACTTGTATACACGTCGACATATTTGTTGATAAGACATGAAAGAGATCGAAACATTTATATCAAACAATAAAGTTTAAAAATGAATCTTATTGGTTACAAAACATGATGCCACTGATCACAAGATGCTATCTTTCTGGAATTGCACCTTTTTCATTGTGTGGACAATGTAGTCAACAATGACAAAAGATCATAGATGGTATGTCTCTCCAATTGGAGGGGTGTGTGTGTGCGCGCGTGTGTGTTTTCCCGCTTCCGCCTCTGTCTCTAACAATGTACTCTGGGTACTGTTTTACAATTAAACTACTTTTCTTGGTGTCCCTGAGTACTAAAGAGTCCAGCAATATTTTTCCAAAAATGGCATAATTATATATAAGCCTACATTTTTAGTGTTGAGTAACAGAATCAAAATACTGGGACATTTTCACAAAGAATGTATCATACAGCCATTTTTATCTATCTTTCCTACCTGTAGCTCCAGTATGAGTGGGTTGCACAGAGGAGTCATGAGCCACGCTTTCAGTGGAAATCTGTTGTCACCCAATAGATCTCCAGATCATCATGGTGCCTCAAATACAAGTAGCATAAATAAATTACCGTAAAATGAAGCATTCAGCTGCTTAATATGCTGTGCATGGTCGCACAATAGCAGTAAGTTAAGGGAGAGGAATATCTTTAGGTTACACTACATCATAGAGTTAATTTGTGGCACTCACACAGCTCCTGCTCACTACAGCATGGGGAAGCCCTGCAGTGTTCATGAAACCATGCACTCTGTCCACTTCTCTCCAGCAAGAGAGAATGAAATGTATTCAGTGTTCTTGGAATACAGATCCTCAGTATCTTCTCTTATGCAAACTGGGAGATTTTGCAAATAACTAATGCAAAAGCCTAGAAGGAGCTCATTAAATAAAAATTCAGTCAGAGTCATTATCACAGCAAACAGCAATGCTTTCCTCCCCCTGGTATAATACTGTAGTTATGACTGATTTATGGCTGATTTCAATTATGATGTCATTGGTTAAATGAGATAGCTGACAAAATGGCCCAGATATTCCAGTCAAGGTCAGAATTTGACCACGATTCAAAACAAAATCCATTAACTTTAGATGCTAAAAGCACTAGGTAGGAGACGTCTGTAACAACCATGTCTAGGAATCTCCAAATCCAACAGAAACTGGTCAGTGTGCCATGTTCTGTGCTTTAAATGTCCCGCAACACAGCCAGACAACTGCTGTGTAAGGGTATGCGTGGTGTTAGCATTGCAGTTAGTTGAGAGATTAAGGTGCCAGATGGGTGAGGTGTGGCAGATTACCAGGTGGGTGAGCTGAAAATTGTACCAGGTGGGTGAGGTGGTTAAGATACCAAGTGAATGGGGTGCAGGTGGATGAAATTGTAGAGTGCCACTTGGGTCAGTGAATGACTGCAGGGTAAGTCAGGTGGATTTTACATCTATCAACGGGGAGAAATGTCATGGAAAACTGCTGGGAGGTGGGTGTCAGGCCCAGATAATATCAAGCTAGGCTGCATTTGAGCAGATGGGTGTCAGGACCAACTCAGAGGAGAGTGTCAGTTTCAGGGGGAGATGAGGGGGATGGTGTTGTGCAGCAGGGATTAACAGTGTTGTGACAGCAATTCTAGATCAGCCACGCTCCTACTAAAAAAATGCAGCAGGCTTGAAGGGCTGAATGGCCTAATCCAATTCTAAGTCCTATGTTTCTAAGACTCAAAGCACTAAGCTATACGAAAAGCATTCGCCATACAGTTGTTGATGTTGCAGATGCAACCAAAATTGGTACTTTAATAATTTATTTTCAAAATGAGAAACTATTACAAGGACACCGATTCATTTAAAGGCATTTAGTGAGTTCAGTATCAAATTTTTACTACTTTTAGAACTTGGTTTTGCCTTGTGTCAAAATAAGCAGACCCATGTTATTTTCCACCTATTCCTGATATATATGATGTGGAGGAGCCAGTGTTGGACTGGGGTAGACAAAATTAAAAATCACACAACACCAGTTAATGTCCAACAGGTTTATATGACAGCGCTAGCTTTTGCAGCGCTGCTCCTTCATCAGGTAGCTCTGAAAGCTAGTGCTTCCAAATAAATCTGTTGGACTATAACCTGATGTTGTGTGAATTTTAACTGATATATATGCACACTTCACTAAATATTCATAACAACCACAGTCTTCTGCTGATTAATTATATCTTTTCTACAACAAAAAATGTTTTTTCCATATTTAATTATGTCAAATCTCTAAATACTTTTGTAGGTAAACCCTATAATTTGGAAATGAATTTGTGCAAGGTTACTTTGTCAGACCATAATCTAAGAATAGATTTAGTTTGTGTCGAGATACAAAGTAAGGATGCACTGTGAATGAATTCATGTTTAATTCTACAGAGAGAAGGATTTGCCCCCGTAGGGTTAACTCAACTAATGATTTGACTCACATTTAAATTATATTTATATGATATTATGTGCAAAATAGGTTGTAATGCAATGCTAATTAGGGCACCCTGCTGGGTTGCATTCAGCACAAATAAATCAACTGATTGTTTTCTAGACAGGTTATAGTTTGCAATACTGTATCTTTTGTATTCATTTGGCTGATGTTATGTTAACCAATAGAAATATAATCAGCAGCTAATTAAACTACACTTGTTCTGTTATCTATAATATCAACTCATGCTGTGTTTGTCAGTCTTATGAAACATGCAGATATGTTGCCAAGAGTAAGGTATTTACAGAAATTTATCAAAACTGGAGGTGAATTTCAAACTTAACATATCCCCATACTGTTTTGTACACACAGCCAATGAGGTACAGATCAAACTGGCAAAGATAGTGGGACAATCAGGTTACACCCCTCAGGGTTTAATGTTTGAACGTACTTCTGGTCTAATACTGAGATGAAGATTGAGCACTTCCCTTTGTATTTCTGCTGTTTTAAAACTGTCCCTGCTCTGTAATCATCACCTGACAATCCTCTGGGAAAACAGAATTTATCTAGGTCTCATCTCTTGAGCATTCTTGATTTTAATTGCTCCACCATTTGTGGCTTCTGGTTAGTTGCTAATCTCTAAAGTTCCCTCCTTAAACCTCAATGTCTTTCTACCCTTCTTTAAAGCATGCAATAAAACTCACCTCTCACCCTTTCTTCCATTTGTACAACATTATTTTATGTTTGTTCATAACCTTGAGACTATTTATTATGTTAACAGTATAAGATAGATGTGAGTTGCTGTTGTTGCTACAACCTGCATTAGTAATCAAATCTTTTGGGAAAGTCATAAAATCTTTCTATTTTCCTCTGTGTAAAATTTTATGTCATAACATCTGTAAAGCACCTTTGGATCTATAAAGCAATGGATTGAAGGTACAAAATAAATTCAAAATGCTGTTGTTAAAACATACAAAGCAGATCAATTCCTGATTGAATTTCTGGTCAATGTCAAGTTATCTAATTACAGGAGCAACAGCTCAAGTTCAATAATCTGCCAGCAACCTTTTCGTTCACTGGCAACTATTAACAGGAAGTGCTCACTTAAGTTTTCCTGCTTAACATCATGTCATTCTAAAGTGGTTTTATGTTTTAGGGCCTGTTTCCTCAAATTACGTTGATATGTCTGATTTAATGTCATTGTCTCCCCTAACATCCCCATTTACATGCCTTGACCTTATCTACAGGGTTATCTAGCCCCTCCTCTTCGTTTAATCCTCTGATTCTGTTTCCTTCTGGCATTACAAGTTATTGAGGCAAGAGAGTTCAACGATGGAGCAAAGAGGCTTTTGACAAACCCTTACTTGTCAATGCTGGAAACTATCAGTCAGGCACTGAGTGCCAAACAGATGATCGTCACCACCACCCTTTGCTTGTGGCCCACAAATAAACATGCCAGGATGAGCCTCCCGCCTTCCTCTAGATTTCTATCTGTTATGGTGGGATAAGGCCTTTAAGTGAGTGGTAATTTCCCTCCTAAGAACATCAATTTGTAGTGAAGTGTGAAGACCATCAAAGGGCTTTCCTGTCCTGGACTTAGTTGAGATGGAGACGCAAGTGTGGTAAGGTCCCTGCTAGTTTACCTCTGTCCTTATATCGAATTAAACGCCCTCCTGTCATCAAACTTGCTGTGAGGGAGGGCACAAGGTTCCACCCATAGACTGCAGATGCAAACTATCAAAGAAGAGACACTTAGCTATGAATCAGAAAGTTCCCAATAATTTAGGAAGCATACCCAACATGAGCTGGAGTCTGTTGGATAGCAAAAGAGAAAATTGGAAGACAGAAAAAGTGAGATTTTTCATTTGTTTTATTTTATAAAATGAGCTCTGAATGATTCTTAGGGAAAGGTTTAATCTATTATCGGTCAATAGACCATAAGACCGCAAGACCATAAGGCATAGGAGTGGAAGTAAGGCTATTAGGCTCAGCGAGTCCACTCTGGCTGATGGGCATTTCAATGCCACTGACCTGCACTCTCCCTGTAGCCCTTAATTCCTTGCAAAATTAAGAATTTATCAATCTCTGCCTTGAAGATATTTAATATCCCAGCCTCCACTGCTCTCCGCGGCAATGAGTTCCACAGGCCCATCAATCCCTGGCTGAAGAAATGTCTCCTCATTTCCGTTTTAAATTGACCCCCTCTAACTCTGAGGCTGTGTCCACGGGTCCTAGTATCCTCGCCTGATGGAAACAAATTCCCCATCCACCCTTTCTAGCCATGCATTATCTTGTAAGTTTCTATTAGATGTCCTCTCAACCTTGTAAACTCTAATGAATCCTCAGCCATTCATCTATGTTAAGCCTACCATTCCAGGGATCATCCTTAAGAATATACGGTGGACATGCTCCAGTGCCAGTATGTCCTTCCCGAGGTGTGGGGCCCAAAATTGGACACAGTATTCTAAATGGGGCCTAACCAGAGTTTTATAAAGTGTCAGCAGCACATTGCTGGTTTTACATTCCAATCCTCTTGAGATAAATGACAACATTACATTTGCTTTCTTAACCACGGACTCAACCTGCAAGTCAATCTTTAGAGAATTCTTGACTAGCACTCCCAGATCCCTTTGTACTTTGGCTTTACGAACTTTCTCACCATTTAGAAAATAGTCCATGCCTGTATTCTTTTTTCCAAAGTGCAAGACCTCACATTTTCTCACATTGAATTTCATCAGCCATTTCTTGGACCACTCTCTTAAACTGTCTAAATCTTTCTGCAGCCTCCCGAACTCTTCAGAACAACCCGCCTGTCCGCCTAACTTCATGTCATCAGAGAACTTTGCCAGGATGCCCCCAGTCCCTTCATTCAGATCATTAATATATAAAGTGGACAGCTGCGGTCCCAACACTGAACCCTGCGGAACACCACTTGTCACTAGCTGCCATTCCAAAAAAGAAAACTCTCTGCCTTATGTCAAACAGCCAATCCTCAATCCATGCGAATAGCGCATCTTGAACACCATGGACCCTCACCTTACTCAGTAGCCCCCCATGAGGCAATTTGTCAAGGGCCTTTTGGAAGTCTAGGTAGATACATCCACTGGGTTTCCCTGGTCTAACCTACTTGTTACCTCTTCAAAGAATTCTATCTGATTTGTCAGGCATGACCTCCCCTTACTAAATCCATGCTGACTTATTCTAATCCAACCTTGCACTTCCAAGAATTTAAAAGTCTCATCCTTAACAATGGATTCTAGAATTTTACCTCTAACTAAGGCTAGGTTAATTGGCCTAAAACTTTCCATCTTTTGTCTTGATTCTTTCTTGAATGAAGGGGTTACAACAGTGATTTTCCAATCATCTGGGACTTTGCCTGACTCCAGTGATTTTTGAAAGATTACAACCAACACCTCCGCTATTTCCTCAGCCACCTCCTTCAGACCTCTAGGATGTAGCCCATCCAGGCCAGGAGATTTATCAATTTTTAGACCTTTTAGCTTTCATAGAACTTTTTTTTTTGTCATGGCTACCATACTCAACTCTTTCCTGTGACTCTCCTTAATTGTTGAGTTATTACTCATATCTTCCACTGTGAAGACTGACACAAAGTATTTATTAAGTTCTTCAGCTATTTCCTTATTTCCCATCGCTAGCCTTCCTGCATCAATCTGGAGCAGCCCAATTTTTACTTTTGTTTCTCGTTTGTTTCTTACATATTGAAATAAACTTTTGCTATAATTTCTAATATTACTAGTTAGCTTTCGATCATATTTGATCCTCTCCTTTATTTCTCTCTTTGTTGTCCTCTGTTTGTTTTTGTAGTCTTCCCAATCTTCTGATTTCCCAGTGCTGTTGGCCGCTTTATAGGCTCTCTCTTTCTCACTGATACATTTCCTGACTTCCTTTGTCAGCCATGGCTGTCTAACCCCTCCCCAGATAATCTTTCTTTACTTTCGGATGAACCTCTATACTGTGTCCTCAATTACACTCAGAAACTCCTGCCATTGTTGCTCTACTGTCTTCCCCACTAGGCTCTGCTTCCAGTCAATTTTCGTCAGTTCCTCTCTTATGCCCTTATAATTACTTTTATTAAACTGTAACACCATTACATCGATTTTGCCTTCTCTCTTTGAAACTGCAGACTGAACTCTACCATATTATGATCGTTGCCTCCTAAGTGTTCCCTTACTTTAAGATCTTTTGTAAAGTCTGGCTCATTGCATAACACTAAGTCAATAGCCTGCTCCCTTATGGGCTCCACCACAAGCTGTTCAAAAATGCCATCCTGTAAATATTCCATGAATTCCCTTTCTTTGGATCCACCAGCAACATTATTCACCCAGTCCACTGCATACTGAAGTCCCCCATGATCACCGTGACCTTGCCTTCTATTTCCTGGTACATCCTGCGCCCCTGGTCCTGACCACTGCTGGGAGGTCTGTACATAACTCCCATTATAGCTTTTTTACCTTTGTGGTTCCTCAACTCCACCCACACAGACTCCACATCATCTGACCCTATGTCATTCAGTGCCATAGATTTAATTTCATTCTTAACTAACAAGGCAACCCCGCTCCCCTCTGCACACCTCCCTGTCTTTTCAATAAGTTGTAAATCCTTGGATGTTTAACTGCCAGTCCTGAACCCCCTGCAACCATGTCTCTGTGATGCCTACCACATCACAATCATTCACGATGATTTGTGCTGTTAATTCATCTACTTTGTTACGAATACGATGAGCATTCAGGTAAAGCACCTGAAAGCTAAATTTCTTATCCTCATAATTTCCATCACCTCGAGTAAAATGTCCGAAGGTGTGCTTCCTTTTTGCTTCATTCCTAGTCTGTCTCGAACTTAAACCCTGCACACATGTTAACCTGTTGCTCATCGTTCTACTACACTCCAAACTCCCTGCTGCTTTCCCTTTTCCTTCTACCCGACTCACAAGTTTAAAGTCCGAGTGACCCCCCTATTTATCCTTTTCGCCAGAACACTGGTTCCAGATCGGTTCAGGTGGAGACCGTCCCAGCGGTATAGACCGCCCTGGTTCCAAAACTGATGCCAATGTCCCTTGAAATGGAATCCTTCTTTCCCACACCAATCTCATAGCCACGTGTTTACTTCCCTAATTTTCTTATCCCTATCCCAATTAATACATGGCTCGGGCAGTAATCCAGAGATTATGGACCTTGAAGGCCTGTTCTTCAATTTCTTTGTGCTTGATATTCCCCAAACAGGTCCTCCTTCCTAGCCTTGCCTATGTTGTTTGTGCCAACGTGGACCACAACAACTAAATCCTTTCCCTCCCGCTCCAATATCCTTTCAAGCCAGTTGGAGATATCCTGCACCCCGGCACCAGGCAGGCAACACGCCATGGGGGACTCCTGATGCGTCTTGCATAGAGTCATAGAGATGTACAGCATGGAAACAGACTCTTCGGTCCAACCGTCCATGCCGACCAGATATCCCAACCCAATCTAGTCCCACCTGCCAGCACCTGGCCCATATTCCTCCAAACTCTTCCTATTTATATATCCATCCAAATGCCTCTTAAATGTTGCAACTGTACCAGCCTCCACCACATCCTCTGGCAGCTTATTTCATACACGTACCACCTCTGCATGAAAACGTTGTCCTTTAGGTCTCTTTTATATCTTTCCCCCCTCACCCTAAACCTATGCCCTCTAGTTCTGGACTCCCCGATCCCAGGGAAAAGACTTTGTCTATTTATCCTACTATCTGTCTTTTTGCTCTCCCCTCTTGAATGGCTTCTGCGCCATGATGCCGTGGTCAGCTTGCTCATCCTGTCCACAGCACTTTCCCTCATCCATACAGGGAGCAAAAATCTCCTACCTGTTGGACAAGGTCAAGGGCTGAGGCTCCCCACTCCTGAACTCAGAATCCCCCTACCTGTCTCCCTTACAGTCACACGCTGTTGTTCCTGATCACTAAATGAATTTGAATTATTTAATCTACTGGTGTGACTGTCTCCTGAAACAAAGCGTCCAGGTAACTCTCCCCCTCCAGGATGTGTCACAGTGTTTGAAGCTCAGATTCCAGATCATCAATTCTGATCCAGAGTTCTTCCAGCAACCAACACTTGCTGCAGATGTGATCAAGTATGTGTGTAAGATTGTAGTAAAAATGGTAAACTTAAAATTCAGTATTCAAAGTATCAAATTTTTTAAGACAAGGCAATGACGTTCTGTTTCTATAGATGTAGAAAGTATTGTAAGTTATGAGCAAGATCAGAAATGTAATTTACCATGCAAGTGCTTGCCGTGCTAAGTAACCTTTCAAAAACATTTTGCACTATTAATCCTTTTGAGTCATTTGGTGAAAAGTACAGAATATTAAAATTAGATATTAATTCATCATCACTTTATTCTTGTGCAGGTCCTCTCCAAGATTCCTTCTCCCAAGATTCTTTTCTAAATATGACCTTGATGGATTTTTCATAAAATTTTGACATTTGAAATCACTTTATCTTTGTGTTTAAGATAAATCAGGGACCATCTGATTTACTAATAGAATGGTTTTCAACAACATCTTAAAGTCATGACTTTAACACTCGGTTCAAATACTAGAGTCCTGCAATATTTTTGGAAGGCACAATTTGTTTCCCACATGATTGATACAACACAGGGATTCCCACATCCACTGTAGTTTAGCAACACTGCAACAATAAATCAATCATGAAAAGAGCAGAATTGAGTCATAACATGGAGTGTATTTCAGAATGCACTCATTTTGGGAATATCATTTGATGATTTGGTTAATCCAATGACTTATTACTGTAGGAGCTCCTGAAATGACCAGGAAACATTATAATACTGAAAGGCAGAGAGCACTAACATACAATTAGATCACTGCTACAGCACAAACTTTAGTGTTTACCTATTAACCAGAAAACCCGAGGTTTGTTCTCCAGATTCACTTATTCTTGTTTGGGACGAGAGAACATTATTAAATTGTCTTTAATTATTTTATCCTTTCCTGATCATTTGATCTTCTTATGTACTGTCATCTCCATACTTGAAGAAGCCCAAACAGGCTCATATTGCAGTGTTGAAACTTTTAAAACATATACTTGGCATTATATAATTGCTGCTTTCTGATTGCTGTCACTCCTCCACAGGGTGCAGTGCTGAAAATGTGCAGACAGAAATCAATTAGAAACCACTGAGTTGATGTGAAGTTTCATTATTTATGCTATTATTCTCACTGGAAAAAGAAGTCTTGAAAATGTGATACCATGTTCAGTTTCTTTTACTCGTGCACTAAATCATAATCACTTATGAACAACCTCTTTGGTTTGAAAACATAATTTCATGCTTGTGGAATGTCAAATTTCTCCACTCCATGGAATAAATTCAATAGATTTTAAAGATAGTTCAGGCTTTAAAATTGCTTGAAAACACGTATTGATGATCTTTTAGTTACTACCCCTAAATTCATTAATATGTTTCAATTTCTTTTTCTGCAAAATGATAAAAAGTGAATGATGAGACTTTGTTTGCTGTCTGAAATTCGTCAATATGATTGGCTTCTTAACCGACTGATAGTAACATTGTTGCAGGACAACTGAGATCCCTCAAAGCTGACACCAGAATGAAATTACCATCAGATAAAGTGAACTTCACCGAACAGAGCGCGCTCAATCTTTATAGTAACTTCATTTCAGGTCAGCAGTGGGCACGATCACTTCAACTCTGTCCATTAAATCCATGCTGTGCATTTCAAAAACCTGGTAAGACACATTGATGATCTACTTTATTCGCAGGATCATTCAACAGTAAAACAAAGTCCTTGGTTTAACTGTTAGAATGACAGGTCATTGTTTTAGCATAAGGGACAGCAGATTTAAGTCAGAGACAAGGAAAAATTGCTTCTTTCGAAGAATTGTGAATCTGTGGAATGCATTATCCCAGTGAGTGGTATTCTGAACAAATTTAAGGAGGAGATAAACAGATATTTAATGAGCAATGAATTGAAGGGTCAGGAAGAGTAGGTAGGAGTTGAGGTCAAGATGAGATCAACTGTCATATTAAATGGTGCAGAACACTCGAGGGGCCGAATGGCTTACCCTTGCTTCGAGTTATTATGTTCTTCTGACCTCATTTAGAATGCTCCATACAGTTTTGGCTTCATCAGTTCATGAAGAGAATTCTTAAGGAAGAGATTTCCAGGAATTTGATCCAGCAACAGTGAAGGAATGGTCATCTATTTCCAAGTCAGAATGGAGTATGGTTTGAAGGGAAACTTGCCAGTGCCATTTTTCCATGCAACTGCCACCCTTGTCCATCTAGGGGATAGAGGTCATTGGTTTAGAAGATGATGTCTAAGGAAATTGCTGCAGTACATGTTGTTGATAGCAAATGAAGAGAGTGGATTGGTTGCTAACAGACCCTGGATGGTGTTAAGCTTTTTGAGGGTCACTGGAACTGCACTCATCCAGGCAAGTGGAGATTTTTCCATCACATTCCTGACTTGTGTCTTATAAATGCTGGACAGGCTTTAGGGAAACTGGAGGTGATGTACTTGGCGTAGAATTCCTAGTCTCTGACCTGTATTTGTAGCCCCAGCATACCTATGGCTGGTCTGGTTCAGTTTCTAGTCAATAATAACCCTCAAGGATGTTGAAAGTGGGGGATTCAGCAATAGTAATGACATTGTATTCCAAGGAGCAACAGCTAGAATTGTTGTTGTTCAAAATTGTTATTATCTGGAAGTTGTGTGGCATGAATGTTATCTCTTACTTATCAGCTTAAGTTTAGATATTGCTAGGTCTTGCTTATATGGACATGGGCTCCTTCAGTATCTGATGCATTGTAAATGGTGCTGAGATGTTGTTATGTTGCCATAATCTTACCAAACTATAGGGGCTGCTCTCTTATTAGAGAGGAGCAATTGGTGGCAATTTAACTTGAGGGCCACCAGACCTCAGGCAAGGGAAAAGGAGAGTCCTTCATGGCAACCTTAAACTGGTGAGGGAACTGAACCCACACTATTGGTATCATACTTTTCTATAAACCAACAATCCAGCCAACTGAGCTAAACCAATTGCTGAGTATTGTGCTACTATCATTGAATATCACCATTTCTGAAGGAAGGGAGATCATTAATGAAGCAGCTGAAGATGGTTGGGCCTGGCCACTATCCTGACAAACTCCAGTTGTGATGTCCTGGCACTGAGACGATTGACATCTAAATATGACAATGATCTTCATTTATATTAAGTTTAACTCCTACCAGCAGAATGTTCTCCCCTTGATTCCATGACAACAGTTTTGCCAAGGCTCCTTTATGCCTTATTTGGCTGAAATCTGACATGTCAAGGGCAGTCACTCTCACCTCACCTTTGGAGTTTAGCTCTTTTATCCATATTTGGACCATGGCTGTGATGAGTGCAGCAGTCAAGTGGCCCTTGCAGAACCCTAACTGAGCATCAGTGAGCAGTTTATTCTGGAGCAAGTGTTCCTGATAGCACTGTCAATGACACTGCTAATGGTGAACATTCATGGCTGCAAGCAAAACTAGGTGTCAGACTGGTTTTATGTAACATCAGAACCTATCTTTGTTATAAGTTGGAATATATAATTGAGACAGAGAAATTAAAAATGAAACTAATTTCTCGAGTACCACAACATCCATTCTAGGAAAAGGGCCAAATGCTACTTAAAAGATAAAAAAAAAGAACTGTGGATTCTGGAAATCAGAAACATAAACAGAAATTGCTGGAAAAACTCAGCAGGTCTGGCAGCATCTGTGAGATAAATCAGAGTTAATCTTTCACGTCCAGTGATCTTTCTTCAGAACTGACTGTAACTTATTTAAAAGACTACCTCTGGAAGAACGATTGGCTTCTCAACATTCATCAGAATCTCAAGATGAAAACTGAAGTGCATTTTCCTTCCATTCATGAACTTTAAATTTCTCCCAATTCCACCTTTGTTCACCTAATAGCTTTGTCAGTTGCTTGCATGCAAATGTTTGTGTTGTGGAAATTGTGATGGGTTTAGACTTTTTAATAGTGTTTACACCTTCTACTGAGTGAATGCCAAATTTTGATGAACTCAACAAATCGGATTGTTTCTTCATAATTTTACAGATGATTAAGTATAGTGAATTGGAAGATGCACACATTTTAAAAATACAACATTCTGTTTTCCCAACCACAGAAATGAAAAGAGAGGAAATTTTTCATCCTTCTTATCACAAAGATATTTAAAAACATTCATATAAGAGTGTGTAAGAAAATGCATAAATTATATAGTGAAATTGACTGTTCTGAGAAAATTTGCATTTATAATATGGCAATACTGCAAATGGATTATTCATTAGCTATCTTGTTATGCTACTATTTGGAATAGGAAAGTACTTTTGACTTATTTATGCTTTTTAAAATCAAGATGGAATACCGTAACCCAATTTAAAATTGCATTAAAATTAAAACAGTAACAATGATGATTTCGTCATGAAATAAGGTTTATCTAAACTTGAAGATGTCGAAAGAAATGTAGAATTCTTCATGTGATCTTGGGCAATGGGGGTTGTCTCAACCTGATAAGGTGAGTGGGTGCTTGTGTGGGTGTTAGCTTAAAGAATCAGATATTACTACATGGAAAGAGGCCAACAGGAACTCATCTACCTCAATATTTAGCTTGAATGTATTCATTAGCATGTAGTACATAATCGTGAGATAGCAGTGCCTGAGATCTAAGTATGTTAAATAACAATTAGCTGCAATGTAAAAGCAAGATTCTGTCTGAAACTATGAAAGTTCATGTTTTCCAAGCTTTCTGAAACTCACCAGTAAGCTGTGCATTGCCTAGAAGGAATGATCACATCTGGAGTGAGAGGCATTGTAAAAATTTGGTGCAGAGAAGAAGAGGTACTTTTTACTTGTTTATTTAGTTCTTAATTTTAAAGTTTTTTTAAATCAAGGTATATAGAAGCCCAAGATTGGGGTCCAGCACAAAAGAAAAGTGACATCACAGGAAACTGTAAATTTATTGGCTGCTAAGAAACACTAATTTGACTAGCTATTATTGGCCACTTCAGATTAAAGATAAAAAGGGGAAATGTTTACAGGTTACAAATCAAAGACCAACATGATTTTTTTTAAAGAACTGAGTAAATAAGCTGTGCCAGGTGATATATTATACATATCTGATGTGGGAGGTGGTGGACTCCATTGTGGTTCAGAGTGACCACACCTGTAGCAAGTATTGAGTGCTTTAGGAACTTCTGTTCAGAGTTAATGCAGTGGGGAAGGATTGTAGTTTGGCGTCTTCCTGCTAAAGTTAATTGGGAGTTTGTTCAGTTATTGGACCCTCCTAATGCCTCAGTGCATGTAAATATAGCCTTGTACATGCAAGAGAATCCTTTGTGTTGTGAGAAGAGAGTCAAACTCAAAAGTTTGTTTCTGGAGTAGAGTGGTGCTGGAAAAGCACAGCAGTTCAGGCAGCATCCGAGGAGCAGGAAAATCGATGTTTCGGGCAAAAGCCCTTCATCAGGAATACAGCAAGGGCTTTTGCCCAAAATGTAGATTTTCCTGCTCTTCGGATGCTGCCTGAATCGCTGTGCTTTTCCAGCACCACTACTCCAGAATCTGGTTTCCAGCATCTGCAAATGTTTGTTTGTCTGTTTACTTGATATGCTACTGTACAGAACTGAACTGCATTTGTGACAATGTAAACATAGAGTTTTTTTTATGAACAAAGTATACTTTTGAAATAAAGAGGTGAGCTGGAGTCTTAGATTTGAACACCGAAACACACCTGGAAGGAGAAGAGTTATCCGGATGCTGTGTTTCAGAAGGCAGTCAACCCCTTGGATTAACTACATTGAATTGGGTCAGTGGTCAGGGACAGGAGGGTGTGACTACAAGCGAGGCAGGTAGAGGGATCCAGGAGGTAGTGCTGAAAGAGGCTTACTCCTTGAACTTGTCAAATAGGTTTGAGATACTTGCTCCCTGTTTGTATGACAACAGGCTTACAGGGAGGAAGAGCAAACTGACGACAGCACTGTGGTACAGAGAGTCATTCAACAGGGAGAGAAAACAGAAATGTATTCAGGAATAGTATAGTCAGGGGAATAGATCCTGTTCTCTGTGGCCAGCATTGAGAGTCCCAAAGACTATGTTGCCTGCCTGGTGCCCAGGCTCAAGATATCTCATCTGGGCTGCAAAGGAACTTGGGGAGGGAAGAGAAAGATCCAGTTGTTGTGGTTAATGTAGCTATCAATAATGTAGGTAGAATGAATGAATAAACATGAGAAGCTAGCCAGAACCAAAAAGGTAATAATCTCTGGATTATTATCTGAGTCATGAGCAATTGGCTCTGGGTCAACAATATTAAAGAGGTTAACGCATAGCTCAGACATCAGTATGGGAGAAATGAATTTCAACTCACAGGACATTGGCATCTGTGCTGGGGAAAATAGCTGTTCCGAAGAGATGGGCCCCACCTGAATTGTTCCTGGACCAGCATCCTGGTAAATCACATACGTACATATTCAAGTAATAGTCGATCTCATGTAAAAGTCGACCCCTATTTTTGGCCAAATAATTTTCCATATATCTTGTGTAAAAATTGATCCTACTTTTTCACGGATAACAGATCAACATTTGAGTCAGTGTGCCAGCCATCGTGGCCCGCTCCAGCATTCCATTCTGCCAGTTGCTCTGCTCTGCTCTGCTCCTATTCTTCCAGTCTGCTAGCTGTTGTGTTCCATTTTGGTTTTTCTGAATTACCATAATTCATTGTCTTTTTCTGCATTAGTTTAGAGATCAACTGGACTGCTGCTGATGATACAGTATGATTTTTGACAGGCTTGAGGGGTTTTCAGCCCCTCAAAAATAGTATCCATGTAATAGTTGACCCCATAAATTTAACCTTAAAAAGTATATTTGACTATTACTCAAGTATATACGGTAAGTAGGGCTATAAGGAGGGCTTAAAATAAATAGTGAGGGAGGGGATTCAGTTGCATGGAAACTTATGGAAAAAGTTAAAGGTGGGGAGGTCTCAGCAGACGTTAATAAATTTTCCAGAACAAGTAATAGGACACAGAGTATGGAAAGGGTCAGGAATCTAACTTCAGGCAGAACAGATAAGGGGACAACTATGAGAAGGAGGACAGTCAACACAGGACTGAGGACGTAATTAAATGCAGACTGTATATAAAACAAGGTAACTGAGCTATGCAGATTGAAATCGGCAGGGACTGTGTGGGTACCCCGTAGTTGTGGCTGCAAAGGTTAGGGCTGGGAACTACATATGCAAGGATAGACATCCTATTGAAAAGAGAAGCAGATGGGCAGGGGGGGTGCAACTGCCTTGTTTGTAACAAATGAAATTAAATCAGCTGCAAGAAGTGACCTGGCATTGGAAAGCACAGAATTTCTGTGGGTAGAATTACGCAACCGCCAACAAGAAAAAAACCTTGATGGAATTTGTGTTCAGGCCTCCTGGCAGTAGTCAGGATGTGGGGAAGAAAATAAATAAGGAGATAGGAAAGGCATGTAGGAAAGGCAGGATTACAATAATCATGAGCATGGACTGGGAAAATCAGGTTGCTGGTAGATCTCAAGAAAAGGAATTTCTGGAATACCTCTGAGTATTTTTTTGGAGCAGCTTGCGTCAAAGCCAACTAGGAAACACGGAATTCTGGATTTGCTAATGTGTAAACAGGCAGATTTGATTAGTGACTTTAAGGTAAGGAACCCCTATGAGGCACTGACCATAAAATGATAGAATTCATCCTACAGTATGACAGGGAGAAGCTGGAATCAGATGTAATGGCAACAACAAAGACATGGGGGAGGAGCTGGACATAGTTGATTGGAAGGGGAGCCTACCAGGGAAGACAGTGGCGTTGCGATGGCAGGAATTTCCATGGGTAGTTTGGGAAGCGTAGAAGATATTCATCCCAAGGAAGAAGAAACATACTAAGGGGAAGATGACATAATCAAGGCTGACAAGGGAAGCCAGGGACATCATAAAATGAGAAGGAAAAGCATACAATGTGGTAAACATTTATATGAAGCCTTTAAAAAGACAGCAGAGGATAACTGAAAAAGCAAGGTGGGGGAGAGGCAACAGTGGACATTGGACTGCTGGAAAATGAAGGCGGAGAAGTATTAATGGGGTAAAAAAAGGGTGGAGTAACTGAAAAGGTACTTTACGTCAGCCTTCATGATGGTAACATCGGCAACATACCAGAACTTCAAGAGAGTCGGCGCAGAGCTGAGTGGATCACTAAGGAGAAGTTGCTGGGGAAACTGAAAGATCTGAAAGTGGATAAATCACCTGGACCACAGGGACTACATTCCAGAATTCTGAAGGAGATTGTGGAGGTTTTGGTGGTGATCTATCAGGAATCATTGGAGTCAGGGAAGGTCCCAGAGGTCTGTAAAATGGCTAATGTAACACCCATGTATAAGAAGGGAGTGAGGCAGAAGACAGAACCCTATAGGCTGGTTAGCCTGACCAAGGTCCTTAGTAAGATTTTAGAGTCCATTACTAAGGATGAGATTGCGGAGCACTTGGACGTGTACGATGAAACAGAGCTGAATCAGCACAGCTTCATCAAGGGAAGTCATACCTGATGATTTCTTTTTTAAATAGAATGCCTACAGTGTGGAAACAGGCCATTCAGCCCATCATGTCCACTCTGACCCTCTGGACGGCATCCCACCCAGACCAGTCCCCTACCCTATCCCTATAATCCTGCATTTTACTATGGATAATCTATGTAGTCTGCGCACGCTTAGACGCTATAGGCAATTTAGCTTCCCAATCCACCTAACCTGCACATCCTTGGACTGTGGGAGGAAAGTGGAGCACCCAGAGTGTACCCACGCAGCCACAGGGAGAATTTGCAAACTCTACACAGTCAACCAAGGGTGGAATTGGACCTGGGTCCATGGCACTTTGAGGTAGAAGTGCTAACCATTGAGCCACCATGCCACCCGTAAATCTATGAGAAATCTTTGAGGGAGGTAACAAGCAAGTTAGACAAAGGAGAGCTCAGGGACAAGATCTATTTGGATTTCCAGAAGACCTTTGACAAGGTGCCACACAAAAGGCTGCTAAATAACATAAAAGCCCCAGGTGTTACAGATCCTGGTGTGGCTAGAACATTGGTTGACTGGCAGAAGGCAGAGAATGAAGATAAAGGGATCTTTTTCAGGATGGCAGCCTGTGATTTGTGGAGTTCCACAGGCGTCCATGTTACAACCACAACTATTCATGTTATACATTAACAATGTGGACAAAGGAATCAGAGCATTCTTGCTAAGTTTGTAGATGACAGAAAGTGTTGATTATGTCAAGAGGCTTCAGAAGGGCTTGGACAGGACAGCAGAGTGGACAAAGATGTGGTTGATGGAATACAATGTGGGAGAAGTGTGAGGTTATGCACTTTGGTAGGAAGAATAGAAACACAGACTATTGGCGAAATGGGGAAAGGCTTCGGAAATCTGAAGCATAAAGGGACTAGATAGTACAAGTTCAGGATTCTCTTAATGTTAACCTGCAGGTCCAATTGGCTGTTAGGAAGGCAAATGCAATGTTAGCATTCACTTCAAGAGGACTGGAATACTAGAGCAGAGATGTACTGTTGAGGCTGTATAAGGCTGTGATCAGATTGTATTTTGCAATATTGGGGGCATTTTATTTTGGCCCAGTATCTAAGGGAGGATGTGCAAGTGTTGAAGGGGGTCCAGTGGAGGTTCACAAAAATAATCACAGGATGAAGGGCTTGTCATAGGAGCAGTGGTTGAGGTCTCTGGGTCTGTCCTCAAGAGTGCTGGAGTTTAGAAGTATCATGGGATGTTTGATTGAGCCTTTCACAACACTGAGAGGCTGAGATAGGTTGGATGTGGAGAAGATGTTTCCATTAGTAGAAGAGACTAGAACCTCAAGGCAGAGTGAAGGGATGACACTTTAGAGGTGAGATGAGGAGTATTTTCTTCAGCCACAGGGTGGTGTAGTGATTGTAATGAGCTCAACCAGTTGAAAATCATAGAATGAATTCCCTGATTGGGGCTGTTAATCTGGTCCAATCAGGGAGCCTTGGCAGAGAAATATAAATAGGTATGTCAGAGGTTCTGTTCACTTTGAGAGCTAGCTCTGAAGGACATGCCACGGGTAAATAAAGGGTGAGTTGGTGATGGGATACTGGCCTTTGTGGAGTTATTTAGGCTGGTAAATCTGTGGAATTCGTTTCTGCAGTAAGCTGTGGAGGTCAAAATCTTGAGTGTACTTAAGACCGAGACAGACCAGTTCTCGATCAAGGTAAGGGGATCAAGGGTTGCAGAAAGAAGGCAGGAGAACAGGGTGAGAAACATATCAGCTACAACTGAATGATGCGAAAGGCCTAATTCTGCTCCTGTATCTTATGCTCTTTTGGCCTACCTTAGATAAAGCAAAGCAAGGTGATGGTGAGAATAATAGGGCTGGTCAAATATCAGTCAAGAAATCTTTAATTCAAAGGATTATAGCACATGTTCCCTTTCTCAGAAGACTTTTTCTGACTTGCTCTGACAAACTGAAAATCGGTTTTATGACTTTGGAAGTCATTTCTTCAATCATGAAGCATTTTTAAATTTGATCTACACTTCCCAGCTGTCAGTCTACATTAATGTGAAAGCCACTTATGCAGCTTATACAGCTCGACCTTGAAGCTCCATTAAACATGAAGTGTAACAGCTGCAGTAGCGGCTGCTTTCTCCTCAATCACCTGTAAGCACACAAGATAGAGGAACTAGACACTAAACTCCAACTTTTTGAGAGAAGTGCCCAACACAGAGTCAACAGGCAGAGCATTACCCTTCTGAACACAACTGGACAGCAAAGCTTCTGGCAGCTCACAGACATTCTGCTGCCACTCCCAAATACTTACAAGAGAAGTTTCCTCCAAGTCACCAGGTTGCAGTATATTGACAGTTGTTGTCAATGTCACCATAGCACTTAAATTCGTCACATTTTTGTTTCTTCCAGGGATCTGTTGATCATATTTGTCATCATTTCACAATTTGCTATGCACTGGTGCATCTGCAAAATGGAGGATGCCACATATGTCAAGGTTGACATCTACATTTGCTTCCTTAGTGATGAGGCCATTCAGAATGAGGAGACTCCCAGATTTGCTGCTCTGGCTAGATTCAGGGAATCACTGGTGATATTTAAGGTGCCGTCAGACCATTCAGCAGTGTCCATAAGTTGAAAAGGACTCCACTCCATTACTATGCAGTCGGTGTTCAATCAGTGAAAGATCAGCGTGGATGCCTGCACAAGATACCCAGGGAGTTGCCAGGGTGCCTTCATCCGGAGCCAGTCAAGTGCACACAGAAATGAATACCTCAGAGTCAGTGAAGGGCTCCTTAGAGACAAGGACCATGATCTAACAAGATACTTGATGATAATTCTGACAAGCCATGCCAACTGACACCCTGGAGAGGTTCAATCAAAATCACACGAGTATAGGAATGGGCATTCAGTAAAGGTGCTGAAGATGTGTTTCAAGTATTTGAACAGATACTGGAGTGCCTTCGGCATACACCAACAGAAGTGCTCATACTGATAGTGGTGTGCTGCATGACACAGCAAAGCAGGAAGGACAGAAGTTCCAGGATGATCAAGTAATGAGCTGTATGCAATTTCTGAGGAGGAGCCTGATGTGGTGAGGACACATGTAGCTGAAAAATTAGCTACAAAAAATGCTTGGGATGGATTGATGCAAAATAAAGTCAAAAAGTGTGGTGCTGGAAAAGCACAGCAGGTCAGATAGCATCCGAGGAGCAGAGAATTGACGTTTCGCACATCAGCCCTATAAAGTCACTTAGCCCATTAATTTTGAACTCAACCCAGTCATTAATCCATCCATCTAACTGACAGCTATTCCTTATTTGTTTTTAACTGTCTACACTACACTATGTAGAGGTTCACTGAGCAGGTTTTAAGCAAAAATAAGGAGGTCAGCACTATGCAGGTCTAAACTAAAGCTTATTATTAAAACATGAAAAACAAATGGGATAATGCAATGCAATCTTAAAAATCCAAGTGTTTGTGCTTGTGTTCCATCAGGCTTTAAAGATCCCTTTGTCTACACTTGCAGTAGTGCTGTCTCATTTCAGTGCAGTATAAAGTAGGACTGTTTGTTTCTCCGCTCAAACTGCTCAGATGCTTGTGGCTAACATCCCTTGGATTTTAGTGTCCATGAAGTCTTCACTAATCTGAAGGGCAAAGTCAGTCATTGAAACATGAAGAAGCTCATGGAACTCTGACTCATGTGTGAGGAAGGCGTGGAGGTGGACACCAAAACTTGGAGCAGAGATCCCCCCCCCTATCCATGCACCTTTTCCATACCTTCCCCCTCATAGCTCACTCACATTTGCCTGCAAACCAGGAACTGAAGAATATTTTGCTGCGCTTCAGTGAGATTTTCCTCAATCCTCCTTAAGGCATCAATCTGTATGTGCAATCTGATGCTCAGGACCACAGACACCTACTTTAATACCATGACTGATTATCTATGCAAGAGCCATCTTTTCGTAGATGTAGACATGAGAACAAAAGCCTGAGACATTAGGACGCTAAAATTAGAGATGGGCTTTTCCAAACTTTCAGCAAATGGGCACAGTGTACCTGGAAAAGCTGAAAGAATCAGACACACATTTGCTGCTTTGCTACAAAATTCTCACTGTTCCCCAAAGATCAGCATCTCTGCCCAGTTAAGCAGTGCTTGATGCTGTTTATCCCTCCTTTGAGGACTCTCCACTGCGTTCTCCTGCTCGCCTGTGGTGTGAGCTTCACCACGTGACTACCTTTCTTGGAGGCTCCACTGAGACGTGCACAGCTGAACACATTGAAGAATGTGCATGAGTCATATAATGGTGCTTCCTCCAATGAGTGATCCCCTCTGCAATCAGTATCTGAGGGACAAAATCATACATTTAAACTGACGAGATAAGGTGGTTATAAATCATCGCTGTGCAGGTCATCATAATTTCAGTAGCTGCTGACATCGAATCAACATGAGTGAATGCTGCATTCCATTAGGCTCTGTTATATCTAATTATATTGCCAGGTAACCGGCTCCAGCACCAATACCTCTGCCCACTGAAATTCTGCTTAAGCCCACTGTCTTCTCCTCTGCACCTGCCTAGCTTGTGGTCAGTGGAGGGTCATTACTGGTTTTCTATCTGTCAATGCTCTCTTCTCCTGAAAGGAGAGATAAAAGAGACCTATATGTGTCAGCAGTGGAATGCTTGCAGAGGGTCAAGTACAGTATTTGGGGAGGATGACCGTGAGATAACATTTCCATTACATGAGGGTGAGTCGAAGTGGAGGCTGGTCAAATGGGATCAAACAGAGGTGCCTCCAGACAGGGAGGGGGAGTGATATGTAGAATAAAGCTGGAAATGCAGAGGTAGTTTGGATTTGATTGAGCCTCAGCACACACCTTTCCTATCCTCACCAGTTAACCTCAAATGAACCATAGGAGGAAAGTACCTTTGTATTGTGCTTCATCTTTTTAGCCACTTCCAGTCATGCCTACCTATTCACTGTAGTGAGGTTCTTCATCCCATCAATAGGGAATTTAGTCTCCCTGTCCAGTGCTGCATCTGACAATCATGATGCTGTCTTTTCACACTGACACTATATTTTTCTTTTTGCTGACTCTGTTCTGAGACTCTGACAATTTTCAGTCACTTAGCGACCTGACACATGGTGAGTCTTTGTACCATAAAGTAGTTACAGCTCAGAAGGATTGTGCTCATCCCAAACATTTTCAAAAGCAACTCAATCCCATTTGCCCACCTATTCTCAAGGGTCCTGCAATGTTTTTCCCCATCAGGTGCTCATTCAAATTCCTTTGAAAACCAGGATTGAGTCTATCTCCAGGACACTGAAAGGCAGTGCCATTCAATTATTTAGTGACAAAGGTTTCCCCTGCATCACTGCTGGTGCTTTTGCCATTCAGTTTATATCAGCGTCCCTGCGTTCTCAACTCTTTCACCAATGATTATTTAATCTGTCTGGACCCTCATGATTTTGAACACCTCTAATAAATTTCCTCTCCACCCCGTCTTTTCCAATCAATAATTGAAATCAATTATCCCAGAAACCATTACATATAGAGTCATGGAGTCATACAACATGGAAACAGACTCTTTAGTCCAACCGGCCCACGTGAAACAAAATCCCAAAGTAAATTTGTCCCACCTGCCTACTCCCACGATTTCTGCAAAGATTTACAAGAATGGTATTGTTCCCAAATTGGGCGTATCTTTTAGTTTATCTGAACTCGTGTTTTATAAAGATCAATCAGAACTTTCTTGTTTCTTCTGAAACCTCTCTTTTAAAAAAACAGGAACCCTTTTTAAATGCTTTTCAATCCACCATGCCACATTCAATAATTTATCTTTTAAGTCTCTCACTTCCTCCATACAGTTTGGAATTGCATTGTTTATTTCCTATTCCCTCTTTTTGTTCTTCCCATCTAAATTATCACTTCACAAACCACTGTATTCAATTCGAACCAACCTGTGTCCAATGATTCTATCAGTTGTGTCCTCCTGAAGTCTGTTGTTATCTTTCTCACAGTTCAAGGTATTTCCAAATATGATTTCATCTGCAAATTTTGGAACTATGCCCTGACCATCAATATTCATCAAGAAAAGCAGTGGTACTAGTACCAACCCTTGGGGGGGGGCCCTCATCCATTCTGTAAAAACAACCATTTACCATTACTTTTCCTAATATCTGGTCAACCTCCGAACCATGTTGCCCCAGTTCATTTAATTCCATGAGGTTTAACTTTGCTGGCAAGGATTGTGTCTTTTTCCAATTCCACATAAAACAAATCAATCAAATTACCCTCAACAATCCTCTCTGTTATTTCACTGCAGAACTCAATCAAGTGAAGTTGACACACACTGGTGCAGATTGTCATCATGTCCACCCTCACTGGTTAGGAAACCCGGAATTCAGATAGAAATACTGGGATGGAATTGAAAAGCCACTAATATTACGATAGCTCAGTGGTTAGCACGCTGCCTCACGGCACCAGGGACCTGGTTTTGAATCCTGCCTCGGGCGACTGTGTGGAGTTTGCACATTCTCCCTGTGTCTATGTGGGTTTCCTCCAGGTGCTCTGGTTTCCTCCCACCATCCAAAGATGTGCAGGTCAGGTAAATTTTCCACACTAAATTGCCTAAAGTGTTAGGTACATTAGTCAGAGGGAAATGGGCCTGGGTCGGTTACTCTCTGGAGGGTTGATGTGGATTTATTGGGCTGAAGGGCCTGTTTCCGCACTGTAGGGAACCTAATCTAATAGTAATTTTACGTTCCTGACATGCTGTTCGCCTCAATTGCTGTGAACAGGATGGACAGTTAAAATGCATTGTAATTAACTCCAAAATCTTCCAGATAGCAGTTTTAGGGGCAGGATTAAGTCTTTGTGATTATTTTATCACTAGTAGTTCTATAACATAAAGCTACATTAAAATTTACAAACATATATAATGGGAAATGAACGAATAAATGGAAAAGTAACAAAACTTCAAAAAGGCAGTTTAGCTTTAGAAATAAATTGCACATGACATCAGATGTTTGATGTTATACAGATTTTTCTGTTTTGTTTTTAATTAAATACTGTGTATGAAATAGTGTGATGTAAAGTGTGTGTTTCATCATTATATCTATATCATTTGTTTTAGAGTTTGGATTTGAGTTAGTGGCATGTGGATTTAGGTCTATATGTCTGAAGGTGTTCAATAATTAATTTAAAAGCATTTCTGTAGTTGTAATGAATACTTAAAGACAAAAAATGCAGTTTCAGAGAGCAAGTTGTTAGAGGTTAGTGGGAATTTGTTTATGTTGAGAGAGTTTTTACAGGTGAACAAAGTAAACGGTCATGAATTAGACTTACAGTTTAGAAGGTCAGAGATTGTGTTTTTCTTTGAATAGGGAAAACATCATCCATAGCTTTGAAAAAAGATTTGGGGTTTCAGTTTGGGCTGTTTGCAGAAATCATGGGAGCAGGCAGGTGGGACAAATTTACTTTGGGATTTTGTTTCACATGGGCCGGTTGGACCAAAGAGTCTGTTTCCATGTTGTATGACTCCATGACTCTATATGTAAAACAATATCAGAAATTTGTGGAGAAATTCAGCAGGTCTGGCAGCATCTGTAGAAGAAAAGCAGAGTTAATGTTTCAGGTCCATTGACCCTCCTTGCGAGAAACAGTTGCCCCTGATGAAGGGGATTATTCATAACTCTTAAGAAACAGATTATGACAGCATAAGCAGTTTAGTTTGAAAGTTCCAGAAAAGAAGATTTGATAACAACCCTGAAGGGATTATTTGAAGCTGAGAAAGTACAAGCTCAGTATTAGGAAAGCTCCAGAAATAGGCCATTGGATTTTTGTAAGGGGGAACTGAAAACAAAGTTAAAATAGGCCCAATAGATGAGATAGAGAAGGGAATTCTCACTGGTATGGGTACTGTGGAGGAGGCTTTTGAGATTAGTGGGATTGTATTTTGCTGAATGTTACAACGTCACTATATGAAATATAAATAGTTTGGTCTATTCCATTTTATCTTCACTTCTTTTGATTTATAAATTTATTTTATTATCAAAACCAAATTACCACATTGTGTGCTTGCATTTCAATGAAAGACCACCTCATTAAAACCAAAATGATAATGTATCAAGCCAAATTTCACCCTAGGATGTGACTTGTGCAGTTACAACATGATCTGGGAACACAACAATAACCAAGCATTAACCTGGATACAAATATATATTTCTGCCTTTTCAAAATAGGATGGGCAACAAATACCAACCTTATCAATGACGCTGATATCCCATGCAAATTTTTTTCAAGTTGCAAGATTTTTTCTGGTTCTAGAAACTAGAGAGATAACGTTGCATTGAATAAATAAAGATGTCATGTCAGTTTTCAGTAAGTTGCTTCATTGTTTCAAATTTTAGTGTGCATTTTGACAATTAAACATTGTAAATTCATTGGTTTAGATTTATTTAGTAGATCGAGTAAAAATAACTTTATTTTAATTCAAATTATGACAAAAACTTATGAACATTTTCAAAAACTAAGGGTTAAATCCCAGATGTATTACAATTTGTAACTTAACATTTAGAGATATTTAGAATGCTAATTGGGAAAGCAATGGGGAGTCATTAAATACATCCCATAGCAGTTCACACCATGGTACTAGAATGATTTTCATTCATTATGCTCAGCAAGGAACTTAGTTGAATAGACTTTCGAGTACTGCCAGCTTCCATATCAAGTAACCTTCATTCAAGGTGGTATCTTCAGCTCTGATGAAGAGTCATCCAGACTTGAAACATTAGCGTGGTCTCTCCCCATGGATGCTTCCTGACTTGTTGTGATCTTCAGAATTTGTTGTTTTCAGTACGGATTCCAGCATCTGCAGTAATTTGCTCCTAAATTGTGGTATCTTTAATTGATAGTTCAGTGAAATTATTTTGTAAAAGCCAGGTTGAGAAACAGGTCAGAGGACAATCTTTTTTAAATCTCCTCTGGAGAAGCAGTGTCAAAGGGAGAAAGCACGGTCTTTTGTAACCAGACAGTGAATGTAAGACACAAGAAGTCTTGATAAAGTTTATAACGTTAAGTAAAACCATTTGAGCTAAGAGACAGCTGTTTCTGAAATACATTCCACCAAGGTAGGGTGAACCTTGCATATTTTCAAGCATTAAGTAAGGAATTGTTATATCAAAACTGCAGAAATAGTTCACAAACCAGTCATGGTCTCATTGAATGGCAGAGCAGCCATGAGGGGCTGAATGGCCACATAAAGTATATACGGCAGTTCCATGAAGTTTGAAATTTGACCTAGCTGCATTCATCAATCATAAATGGCCACTTTGTGTCTGAAATAACTCCATGGAGGCTGGTGTCATGTCACCAAGTCACCCTTTACTTACACCTGAAGAGTCCTTGACACTGATCCAGCTCCCTCAGAGCCCGCACTCAGTAAGCAGAACCTCTGACACTCCTGTTTATATCTGTCAGCCAGACTCTCTGATTCGACTAGAATAACCGCCCCAATCAGGGAACTCATTCTATAACGTCCACCTGGCTGACCTCGTTGCAACCACTCCATCTCTCCCTGTCTGAGTCCAAGGCCAGTTGTTTTGTTTTCGTGGCTCTTTCCGGGGTGTTTTAGCACAGGGTAAGGTTCCTCTAATTTTGTCTCTGATATAAGCGGTGTGTAATGCACAGTAGCTCGCCTCTTACACCCAAAGCACCTCAAAAGAAATCCATTTTCCTCTTCAGGCAGCAATGGCATCGAGGTAGTGACATCCACTGTGTCTGTCTCAGATTCTGAGGGATCTTCAACACTTGATGGACACGGAGAACCAACAGCTTCAGGAACTGTCGAATAGGCAGTCCAGGAGCTGTGCATGTTTTGCTCTAGCACTGTTTGCTAGTTTGTAGCTTTCATATGGTCCACGTGCTTGTTCAGGACCGTCACACTAACCTAAACTTTATACATCATTGGACCTGACCTCTTGTTCTTATAATCTAGAAAGCTGTCAGGAGAATTACTTATTGCTCTATATCTGCCCCAATATTATTTGCCCCCTTAAAAACAAATTATTTCCCCATACTGTACCCAGTCTCCAGTGGAGGATCGAACATGTGAAGTTTCTCAAATAACAGCATGATGCCAGAAATGCTTAACCTAATTCAAAAACAACTGTTGTGAATGAATTTCTTCAGGAGCGTGCTTTTCTCTTGTCACACTGAAATAACTCCACATCAGTTGGTAAGTCATCACCAAATCACCGTTTATTTATACATGTAAAGTCCTTCACACTATTCAAACCCCACAGAGCCAACTCTCAGAGTGAACAGAACCTCTGACACTCCTGTTTATCTCCATCAGCTAGGGCACCCAGATTGGATCCATGGTTCATTTTGAATGCACACATGGTTCAATCTGTTGCCTTATCCTCCTCTTCCTTTTTTTTGCACTTGGTGACACCATCGTCTGGTGTGAGGTCAGACCCCACATTTATGTTGATGATAATCAATATTATCATTTCCTTATTTTTCAGATTTAAGGGCTGAATCCTTGCCACCAAAGGAAGCAGTCTGAATCAGAAACAATTCCCGAGCTGGCAGTTTGATTTCGTTTATAAGGACTCCTACCTTGCATATTACCATTCAGACAGTGGGGGTTAATGGAATTGGGCCCACCACCACAGGAGACAGCTTGTTGGAGCTATGGAGGCAGATGAATTAACTGTAAAAATAGAAGACGACCTTAATTTGAATGTTTGGCTGAGTTCCAAGCTTAATGAATCGATTAGCTTCACAGAAGTCTGTTTTCACAGGTGATCTTGGAGTGTTTGCTTTGATTGACATCTCTATGAGTTTATACTAATCTATTGTTCTTTTGAATGTTTTATCTGCATGTTTATTTTGGCAAAGTTAAGAGGAATGAGGTAAGATAAGGCTTTTGTTAGTAATGTTCTCATGGTTTCTCTTATTGACTCTTCAGTAGGATTGTAAGAGCAACATTTTTCGGAACTTTTTTTTCTTAGTTTGTAACATCTCGACTTCTCCATCCTAATTTAAAAGTGTTTTCCAATTTCATTATTTTCAGTGAGACTTCCAGATCCCCTTCCCTTTATGAAAGCTAAGTTGCATCATGTATTTATAATAATTGTAATGACTTATTGAAATGTCCAAATTGTTGAAATTTTGGATTTCCCATGAAAGGTTTTGAGATAGGCAGTGAAATGATCAATTTAATTTTCAATTATCTGGTTATATCTTTGTTAAATGTCCCTGAGCACAATGTTACTCAGTTAATTATGTGGTGGTCAATGCAATTCAATATATTGGTCAAATGTTTGAGATTATTGATGTTCTCAGAAGTTACACTCCAACATCCTTCTCCCACCAATAGCAATAGTGATTACCTGCAACATATTTATTTAGATAGGGTCTTAAACTTAATAAAACTTCACACGATGCTATACAGGAGCATTATGGAACAAAATTAGAAAATGAATCTCACAGCATAATATTATGCAGATGGTCAAAAGATTGGCAAAGAGGGTTTTTTTAAGGAGCACCTTAAAGGATGCAAGAAGTACAGAATTAGAGAAATTTCAGGGGGATGTTCCAGGGCTTAGTGTCCTGGCATTTGAAAGCACAGCCACTAAGGGTGGAACAATTAAAGCAACACTATGCATCAGATCAGAATTAGATCAACACTTACTTTCGAGGGGTGTGAGGCTGAAGGACAAAGAACTTTGGATGAACTCAAAATATATGTGGAAAGCTAATCTCCGCATAACAACTGCACAAAGTTAGCAGGTGAACATCTGTCTCCACTGTATTTTGATTTTCTTCAGTGGAAAACTGTTTTATCTTTTGCCAGAAATTTATTAATAAAGGCTTAAACAGATCAAAATGGACAACAGAGAAATTATTTCACAAGTTTTTTTTTAATCTCATTCTCTACTCCTTTACTGTTTATTTGGAAATGAGGAACAGTGTCAAAAAAGGATAAAATGGTGGTTTATGTCATCCTATTCTGGTGGCGCGGTGGCTCAGTAGTGAGGAGTGGCATGATGGCTCAATGGGGAGGGGGGGAGTGAGTGGAGAGTTAAGGCTTAACAGTGGCTCAGTGGTTAGCATTGCTGCCTCACAGTGCCAGGGATTTGGGTGCAATCCCACCTTCAGAGTGGAGTTTGCACCTTGTGCCTGCGTGGGTTTCCTCTGGTTGGTCAGGTATCCTCCCTTAGCCCAAAGATGTGCCGTTTAGGTGAGTTAGCCATGCTATATTGCCCATAGCGGCCAGTTAGAAGGGTTAGCCATGGTTAATGTGGGGATAGGATATGGGGGCTCAGACTGGTTGCAATACTCCTTGGAGGATCGCTGCAAACTCGATAGTCAAATGGCCTGCTTCCACTCTGTAGGAAGTGGCACAAGTGGCACTTGTGACTCTCATGTTTGCTGTTGTGGTTGTTAATAAACCTGGCAATTAATGAGATTTCAAAGAAAATGATTGTTCACAAAAAGTATACATTTTTATGAAATAGTCTGTTCTTCCCCTTGTAATTAATCTTCATTGATTGAGATGAGTAGGGACATCCTTTTAGCGATCTCCCACTCAAATTGTCTTCTTCTTAGTCATGTCACTTCAAAAACATTATTTCAAATAAAAAATCACAGCAGCTACTGCATGTATAATCTCACTGAGTTGTTCAAGCATATGTTCAGGATATGATTAATGGTCTTAATTGACATTTCAGCATGATGTACATGTAATAGCAGTATATCATCTTTATGCCATTTCTCATCAGCATATTAACAAACTCCTTTTTAAAATTCTAAATCAACATTATAGTAAATAATAATTAGTCATAATCATTGGAAGATGTGCTTATTTGAAACTATTATCCCTTTTTGCAGATAACTTAGATCATTATAAAATCATGAGGGGCATGTATAGGGTAAATAGACAAAGTCTTTTCCCTGGGATGGGGAGTCCAGAACTAGAGGGCCAAGGTTTAGGGTGAGAGGGGAAATATTTAAAAGGGACCTAAAGGGCAACTTTTTCACACAGAAGGTGGTGTGTGTGGGGAATGAGGTGCCAGAGTAAGTGGCAGAGGCTGGTATAATTACGACATTTAAAAGGCATCTGGATGGGTATATGAATAGGAAGATTTTAGAGGGATATGGTCAAATGCTGGCAAATGGAACTAGATTAGTTCAGAATATCTGGTCGGCGAGGACGAGTTGGACTGAAGGGTCTGTTTCTGTGCTATACATCTCTATCATTCTACAAAACCATATGACATAGGAACAGAATTAGGCTATTCAGCCCATCGAGTCTGCTCTGTCATTCAAATGTGGCTGATACATTTCTCAACCCTATTTTCCTACCTTCTCTCCATAAGCTTTGATTTCCTTAATCTGGTCAATAAACTATCTATGTCTGTCTAAAAATGCACTCAATGACTTGGTCTCCATAGCTTTCTGTGGCAATGAGTTCTGCAGATTAACCACCCTCTGACTGAAGAAATTCCTCCTCACCTTAGTTCAAAAGGGTTATGCCTTAACTCAGAGGCTATGCCCTGAGGTTCTAGTCTCTCCTACTAATGGAAACATCTTCTCTGTGTCAACTCTATCTTGGTGTTTCAGTATTCTGTACGTTTCAATCAGATCCACTCTCATCCTTCAAAACTCTATTAAGTATGTACTCAAGAATCTGCAACAGCTCCTTATACGGCAAGCCTTTCATCCCTGAGATCATTCTTGTAAAAACCTCCTTTGGATTCCCTCCAATGCTACCACATCCTTCCATAGACATGAGGCTCAAAACTGCTCACAATATTCCAAACAGTCTGACCAGAGCCTTATATAGCCTCATCAATACATTCTTACACTTGTATTCTAGCATTCTTGAAATGAATGCTAACATTGCATTTGCCTTCCTAACTGCCTACTGAACTGCATTTTAGCCTTGAGATGATCCCAAACCAGGACCCTCAGGTCCCTCTGTGCTTCAGATTTCCAAAGCCTTTCCCAATTTAGAAAACAGTCTACACCTATTCTTCCCAGCAAATTGCATAACCTCACACTTTCCCACATTGTATTCCATCTGACATTTCTCTGTCCATTCTCCTAGCCTGTCTAAGTCCTTATGCAGCCCCCTCGCATCCTCAACAGTATAAGTCCCTGCACTACCTTTGTACCACCTGCAGACTTAGCAAACTGCCCTCAGTACTTCTGTCCATTTTGTTAATGTATAAGGTGAGTATCCATGATTCCAACATAGATTCCTGCGAAGCTCCCCTACTCACTAACTGCCATCCTGAAAAAGACTCTTTATCCCCACTCTCTGCCTTTTGCCAGTCAGCCAATCCTCTATATATACCAGTACCTTGCCCCTAACATCATGGACTCTTATCTTATTTAGCAGCCTCCTGTGTGGCACCTTGTCAAAGGCATTCTGAAAATCCAAATAGATCACATCCACCAGCTCTCCTTTGCCAACCAGCTCATTATTTCCTTAATAAATTCTAACAGATTTGTCAGGCGTGACCTCCCTTTGACAAAGCCTGGCTGACTTAGTCCTATTTAAGCATGCACTTTTTATTTTGTCAATTGGATTTGTTTCAATATTGGTATATATGATCCTTTGTGAATTTTGCATTGCTTATCAGTGTTTTTGCAATAGTGAGGGAAGGAAATCAGACCATTTACTCAGCAGTCAGGCACATTTTCACAGCAGCCCCTTTTTTTTGTCATAGCAACTGAAAAAGTATAATCGCATGGTTTCATGATTGAAAAGACTCTGGGCTTGCATTGTATAAGAAAAAAATAAACAACTGCAGTAACTGCTTGATGATTTCAAAGCCTCATTGACTGTAAAGGTAGGACAAAAGCCAAATGCTCTTAGCATACCACAGACCAAACAACTCAGAACCTGCTGATCAACTGCTCATGCTGTGCTTTTGATAAGAAGAGCCTTGTTTATTGGATGTTGCAGGATTATTATCCCTAAAAGTGAAATCTGCATGGTGCTTCACAACGTGCTTTAAAATTCTGAAATGTTTATTGAAATTACAGATTTGCACAAAAGCTCTTTTCACTTGTGTGTATAAATAGAGGCAGTTCACTTTCCTGCCGATCTCATACCTATAAAGTATGCAAACATTTGGACATCTGCAGCCCATATCTGGAATATGGTATGGATCTTCAACTCATTGTGTTGATCACCACATGCCGGACACATAAGCAATTATTCAACATTTATGCAAAGTAACACTTGACCTGATTACTCTCTTAAAGAAAGTACAGAGACATGCTCACAAATGCAAGCCTAATTAACAGGGACTTAAGATTGAAAAAAAAGACTTCTCTAATTGATGTTGAAAGAACTTTTGACAAATAAATTAAAGAGATCAGAAAATGTATCCTTCAGATTCTCTGATGGCTTAGTGAGTTTATTCACTGGGTGGTGATGCTTCCAGACAAAGCAAAAAATCACTTTCCTCCATCAATATACAGTTGTATGTAACCACAGGAAAACATTCCTGTGCACGTGTTGTACGTGCACATTTCCACAGCAGCTGCCATGACTCTGAGGTTTCTCACACCTATCACAACTTTTCCAGCCCTTTCTAGTTGTTGTGGCCATCACTATGGAGAAGCTGAAAGGGGGCTCCCAGTGGTCCATTTAAGAAAGTTCTATTCAATCAAGTGACTTGCAGACAAGATCACTCACTGAACAGACTAGTGACCTGTTGAAGATGCTGTTCAGATACCCTGACCATTTAGGAAGATTACTTCAGTACATACTAACCAGAAGTGACGTCAAAGATAGATCATTTGCTGAATGCTCGACAATATACTCAGCAGAGGGGCATTCACATTGAGGGGCCCGAGACTACATCTTCAAAGGTGGAGAAGGATTAGGGGAACACTGTCAATTCCAATCCAGATGCCAGCAAGTAGGAGGGCAATGTGAGACATCCTGAGGGACACCGCTTGAACCCAGGTAGCATAGCCAAATCCATATAGCATAATATTGCCCACAGGAACCTTTCAGAACAGAAGTAATTCACCTCAGAAGCGTTTTAGATCTCATGGAAAATCTATCAGCAGGTTGCTGGTATGCCTTTTCCATATTAATATTCTTCCAGTAGATGCCCATCCATAAAACAAGTGAAGGCCAAAAGCAACTCTTAACATTCAATGTCATCAGTACCACTGAATTCTGCACTATATTTACCCTTGGATTGTCTACAGATTGTCATTGATGCTTCCTTTTAAAGCTAGACTTGCAACCAGTCAAACATTATTCACCATGTCAAGAATACATTTGAGCAGTATGAGTTGAAACTGAAGACCTGCAAATGTGACTGCATAAGCCAACAAAAATGTAGTGATATGAAATTGTGCAGCAATTAGCCATGCAAGTGCTTGCTAAACAGTCCAGCTCCTTCTCGTCACCATCCACCAGCAGCACACAATACCATTTGTATGCAGCATCTACAACATGCAGTGCTGTAATACGCCAAGGTTCATCATCAATCCACAGCCTCCATTATCTTTATTGTACAACCAGAGACCACCATCACATCCATTGCAAAGTAGGTAGTGTGTTTACAACGTGCATGAAAATAACTATTAACATAGTAAATAACACCATGGTGAACCCATCAGTGACTGAGGAAACAAGATGCCCTGTGCTCATGAATAATCCTAAATGATCCTTCCTATAGTGCCTTGGAAGATGTGGATGCAGGCTGGGAACATCTTTAGTTTTATGGCATTGAGGATCTTGTCAGGCAGGGCTTTATTGAGGACTTACGTAAAGTGTGCAGACTATATCTGCAGAAGCAGCCATTGTCATTGACACAGTAGAAGATGAGGAAACTGAGAATCTTTCTCCTCATCGCCAACCTCAGTATTCATGTATTCACATTTAGGCAGGCAATATGGGCTGTCACTTTTAGCCAACGTTGTGCCACCAAAACATCCAGCTGTATAGATACACACCTCCTCACATTCTCCATGGGGAGCAGCGGAATACTCTGAATGGCCTGCTTAAGCTTTTTAATGAGCACTGAACACTTTGTTATTCTGTTTTGGCATGTAGTCGATGCAACACATCTCTTCAGAGTATTGGCCATTTTCTTATGGTTAGAGCTCATGCATGTGAGCACCAGTGGAGTAGGCCACTAGCTATGGTATTCTTCTGCTATGCCTACCATGGATGTAATCTCCTGTTCAACTTATCTTGTGCTCAGAGCCTTCTTCTTTCCCTTAGAGTACAGAATATCCTTTTTGTATTGCATATCCTAGACCAAGATTTCAAGATCCTGATCTCAGAACCAATTCACTAAACTTTCTGCACTTGCACTCCTCTGCAATATGTTGACATGGCACTGAAGAAAGCATACAAACAAGTAAGGATTCTGGCTTTGTTCAGGCTAAAGTATAACTTGTGTCCACTTCCATACAGGAACCTGATCACTTAGTTTTGTATAGACTGATGTTGCTGAAGGAAGTCTTTGTGGGTGGGTAGTTGGAGCAGCATGAGTTGTGCCCAGTATTTTGACATTTGTTCTTGTCATGTCAATATGACAGTTTGCGTTCCCAAGTGCATGTGCCCCTGCTGGCCTGGTCCCTCTGAGACACAGTCATGTGCAATGACAGTGTGTCCTTGTGAGAGAAATTGATAAGGCTCTTCTGGGTGTCTATAGAAAGATGGTTAGTGAAAGGGTAGGCGGAGAGATAAGTGTCTTCTAAATATCAGTCCCTGAGGCATTAGATTTGCTATGTTGATGTGACCTGCACCTGCTGAAATTGCTAAGATGTAGACATCCCCATGATTGGACCTTGTGAAACATTGATAGCCTTAAATGATCGTTGTGTGGTCGTTCATTAGACAAAGTCAACAGATAGCAGTAAACTCCATAGTTTTCCATGGGGAAGGTCATGATGGATCAACCCTTCCAGCATAATTAACAATTTGCCCAACAATGATAGTTCTTATGTAGCTAATTGCTTAAAGAAATTCATCTCCCACAAACCAGCATCAATACAGTTTCCCACTTGGAGACAGGAAGCATGTTCAAGGCAACCATTTACATTGTGCCTGACGTAAACCAATTTCCCTGTCACCAGCACTTGCCTCCATCTCTGATCCACTTCTGGGGTAAGTGGGACCACCCCATCCAACACCTGACACTTCCGACCCCTCCCCCCACACAACCCCAGAACAAAATTCACATGTTTTGGGAAACACTTTTGCTAAGGTGTATCCAGAAAATTAGGAAATTCCTAATTCAGCCATCTACCTTACTGCAAAGTCTTTAACCCAAAGAAGCTGTTAATGCAAAGAATTGTGGGAACAAAGTGATCAGAATACATTTGCAGGTACGAAGAGAAAATAGACTATGAGCAAGGTGTGTATCTGAAGGGGTTTAATTATTAACTTGTAGGTCTTTTTGTAGCTATGGTGATTTATTTTAAAACATAGTATGAGACTTCCTTGAGAGTAATGGATTTTCGTTTACATTGAGAGAACAAGAGCATTAAGCTCCATTTTGAAGTGTGGTATTTTCTTTTGCAGTAGAACTGCCATAGCTCGATTTCCTTTTGGTTTCAATTTGAGCAATTCTGCAGGTTTCTGAGCTGTAAATGGATGCATAAAACAAACGATCCTCAGAAAGGAGAAGGTAGTTTAGAATTGTTAATATAGGTTCTTTCAGTGTGGACAGCTTAATGAAGGTTTCAGATCAGAAGTGGTTGGCTAAAACCCTGGAGCAGTTATGTGAAGATGAAATAGTCTGGGCTCAGTTATGTGATAAATGAAAGACAAAATTTTAAGATCCTCACCATCAGGATTATAGCCACAGCTAAGTCAAATCCTACGTGATACTGAGAAAGGAATTCTCTCTGGTGTTCAAGTACTGTAATGGAGTGCTGTTGGATATATTTTCGATTGTATTTTACCATGTGGTTTGATATCTTTAAATTTGGGTCATATGTAAATAGCTTGTTTTATTCCATTTTACTTTCTTTTGCAAAGTAGACTTCTGTTTTATTGTTAAAAGCAAATTAAAAATACTGTGTGCTTATGTTTCAATAAGAGACTGCCGTATTAAAACCAGAAAAGAAAAACAAAATGTGATCTATCCATCCATATTACAGTCTAGGATCTGGCTTGTTCGGTAGTAACATCATCTGGTATCACAACAAGACTAGATTACTTACAGGGTGGAAACAGACTCTTCGGCCCAACAAGTCCCCACCGACCCTCCGATCAGCAACTCACCCAGACCCATTCACCTACATTTTCCCCTTATACTACGAGCAATTTAGCATGGCCAATTCACCTAACCTGCCTATTTTTGGACTGTGGGAAGAAACCGGAGCACACGCATGCAGATATGGGGAGAATGTGAAACTCCACACAGACAGTTGCCTGAGGCGGGAATTGAACCCGGGTCTCTGGCGCTGTGAGGCAGCAGTGCTAACCACTGTGTCACTGTGCTGCCCAAACAGAAACAAACAGGGGAGCTTTGTTTGAGGAGAAACCAACAAAGCTCTCTATGAAATGGTCAGTTTCCTGTTTGGCTATAACAAAAAAACAATTGCAGAAGCCCTCAGGGAAGGAATAAGACAAAAGTGAAAACAGACTGGAGTACAGTTTAGACAAACAAGTGACTGAAATTCAGGCTATACTGGCAGAGTGGACTATCCAGAAAATCCATAAGACAGTCTTTGTCATAACTGTCCAGTGTGCAATTTTTTAAATGTACTGATCATGATTTTCCAAATAGTTTTCATTTAATTTGTATTCAGTCTGACTAGTTTTAAAAATACAAAAATTGAATCTTGTCAGTAATTCCTGTTTGGAAAGTTTGGTTACTTTCGGTTTATGGTTTCTCCATTGAAATCATAACTCCTCAGAGAGTTGCAAAATAGTAAACAATTAGGACAATATGCATCAAGAATATTCTTTGAAACAGAATTGTGAAGGCATGATTATCTGACACAGATTCAAAAGAATACATTTTCAGGCTAATCTCAAAAAGTTCATCTTCAGTCAAAAAGTAATGAACACTTGACATGGGATTCTGGGTAAATTTATTTTAATTCATTCGTGGGACATAAGTATCACTGGCTGGCAATATTTATTGGCCATCCTAATAAAATAATAAAGACAAAAGACCTGGCAATATTTATGGCAAGCTGTACTGGAAACCACAGGCCTCTTTTCGATGGATGAATTAAGATTGGCTTTCCTCATCTTCATCAGGTAACCATAGGATCAATGAGTCATAGAGATGTACAGCACAGAAACAGACCCTTCGTCCAACTCGTCCATGCTGACCAGATATCCCAACCCAATCTAGTCCCACTTGCCAGCACCCGCCCCATATCCCTTCCCATTCATATACCCATCCAGATGCCTTTTAAATATTGCAATTGTACCAGCCCTCTGCCACTTCCTCTGGCAGCTCATTCCAAACATGCACCACCCTCTGCATGAGAAGTTGCCCCTTAGTCTCTTTTATAACTTTCACTTCTCACCCTAAACCTATACCCTCTGGTTCTGGACTCACCTACTCCAGGGAAAAGACATTGTTTATTTACCCAATCCATGCCCCTCATGATTTTATAAACCTCTATAAGGTCACCCCTCAGCCTCTGATATGCCGGGAAAAACAGCCCTAGCCTGTTCAGCCTCTCCCGATAGCTCAAATCATCCAAACCAGGCAACATCCTTATAAATCTTTTCTGAAACACTTCAAGTTTTACAACATCCTTCCAATAGGAAGGAGACCAGAACTGCATGCAAAATTCCAAAAGTGGCCTAACCAATGTACGGTACAGCCGCAACATGACCTCCCAACTCCTGTACACAACGCTATGACCAATAAAGGAAAGCATACCAAACGCCTTCTTCACTATGCTATCTAACTGCGACTCTACCCTTCAAGGAGCTGTGAACCTGCACTCCAAGGTCTCTCTGTTCAGCAACACTCCCCAGGACCTTACCATTAAGTGTATAAGTCCTGCTAAGATCAGTTCACTGTTGTGCAAAATAAGCAACATAAAGGCAAAAAATCAGTCAGTAATATAACAAAATAGAATAAGAACATTCAAGCCTCTGTACTGAGGAAGATTAAATAATTTTGGTCTCAAACACTTTGGATATTTTATTTGTGACATTTACATTACTGCTAGAACTGTTTGGGTTATTTCTAATAGAAATGCTTTTTGGCACCATTCCCAGCATCACAAGTCAGTCATCCATGAATGTACATGATGAGATATCATTAAGATCAATGTTATTAGACCTTGTTTTTGCTGCCAATTCATAGTGAGGCAAGAGACCAGTTTAAAATCTAAATCCATTTAAAATTAATCTTGTTTGGAAAAATTGCATATTCTATGAATTTGCCAACATTGGGTCATTTGGACTTTGGACATTTTCTGGAAGGGAGGTACAGAGTAGACTAATATATAATTAGTCTTTAGATTACAGCATTAAACGTACTTTACCATTCCCTAAAAACAAAGCTGACATTTGGGAACATAAAACTGGGGCCAAGGTTGCTTAATACATTCAAAATTACACTGTATTTAGTTAGTTGCAAGTGTGTAAAAAGATTAAATATGTGATGGTGCTAGTCACAGGGAGCAGGTTATCCTAAGTAGATGAATTGGGATTTTATTATTTTTACTGGAAAATGTACTGATGTTTATCAATATTTTTATGGTTGTAACCTGCACCAAGAAAAAGTTTACGGTTATTGAAATATATATCAGTATTGTTTTATAGAGTAGTTTTCCAACACATGCTCTCTAAGTGAAATTTGTTTTGTAGAAGTTCATTAAACATGTGTTTGCACCCCACTACTACTGTTAACTTGTTGTGTTACTACTAAGTCAATGTGCTTGTATGTGTGTCTATACTTGTACATACCTTGGCTAATTTAATGTTGTGAAGAACATGTGGCTGAGGCAACAATTTTAAAGCAGACGTTTTAAAGACGACAGTGCCCTCTAGCAATCAAGACCGAAAGCAAGTTTAAAAGGTTTGGAGTATCTGCTGCACATGTCTTTGAGATCCATTTTCTTAACAGTTCCTAAATATTTGATAAGCACTTAAGCTGTCTAGGCCCTAATCTTCTGAATTCCTTCACCAAATTCCTTTGCATCTCACCTCAATCACTTCTATCAGGCCCTCCTTAAATCCCAACTCTTCGTCCAAGCATTTGGTCATCTCATCCCTCCTTTTGTCAAATTGACTTATTTGCCTCAGCACACATTTCTGCCAGATTATATCCCTGTGAAGAACTTTGCAACATATTTCTACATTAATGGTGAGATAAAATGTCAGCTCCAGTTGCTGTTACACCTACAAAAATACATTTCAGATCAATACTTCAATTTGAACGTACTATTTTGCTTCTAAAAATCTTAAACTGTAGCTTTATTCATCTGTTCCATATTCTTATGGCTGTTAGATGAAGATGTTTTTCCCGAATTTCCTGATGGATTTCTTGGTGCTTAGCCTATATTAATGCCCTATAGTTATGCTTTTCCCCACATGAAGAACATTTCTCCATGTATCCACTTAAAAAAAAAGACTTCCATTGTTTTCAAGACTCTGTTCAGTTATCCGTCAATCTTCTTTTCTCAAGATGGAAATGATCCAGTCTGCCAAGCCTCTCCTCAGATCAAATTACTGCAGACGATGGAATCTGTACTGAAGCTCTGAGGAATGTTAGCTTGCTGTCTTGCCATGCATGCTGCCTGACCCGCTGTGATTTCCAGCATTTTTTGTTTTCGGTACTGATCCTCTTCTGATATGCATACCCAAACATTTCTGTTATCATCCTAATAACCCTGTCTACAACTTCTCCAATGCTTCCTTTTCCATTTTGTGATATGGTGTTCAGAACTGCATCCCATCCTCTAATGTGCTCTGTACAATATTCAACACTGGATGTAGGTTTGCTCATTGAGCTGGAAGGTTCGTTTTCAGACATTTCGTCACCATACTAGGTACCATCATCAGTGAGCCTCAGGGTGAAGCTTCATTCGGGCACTCACTGATGATGTTACCTAGTATGGTGTCGAAACATCTGAAAATGAACCTTCCAGTTCAGCCAGCAAACTACATCCAGAACCTTAACCTGAGCTACAAATCTTATCAAAACTCGCTAATATTCAACATTGGTTTGGTATAGCTTCCCAACTTCTCAGTTATATCCCTTTGGAAGACTTTTTTTATATAGTCTTGCTAACCAATGGTGATGTATTTATATTCTGGATCTCTTTATTCCTCTATCCATTTTGACTTGCAGCTTTCAATTAATAAGTGACATCTCTATTCTTCATACCAAGAAAAACTACCTTGAATATTCTTTGTTGAACTTTATTTGCTAATTATATGCCATTTCAACAAGTTTATAAGAGCATAAGAACACAGAACTAGGAGCAGGAGTAGGCAATTCCGTCCCTCAAGCCTGCTCTGCCCCCTGACTCTCTTGAAGTTCTGTTATGCTGCTGACTATGAAGACAGGTGAAAAGTACTTATTCAGTTCTTCTGCCATTCTTGTTCCCCATTATTACTTCTCCAGCCTCATTTTCCAGCAGTCCAATGTCCAGTCTTGTCTCTCTCCTGTTCTTTGTATACCTTAAAAAAACTCTTGCAATCTTCTTTTATATTACCGACTAGTTTCTCCTCATTTTTGATCGTTTGCCCTTAATTAATTTTTTAGTTGTCCTCTGCTGGTTTCTAAATGCTTCCCATCCTCTGGTTTCCCACAAATCTTCACCACATTAAATGCTTTGTCTTCTGATTTTATGCTGTCAATGACTTCCCTTGTCAGCTGTGGTTTCCTTATCCTCAGTTTAGTATGCTTCTTCTTCCACCTTGGGATGAATTTTTACTCTGCCTCCTGAATTGCCCTCAGCAATTCCTCTCTCATGTCTTTGCTGTTACTTTTACTCAACTATAATATCATTACATCTGATTTCAGCTTCTCTCTCTCAAACTGCAGGATGAATTCTTTCATTTCATGGTCACTGCCCCCGTGGGGTTTCTTAATCTTACATTCGTTAATCAAGTCTGCCACATTACACATCACCAAATCCAGAAGTGCTTCTTTCCTCATGGATTCTAACACCAGCTGCTGCAAAAATACACCTTGTAGACTTTCCACAAACTCCTTTTCTTCAGCTACCAGCCTGACTTTCCCAGGTCACCAACATATTGTAGTCCCTATGACTATTGTAATTGTGCCTTTCTTACATGCCTTTCATATTTATTTTCTTCCCACATCCTAATTGCTGCTCGGAGGCCTGTACATAACCGCCATTAGGGATTGTTTACTTTGTGGTTCATCAAATTTACCTACACGTCTATACCTTCCGACCCTTGCTTCTTGCTTTTGATTTAGATTAGATTCTCCAGATTAGATTCTCCACAGTGTCGAAACAGGCCCTTTGGCCCAACAAGTCCACACCGCCCCTCCGAAGAGAAACCCACCCAGACCCATTCCCTTACCCTATATTTACCCCTAACACACCTAACACTATGGACAATTTAGCATGGCCAAATCACCTGACCTGCACATCTTTGGATTGAGGGAGGAAACCTACACAGACACAGGGAGAATTTGCAAACTTCACACAGACAGGCAGGAGTCGAACCCAGGTCTCTGGTGCTGTGAGGCAGCAGTTATAACGACTCAGCCACCGTGCCACCCTTTCATTTTTTATGAACAAATGAACCCTACCCACTCTGCTGATCTGCCTGTACGTTTGATGGGATGTGTCCTCGTATACCTAGTTCCCAGCCCTGATCCCTACAGCCATGTCTCTGTGCTGCTCACAACATCATAACCCACAATTTCAATCTGCGATCCAAGCTCATTTACCTTATTTCGTGTACTGCTGATATTTAAGTACAACATTCTCAGCCCTGTACTGACCACCCCCTTCTCATAGTTGTCCCCTTATTTGCTGTGCCTGAAGTTAGAATCCTGACTCTTGCCACACTGTTTGTTGTATTACTTGTTCTGGAAACTTTAATAACCTCTCCTGACCCCGCCCCTCCTTTAAAGTGCTTGTCAACTCAATTTACCTTGATTTGCAGCATCAGTTCATCAAATTAGTTTGAATGCTTTATGCGTTAACATATAAAGCCTTTCAGTTTGTTATATTGTTGAGTTTCCCGACACTTTTGTGGTTCCTTGATACAATATGACATTCTACCCCTTTATTTATGAGTAACAATCAATCCCATCACTAACCAGCAATCCCACTTTCTCTTCACCTTTGATTTTATCCCATGCAACTGAACCCACCACCTTTTAATTCAAAGACGGATACGGGAATCTGTGGAAGCTCAGGCTTGATGGACTTGACAGGGGCACCAGGAAGAAAGGAACATGGAAGTTTGAGGAGCCCTTGATTACTAGATTGAGATTGCGACTCACTATTTTAATATTTATTCATTTGTAGTGTGTGGCTATCGCTGGATGGGCCAGCATTTATTGCCTATCCCTAGCTGCCCTTAGCAAGTGGAGGTGAGCTGCCTTCTTGAACAGCTGCAGTCCACATGCAGTAGGTTGATCCATATTGCCCTTAGCTGGATGTAGACTCAATGACAGTGAAGAAATGGTGATATAGTTCCAAGTTAAGTATGTACAAGAAACCTTTCTGATTCAGTATGTGTAGTAACTAATAGAGAAGGTATAAAACTTGACTTAATCTTGGGAAATAAGGCAGGGTAGGTGACTGAGGTGTCAGTGGGGGAGCACTTTAGGGCCACGGACCACAATTCTATTAGATTTAAGATAGTGATGGAAAAGGATAGACTGGATCTAAAAGTTCTAAATTGGAGTAAGGCCAATTTTGACAGTATTAGGCAAGTACTTTCAAAAGTTGATTGAGGGCAGATGTTCGCAGGTAAAGGGATGGCTGGAAAATGGGAAGCCTTCAAAAATGAGGTAATGAGAGGGCCAGAGACAATATGTTCCTTTTAGGGTGAAACACAGGGCTGGTAGCTATAGGAAATGTTGCATGACTAGAGAAATTCATGCTTTGGTCAAGAAAAAGAAAGAATCAATCATATGTCAGGTGCAGACAGCAGGGATCGAGTGAATCTCTTGGAAGAGTATAGAGGCAGTAGGAGTATACTTAAGAGGGAAATCAGGAGGGCAGAAAGGAGACATGAGATAGCTTTGGCAAATAAGAATCCAAAGGGATTCTACACTGCGTTAAGAACAAAAGAGTAGCAAGGGAGAGAATAGGACCTCACAAAGAGCTGAAGAAGGCCTGAAGACCTGAAGAAGGGCTAATGCCCGAAACGTCGATTCTCCTGTTCCCTAGATGCTGCCTGACCTGCTGCGCTTTTCCAGCAACACATTTCCACCTCACAAAGATCAGCAAGGCTGCCTGTGTGTGGACCGTAGGAAATGGGGGAGATACTAAATGAGTATTTTGCATTAGTGTTTACTGTGGAGATGGATATGTAAGATAGAGAACATAGGGAAATAAAGAACGATATCTTGAAAATTGTCCATATTACAGATTAGTAGATGCTAGATGTCTTAAAATGCATAAAAGTGGATAAATCCCTGAAACTTTATCAGGTGTACCCTAAAACTCTGGGGGAAGCTAGGGAAGTGATTGCTGGGCTCTTGCTAATATATTTGCATCACTGGTAGCCACAGGTGAGATGCTGGAAGACTGGAGGTTTGTTAAAGTGGTGCCATTATTGAAGGAAGGTGGTAAGGAAAAGCCAGGGAACTACAAACTGGTGAGTTTGACATTGGTGGTGGACAAGTTGTTGGAGGGAAAATTGAGGGACAGGACTTACATGTATTTGGAATGGCACGGACTAATTAGGAATAGTCAAATGGCTTTGTGTGTGAGAAATCATGTCTTACTAATTTGATTGAGTTTTCTTGAAGAAGTAATGAAAAGGATTGAGTAGGGCAGAGCAGTGGACTTCATCTAAATGGACTTCAGTAAGGCATTTGACAAGGCATGGTAGACTGATTAGCAAGGTTAGATAATATGGAATACAGAAATAACTAGCCATTTGGATACAGAACTGGCTCAAAGGTAGAAGACAGAGGGTGGTGGTGGACGGTTGCATTTCAGACTGGAAACCTGTGAACAGTGGTGTGCCACAAGGATCGGTGCTGGGTCCACTGCTTTTCATTATTTATATAAATGATTTGGATGTGAACATAGGAGGTGTAGTTAGTAAGTTTGCAGATGGGACCAAAATTGGAAGTGTAGTGGACACCGAAGGACCTTGATCAGATGGGCCAGTGGGCTGAGGAGTAGTAGATGGAGGTTAATTTTGATAAATGTGCTACATTTTGGAAAGGCAAATCAGAGCAGGACTTATACACTTAATGGGAAGGTCCTGGGGAGTGTTGCTGAATAAAGAGACCGTGAAGTGAAGGTTCATAGTTCCTTCAAAGTGGAGTTGTGGGTAGACAGGATAGTGAAGAAGACATTTGGCATGCTTCCTTTGTTGGTCAATACATTGAGTATAGGAGCTGGGAGGTCATGCTGTAGCTGTACAGGACATTAGTTAGACCATTTCTGGAATACTGTATACAATTTTGGTCTCCCTGCTACAGGAAGGATGTTATGAAACTTGGAAGAGTTCAGAAAAGATTTACAAGGATGTTGACAGAGTTGCAGGGCTTGAGATTTACGGAGAAGCTGAATTGGCTGGGGTTATTTTCCCTCGAACGTCAGAGGCTGAGAGGTGACCGTATAGAAGTTTATCAAATCATTGGGGCATGGATAGGATGAATAGCAAAGGTCTTTTCCCCAGGGTTGGGGAGTCCAAAACTAGAGGGCCAATGTTTAAAGCAAGAGAGAAAAGATTTAAATGGGACCTAAGGGGAAACGTTTTCATGCAGAGGGTGGTACGTGTATGGAATAAGCTGCTAGAGGAAATGGTGGAGGCTAGTACAATTGCAACATTTAAAAGGAATCTGGATCGGTATATGTACAGGAAACGTTTAGAATGATATGGGCCAAATACTGGCAAATGGGGCTCGATTAATTTAGAATACCTGGTCGGCATGGACAAGTTGGACCGAAGGGTCTATTTCTGTACAACTCTGTGATGCTAAGTTAGAATAGTGGGTGGGTTGAAGGTGAACTTGCAGTTGGTGGAAGTGGTCGTGGTTTGGAAGAAGCTGTCTAAATTCTTTAGTGAATTTCTGGAGTACATCTTGTAGATAGTACATACTGCTGCTACTTAGTGGATGGAGTGGATGTGATGCCAATCAAGCTGTCTACTTTGTCCTGGATGCTGTCAAGCTTTTTGAGTATTCTTAAGGTGCACCCATCCAGCCAGGTGGGGAGTTCTCCATCACACTCCTGATTTATGCATTGTAGGTGATGGACAGGCTTTGGGAAATCTAGAAGTGAGTTACTCGTCGCAGTATTCCTATCCTGTTCTTGTAGCCATTGTGTTTATGTGGTGAGTTAAACTGAATTGCTGGTCAATCGTCACTCCCAGATGTTGATAGGTGGGGATTCAAAGATGATAACACCACTGACTGACAAGGGGCAGTGATTAGATTGTCTGTTATTGGCCATGGTCATTGCATAGCACTGTGTGGCACCACTGTTACTTGCCACTTGTGAGCTCAAGCTTGGATACCGTCCAGATCTTATTGCATTTGAACATGGACTGTTTTACTAACTGAGGATTTGTGAATGGTGCTGAACATTGTATAATCATCAGCAAACATCCCCACTTCTGATCTAATGATAAAGTGGGGGTTATTGATGAAGCAGTTGAAGATGGTTGGGAAAAGGATGCTACTCTATAAAACTCCTGCAGAGATGTCTTGGAGCTGAGTAGACTGACCTCCAACAACTACAAACCATCTTCCTACATGCCAGATATGACTCCAACCAATGGAGAGTTTGCATCCTAAAATGTATTAATTCCAATTTTGCCAGGTTCCCTTAATGTCACATTCAATTCGATGTGGCCTTGATGTTAAGGTCTGTCACTCTCACCTCACCTCTGGCATTCAAATAAAAACTGTATTGTCTTCTAAGCTCGTGCGAATCATAAATGCGCAATGGAAATGAAAAATGTCTGCAAACCCATCCAGAAAATTACGACTCATCTCATTATTTAATATTATGCCAACCTGTCCTGTCTCTCTAGTAAATACAAAAACAAATAATTACTTTATGTTTCTGCCTTCCCTCTATCATAACTATTGGTGTTATCTCATCAATCCCTTAATGGTCCTATTCCCATCACAGCCTTAGTTTTTCATTTGTACCTTTAAAATATTTTACAGTTTTGATTTATGCTCCTTGATAATTTAATTGCAACTTTGTCTCCCTAGTGGTTGTTTCCTTTCTCTCCCAATCTCTTCATATTCTCTCGGAAGAAACCAATGGAGTAAAGGTTATGGGTAACAACAAGGGCCTCTGCAGTAATGGCAGAGTACATGTGAAATACATAAAAGAGGCAGCCATACCACAATACAGTATTGACCTTTAAGATTATCTTAAGATGCTTCCTGAAATGCAGAGGTTCATTTAGTAAATGGAAGTAAAACTGAAATTACATGAAAGAACAATACCCTGGTTCAACAGTTTGATGAGATCATCACTTGGTAGTCTAGAACTTGAGTATTGCTGGAAGGAAGACAGATATGCTATCAAACTCTTTCTTTTGAACTCATCAGGACAGAGATAAGTGAAACAATTTTTAAAGGAAACAACAATCTATACTGTATGATAAACAGTTTGCTGCTTGGTTGGAAGTGGACCCTGAGTGTTCAAAACAATGTCCTGGAGAGCAATTATCCATCTTGCTCTGTTTGATTGAAAAGATACAGTACTTCAAGACAGATTTTTTGGAAGATTAATATTATTGCATTCCTACCAGCAGGAAGACCACAGCATCATTTTAAGCAGCAGGATATCATTACAATGTCAAAAGTTTATATTGCCACTATCCATCAAAAGTTTGGCACTGAAATGTATAATGATAACATAAAAAGAAAAGGCAAAATATGAGTTATAAATTCAATTGATCACATATTTGCATCCTGATTTAAATGTACTGATACATCTTAATACAATTACCTTTTACCTTGCTTCAGATGACAACTGAATTGCTACAGAAGATTGACTTGTGTCTTAAAACCTGCCTTACCTGTTTGGAAAGCACTGTGATTATGCCCTATTTGTCCTCCTCTAAGAATATACAGACATCAAACAGTTACATAGAGTGCACCAACACTTAAATAACTGCAACAACAATATTAGACTTTGTTTCAGACTTTTAAACAATATATTGCAACAAGATTCACTACAGGAAAATGCATTCAAATTGAAAACCATCACATATTTCTATTGACTGGACAGCATTTTCTCCTCAAAATCTTCCACTGTTGCATAAATAAATTATAAGAAAATACTTGGGAAAACAATGCACACAATGTTGAGCTACATTCAAAGGGGTTAGGTTAGAAATAGAGTTGAATGCACTTTTAAAATTCATTGCTAATGATAATCATTTATTATAGTATCAAACACGAGTTAGAAATATCACTGATTAACAGCATATTTTCCAATATTTGAGTGCTTGTTAATGCTATTGGAAATAAAATACTTATTTTAACATTTACCCAAATCAAAGCATAAGGCTATACATGTTGAAGGTTTGCTTATCACCATAATGCAGTAGAAGCTAAACCCAAGGTAAGATTTTGCAACCAGTGGCAAAAGAATTATACGAATGATTCACTTCACTTACCTTTACCAAAGACATTTACATATCTTTGCACTACAAATTGTGATTATTACGTGCCAAAAATACTACAGCACCATCAACAAGTGATGTAAGAGCCATGTGAATAGGTCAAGTAATGTTGTGTCTTTAACCAATTCCTTTGAAATCTTCCTAGCAATGCAAGGTCTAAACCAAGAATGTAAACAAAAATCATTCATTCAAAGCCAAATCATGTATGGAAAGCAAATTAATGAGAAGCAGAAAACTTAATTGAAAGTTAACAAGCAGGAAGAAAAAAATGCTAAGAAATCTTTATTTGTAAAACTTGAATAATAATAAAATCTGGAGGGATGTTTTGTAAAAGTGATTTTTTTTTGTGCCAGTAAGGTTTATCATTCAGAGTTCTCTTCCTAAAGGGAGGTCCTTGGTGATAATTCATCACATAGCAACTGAAAATATTCAATGGAGGCTAGTATCCTGTCACCAAGTCACCCTTTACTTACAGTTGCACAGTTTATGGACTCTGATCAGCCAGCACAGAGCCAGTTCCTAGAGTAAGGAGAATTCCTGAAGCTCCTGTCTATATCTGTCAGCCAGAACACCCTGACTGGCACTGGTTAACAGCCCAAATCAAGGAACTCATACTCAATGAGATCCGCCTGGCCAACCTCATTCCAATCACTATAGCAGTGAAGTGCTATGATTTCTTAATATGGTAGGATGAGGAGATAGGCCTCAAATGGAATGGGGATCTAACTCCATTCTGTTGGTAACACTCTAGTCTACACACTAGCCTCTAGCCAACATCACCTACACCCTCTATACCCTTGAGCTTATTTGTCACAATACTTAGCAATGACATTGAAAAATTTTCATTAGCTATACATTGGTTTGAATAGGGAATCAGAATTATATTGCAATACAAGTTAGTCTATTTACTTAATAAACTATAGAAGATTTTGGCAAGATTATCACAGAACTGCAATATGTGCTAAAACAGTTTTCATCTTTCCCTGTGAAGCACTCCCTTCACACTGTAGCTCCTCAACCTTGCTATTCGTGACATTAGCACCTCAACTATTCATAGCAACATAGGGGACTGCTGCCTTTCTAAAAATGTTAACTGAGGCCACTGGGCATTTGCCTCCACTGCCTCCATGTAGGGATACTCATACAAAATTTAAGAAATCACTCTAGACCCACTTGGGCTCAATTGGCTTTTAAAAGTACTGATTCTCTGCCAGAGTCACTTCGAGAGCCTTTAAAATGGAATGATCACCAATGCAATGCCATGACCTCTCAGGACAATTCTAATCTTTGATGATTCAATCAAACCAACATCTAAAGATAGCTTCTCTGTTATCTGCCACCCATGGTTACTGAGCAGCCTTGTCTAAGTGCCAGTCTCTGTGCCTGGTCCCCTCTGTGCCTTTCTGCCATTTCTCCCCTTCCCCTCCCCCATAACCCACCTTCCCTCCCCTAACCTTGCAATCACCTTCCACCACCATGCTGCCCTAGTGCCGCTAGCAAAATCAATTGCAACAATTGGAATTGGCTTCTGACTTCAGGTTGCTTGCTTAGAAATTGCAAGAGGAGTGTCCACTGAACTTGTCATTGGCTCCTGGTGAAATCTGTATCCAACATAATGACGTCAGGGGCCTAACCCAATTTCAGGTTCTGTGATTTTACCAAACCATGCCACCACATCACCACTGTCACTGACTCTATTCTTTAACACCATCTAAATTGCAGAGGGAAAATTCTAGTCAGGGTGTCTAGGATTGTTAAAATAATTCAGAATCATTCATTAGTTGCATTAATGCACAATAGTCTGTTTCTTAGTAAATTGAATAGAAAACTTGTTTTAGTGCCTTGCATTCAACACAAAGTTTACTTCAGTGCCTCTTCAAGGCCCCCAGTGGTGACCAGTCAATCTGAGAGCATGGCCAGTTCTGTGAGCAGTGCAATATTTTTATACTACTGTAAGGTGTTTTTTAATATAAATTCCACACTCTTCTGCACTTACTTGGCTGACTTTGTATATCACCAAAAGGTCAATTATGTGGAAAACCCTTCCTTAAATCCAGAATATTGTTCTCCTTTAAATGGTACTTCTGTTGAACACAGCTTTGAAAGAAGATCATAGAATTGACCATAAGGATTATCAGAACAACAATTGTCACGAAAATGAGATGTTGGTATGGATATTTATATGACCATACTGATAAAAATTGAAAGAGCTGCCTAAGTATTAAATGTTCATATTGTAATAATTTCATATATTTGCAAATTGTGCTAAATTGACAACTTGTGTTACTCTGGGAAATAAATCTATTTAACCCACTACCATGTACCCTGAAAAGGTTCAAGCCTGTAAATTATAACATGCGTCTAAAGCCTTTCATTACACAACCTTATAACTCATTCATTCTCCTGCAAATATACTCTAAGTCTGGGCAAACACTTGGGTTGCAACTTCCAGTAGAAAATATTCCACATTCACATCTTCCAAGTGCTTCACACTTTAAGCCAAGGAACGTAATCGTCAGTTTTCTGTTTCTGAACATTACCTTAGCTGTTATTACCATGGAAATCAGGAACAGGTTAAAGAATTTTCAGCTGGGGCAGTTGTGACCCTGGCAGCCATGGCTGCGGTGTCTCTATCTTGTAATGTGCTGCAGGTGGTAAAGCTACACAGCTAGCTCCCTGTTGATTTCGGAAAAGCTGTGGCAATTACTGTTAGTAATTGGCATGTAGATGTGTTAAGATGTGTAAATATGGTTTAGTGCTTGATGTCACTGATATGCCGCCTTTGACTTTGTACCAAACCAACCATTTGAGACTGTTTAAAAACACTAACTAAAAAAGTAAAAGCATTGCACCTTTCTTTCTCAACATTTGGAAAAACCTCTATTAAAATTCAACCAATAATCAACTAAAAATTATTTAAAGTCTGTTCCCTTAAGAGCTCCATTTTATAAGAACTTTGTTTCTATACCAATGGTAATGAATGAGAAAAAGTGCAGAACATTGGTATATCTTATACTTGTAACTTTTATATATTTAATGAAATTTTTGTACAAAATGAACAGCACCTTAGCTGATAGATGGCAAGTAATATAGGCACCACAGAATTACTAAATAACGACTATTACCAATCAGAGATACTGCAACCACCTCACTTTGAAATTCAATGGCCTTATGGGAGCTACATGCTCCTACAATCAACAATCTGGGGACACTGAATTGGTCAGAAACTCATCTAGGCCATCATATAAATTATACGGGTCAGGGCCTGTGTACTTGGCAGTGACTGACTCAACTGCTGACTCTCCAAAATCTTCCTACCATCTTTACTGCACAACTCAGGAATGTGATGGAACAGTACCATCTGGATGAATTCAACTCCAAAAGCATTCAAAAAGTTGGATAACATCCAAGACAAAGCAACCCCTACTGAATCAAGTTAAAAATCACACAACACCAGGTTATAGTTCAACAGCTTTATTTGGAAGCATTAGTTTTCGGAGCGTACTCCTTCATCAGGTGGTTGAAGCCTCCAAATCATGCCTACTGAATCAGAGCCCTATTCACAACTTTAAACAATAACTGTACCACCAGTGTACAGTGGCAGCAGTGTGTACCAATTATAAGAAGCAAATTGCCAGTGCTCCTTCAGCAGCACCTTTCAAACCAGTGACTTCTAGTATGAAGAATGTCAAGGGCAGCAAGCTCTTTGGAAAATCAGCATCTGCAAGTTTTCTCCAAATTGCAGACCAACCTGATTTGAAACCGCATTGCCATTTTTTTCAATATTGTTGAGTGAAGATCCTCCAACTACCTTTCCAACAGCATTGAGGAAGCACCATCACCACACTGCAGTAATTCAATGATTACCATCATCGTCTCATGTGCAATTAGTGATGGGCAATTAATTCTGGCTTTACCAGAAATGTCCACACTCATAAATTTAAACATGTGCAATGAACTATTAAGACATTTCATGTCTGTATTCCTCTGTTAGTTGTATTTTTGATTTGTACTACCCTAACAGGGGAAGGTGCTGAGCAGACGACACACACTTTCCCAGAGGGTCAGAATGGAAAAATCACAGTAGATAATGCAAGAAGAGAAGGTAACAATCAAATGTAATGACACAGAGGAGCAAATGGAAAACATATTTACTAACTTAAAAGTAAAGGACAATTTTAAAAATCCTAGCAATACTATGTCAACGTGCTGGAGGAGAACAGGTTCATGTCAACAACTTGCTCCATGCTCTTACATTGTGCAACTTGCTGCAGGAAAAAAGTGCACGGTTATTGATTTTGTACCGCAAGGAGAGACATTTAACAATGTGTCAATAAAAAGACTCTCTTGCTTCCTGAATGAAACACATCAAGAGATTAGCTCTGATATACTGTGGTGGATCAGTGATTCAACATGTTGTATATTCCAAGGCAGTGCATACCAAAAACATTTCTTAGTTATTCATTTCCTACTAACATATATAACAAATCACAGTAAGGTCTAACAGGGCCAATAAAGAAAGCAAAAGAATTAGGTTTTATTTCTAGAGAGATAGAGCTGAAAAGCAGAAACAGTCTGTTATACTTGTACAGAACCTTGTTTGGCCTACACTTGGAGTATTATAAACTATTCTGGTCTTCATATTATAAAAATGATACAGAGGCATTGGTGAAGATGCCAAAATGATTGAGAAGGATGGTAGTAATACTAAGGAGTGATACCTATTGGAAAAACTGGACAGGTGGATAATTTTTATACAAAAAGACAAGACTGTGGATTGACTTGATAGGGATCTTGAAAAGCGCGGAAAAAAAATGTAGAGAGCACAAAAACATGATGTCTGCACTTTAAACAAAAACCAGAAACCAATGTTCATAAATATAAAAGAGACACAACAAACCTGAAAGGGAATTTAGGAGAATATGGTTTAAAATGTGGAACATGCTACAATAGGGGTACTTGCTATGAATAGCACAGATATATTTTAAGGAAAATTAGATTTGGAGATGAGTTAGAAAGAAATAAAAGCATACTGATAGGATTCGATGAAGAAGTGTAAACAGTGAGTCATGTGGAACACAAACACCAGCATGAACCAACTTGGCCTGAATGATCTGTTTCTGTGCTGGAAATATTATGTAATATATTAATTTCATCATTATGAACTCAGGAATTACTTTTTCTATTGAGGCGGATACCTCTTTGAGGGTTCGTTCCCTTTCTGAATACAAATGTATCACAGAAATTAACAGCGATGCAATTGCTAAGTTTCTAAAATCTCTATCACATGTAAACATGTGATCGTGCACACATTGACAGGAAGAACAGAAAAGAAATTTACTATTTAAATGCAGTGAGATTGCAGAATTGGGTGGTACAGATGGATTTGGGTGACCTGACACATGAATCATGAAGAATCAGTACGAAGGTACAGTAAGTGATGAGGAAGGCATTGGAAATGTTTTGATTTATGCCGAGAGGAATGGAATAAAAAAGTAGGCAATATTTGCTGCTGTGATAAAAGCCATGGTGAGATCACACCTGGAGTACTATGTACACTTTTGATCTTATTTGAAAAAAAAGTATCAGAAGCACTTCAGAAAAAAAAACACTCAACACATTTCTGTGAATGAAAAGCTTATCTTATGAAGAATGTTCGAACAGGTTAGACATGTGCCCATTGAAGTTTAGAAGAATAAGAAGTAATCTTAATGAAACATAGAGGATCCTGAGCGGGCTAGATATTGTGGACCCTGTTTCCTTTTGTGGCAGAGACTAGAACTTGAGGATCCAGTTTAACACTGAGATGAAGAGTTTTCTTTCCTCTCCTTCAGAAAGCCATTAGGATGTACAATTCTTTTTGCAGAAACTAGTAGAGACTGGATTAGTTAACATATTCAAGGCAATGTTAGATAGATTTTTGATAGATCAGGGCATCAAGGCTGATAGAGGTCAAACAAGAAAGTAGAGTTGTGATCATAATCAGATCATCCACAATGCTTCAATTGGCACAGCAGGCTTGACAGGCCAAATGGTTTACTGCTGATCCTACTTATGTTCCTACCTTGATGCTTCTATTAATTCCAACTCTCGCCATATCAGACTTTATGATGTCCAGAGACATCACTGCAGTTATATTCTCCCATGATCTATTGTGAAGTTAACATTTGTCAAAAGAAAACTTTCTATTCTAAATCTGGAAGGTGTGATGTATAATGTTTTAACTAAGCAGAGGCTTTAGGTATCTTATATAGCTTTACAAAAGAACAAGGTATGACATAGGGAAAGCCCTTGTGGTGGAGAACTTAGGGATCATCAGTTCTCAGCCCACTACACTCACCAAGTCATATCTCAGTTACTGGTACACTGATTATTAAAATGTCATTCTCTGAAAGTATGCATCACATTTGTATTTGAACAAATTAATATGAGCTGATTTCACCATCATCCCAGAGAGTTTTTTTTCCATAAATTGACCACTCTCCCTGAAATGTCACTTTCAGTAGATTCATTTGAAATTTTCTGTCCTTGAAGTGCAGCCAATGTTCCATGTTTCTATTGTTCTGGACAAGTTGAAATATTAATTACTTTCACATCCTAAAAATAACAATCCCAACACCCCCCAACATTCTCTTTAGTTTAATGCAATGGCACATGGCTGGATTTTCCTTTACGATCTTTTGGTTCTGTCTTACGTAGGATCTGAAAGTCTTGTATCATGTAATTTTCTGTGACATGAAATGAACAATCAGAAGTAATTGGAAGCTAAAGGCAAATTTAACTGGCTGTATAAATCCAGCAGCATCAGGCTACAATCTCTTTACCTCGTTTCCTTTAGGCAAAATTTCCGGAGGTAAATATATAGATTATATAATTGATATTCAATGAACCCTCGACAGATGCAATATTTAAAAACCCTTAATGTAGAGTCAGTGTTGTGGGGTTTGAAGATGTTGATAGCAGCAGGTCAACACGCGTGAGTGGAACATTGTCAGAGTGGCAAACCTCAAGATGTTACTGTGTGTAAAATAATTAGTTCTGAATTGTACTATTTGCCTTAGATGTCAATGCAATTGAATTCAGTAACAAACAAGAAATTCATAATATTCATTTGGAAAGGTTATTACATTGACAGAGCATTGAAAAACAATGTATCCTCACGTTCAAATTTAGAAAGGTATTTGCGATAATGATTTCTACTCCGATTTTCTTTGCTTTCTGAGAATACACGTTTATTCTGCACTGAACAAAAATTGACCACGCTTAACATAAAGCTTCAATTTGTGGTGGATGTAACCTCAGACTGACAAAACGCCAAAACACCTGTTTATAAACATTGTTTTATTTATTTCTCGTGTGGAAGAAATCAGCAAAAAAAAAACACGTTGCGAGTGAAGCTGAGGGGAATTCTAAAAAAACATTCAAAGCGATGAGAACCCACCCAATACATATGCATTGTATAGTACTGCATAGCCTGTGAGATTCCTTGTGCCAATAACACTGAACTTTGCAGCCCCTAGGATCCCAGCAGAAACCTTTGGCTTCGCAGCTTCTGACGGAACATGGCTTTTTTTGAACCTTTCAAATGTAGCATCGGTGCGGGTATTCCGCAACCAAAATGTCATCAGCAATTAAACATCGCCAACCCCCCAGATCCCTCCCCACCCGGCTACTTATTAAACATACTGTCCTGTACCGCACATATACTTCCTCGGAAAAAAAAAGACTTGACATGATCAGTGTCTAATTCTCGAACAAGTGTCTACTACACAATCTGGTAAAAGACACCACATTCTGTAAAAAAAAAACAGGCATTAAAAATAGGGCTGTTCTTGGTGATCAGAAGAGTTTCTTTCACACCCTGTACCATAGCAGATGCTTTATGCAACAAATTGTCAAGCCGTTCTCCCGGATCCACAAGCGACTATTTTGTTTTGGCAGTCAACGAGTCAGCTGCAGTAAACAAAAATCACCTTCTGTTTGGCAAGTGTTTCTGCAGGCGATTTGTAAACTTCAGGCACACTTCAGCAAAGACTTCAGTTGCATGAGATTTCTATTCTCCACGCCAACCCCACTCCGCCGCCTCCCCCCACCCACCCCCCAAAAATGGCTCCAGATAAACTACATTGTTCCTTGTGGAGAATATGCCTGGTTTGTGAACATCATTATCTCTACGCCAGTCACAAAGCCTCTCGGGGCCACAGGCTTATTACCGACACTAATCCCTCAGCGCCCCAGCTGCTCGATCTTCCAGCATCATTTAACCTTTTCACCGATTTTCAACATACCGTGTGACCTTGAACAAACAACAGATCTCTCAAAGAGCCTCAGTCCCAGGCGTGCCCTGTCCGTTTATTTTCAATGGAATTGTGAGTTACGTTAAGAATAAGGTCGCAGAGAGAGCAGCAACGACAGCGAAAACGGGGAGTAAAAGACGGTCCGTGTAAAATCAGGACAGACCGTTCCCTAAAACGTTCTTCCGCGTTTGGCGAGCAACAAACACTTGTCGAAACAGTCATGACTGGCTCTACTCACCACCCAGCGCTTGCTTCATAACGAAATCCATGGTGCTGAACTAATTGTCTTCACTACTGATTTAAGGAAATTTCATTCAGCTCTCCTGTTGAATTGCTCAGAGAGAGAAAAAAACGTCGTCAGACCTGGAAACAAGATACAAGCAGAATAAATGAATGTGCTGTGAATTGGCTCAGTTCTCTCACTCGCGCTTTTATCAGAAGTTCAACACAGCCTGGTGTATTTATATTGCTGAGTACAGGCTAATGCTCATTAAACCCAAATATTACGGGACGTGTGTACCGTTGCCTTGGTCTCTGTGAAATGGGATCTGCGACGGCTACTCCTTTTTTCACTTTTTTTTGGATTGTACAATAACTAAAGGCGTGTCTGTAAGTTCCGGACGCGAAAGGCAGCGACCTACTGGGGAAAGATGCCTCCCTCTAGCGGTGGAGGCGCATTATGCAGTTCTCAATGTTCAATTATAGAGTCGCTTGTGTACTTGTCACTTTGGGAGCCGCAGTTAGATATACACAAGATCTATGTTTGCTCCCCAGTGCCTTCCAAAATACTGCAGTCGATCGGTGACCTCCCGTAATCTAGTTTACTCCCACCACAAAAGCAAGATGCCGCGCTTGTTGGAAACCTGGAATTAAAACAGCAAAATGCTGCAAGTACCCCGCGGGTATTCAGCATCGAGTTTCGCTCATCGACCAGAAAGATTGACTCGTCTTCACTGTCCACTGACCAGCGCAATGCCAGTTTAATGACAGTTACCTGTTGACATTGACTTTATTCTTCACTAAATTGAGCAAATCTTACAGGAGTAGGGCTGGATGTTGTCCCTTTTGTGAACAATGTAGAAGTTATTGCAAAGTATGAAGCATCATTAAACAGAAATTTCAATGAATGTGTAATTATTTCATGCGGTTCGACTTCAGCCTTCTACAGCTTTCAGGCCAGGTTATATAGGTACGACCGTATTTGATAAACAAAGAAGTTTTTTTTTCCCTGAGGAGTGCATCTGGCACATAGATGACCAGTCCCTGCATGGACAGAATTACGGTCAGTGTAGTTCACAAAAGTGGCTCCTATTATGTCCTCGTCTGCGTATCCCACTTGTTTCCACACTGAAATTCAATGTGCAGTAAACGTTTTGAAATATGAACCCAACACAACTCCTACTACAAGTAATCGAAAGGCACGAAGATTCACCTTGTCATTTCAAATGCTGCAGTTTGCAAAGCTGCGCCTGCCAACTTTCTAACTCCGTCTGTATACATTGGAAAGTTACTTTATACAACATTGGAACAAGGGACAAGAGGTTCGGCCTATTTACTAGACATTTGCACGCGTGAGCCCATTCGTGCAAGGTTAAACCATTCCTTTGTACCAACAGTGTGATACTTAAAGTGCAGAGGCAGCGTCTTTACCCCTTTTAAACTCGGCAAATACTGGTTAAAAGCAAATTCCTGCGGATGCTGGAATCTGAAGCCAAAAGATTGGTACTGGTATTTGGACAGCGTCCCCCTGAGTTTGGTGGGCCTTGGATATGTCTTTCCCGGTGGTATGGAGCCCAGGGGTCTGGAGGAGATGTATGCATTGTGACCGACCATCATCAGTCAGGGCTGTTACTATTGGGTTTGAAGAGGTTTCGCACAATTATACGCCAAAGGGCGTGGTACTGTGTTAGTAAACAAGCATCGAGAGATTCTGTTTGACTTAATGCTTTAATTGGAGTTGATCAGCAATAACTTAATTCTTGCAGTATTCAGCCGGTGTCCCTAATCCCTAACTGAAGAAAAGTAATTTATTTTCCGCACAGCGTGGTAATGAATCGCCTGAGCAGGAATCTTAACTGATGCATATGCACAAAGATGTTAAAACCTAATTCACACAGCAGCTAATCTTCAAACACTTGCTGCGTTCAAATCTTTTGAACATAAAGTATATGTTTTCAGCTCCGATGGAATACGTGGTGCGGATGTATTTGCCAGCGGACTTTCCACTTTATATAAAGCGGGAGCGCTGGCTTCTCTTCAGAGATGAAAGGTATCAAAAAATCTCACCACGTAGCAATAGCACTCATTAGACTAGACCGACCGTTCATGGGCGTGTGTACCAGGAGCTCTTCAGTCAAGTCATGAAGCGCGCACACACACACACACACACAACCTGTGAACATTTTCGCGCTAAACTGACTGGTGAAGGAAACCTCCATGCTCCAGCCCTGACAGTCTTATCAATGAGAAATTCCAAGCAAGCTGACTCGCAGATTGATCGATGTGCAGAATGCTTCGACCCCAAGCGCAGAGACTAACGAAGCGGGCAGCCCTGACTAACTGAATCCTGATCCCCTTCAACTTATCGATCCGGACGCTTTTGTTGAACACCGCGGGGGATGTGGCCCAGAGAAGGTTTCCACTACTGATAACATTCACTCCCACGTCATCAGTAACCACAGGATCACCCCCCCACCCCCACCCCCTCACACACACACAGTCTGACCTTGCTCATACACTGACACCAGTCGCTTCATTACAGGTTCATCTAGCCATTTAGTTCATATTCATTCTAGGTCTTCAAAACCCACGTTTTTATTTGGAGAGGAAAGCGTATTGAACCCTGCCAAGTGTTGTTTAATGGTAATGAGGAGATTGCCCTTCTTACATAACGCCACTGTATAAACATCAGTTAGAAGGGATCAGTGGCTTTTAGGGTCTACACGTGATCAATATTCCTCTCAACAATTTTTCATAAATACTTGAATTAGAGTTTCGACAAATAGCCGGTGTGAGACCCTCTGCCGTACAGGCGCTATCGGCAGTCTCTTGTTATCATCTGAACCGTTTCTCTCCTCTTCCTGGATGTTAAGTTCAGTGCATGCTGGCCAACAATCTGTAACACAAACTCGCACGTTTAGCTTTATATCCTGTAGTTGCAGTCACCCGTAATGCCCGTGCATCAAATACTGTGCGTTTCTGGCAGTAACTATTTGTTTGCCTGTTGCAAATAGTCACTTAGCAATCGGTTCGGTTCATTCACCATTCCGACGTGAAGGTCATTTTCCACAAAGCACCTGGTCCTATTGGAATCAGCCTCAGTTTGAGAGGTGTTCAGTCTTGTCATTCTCTCTCACCATTGAGGCTATTCCCATTCTCCGCCTCAGGCAGATATGCATCTTTTATTTTACTGATTAGCAGTTCTCTATCTCATATTCTCTACCTGAACAATTTCCATTCATTCATTCCATACTGAGTGCGGTGCCATCCCTCTCATCTGTTCCTTTTTCCAGGCTGATTGCCTGTTGTAGCAGTGAGGGACCCGGAATATCGGTGATCTCTGGATAATGTCTAACCTGAGGCATTTCAAACCTTTCGCTTTCTGTTTCAGACTTCCAGCATTTTCACTACCTTCCCATTTAAAGATAATTCCTGCCTTCTTATAGCTTCCAAGTTATTAGCAAGGAATATGATTGTGATCTTTCATGTCATACATTGTATGGTGGACAATTTATCGCTGTAAGGATTGGCCGATTTTGAAGATTAATATTAGGGATTGTTGAGTTATCTTTTCTGACGATGCTAGACTGAGAGCTGCGTGTCTTTGCAATGAACGAACAAGTCACATTTCGAAGAAGGAGCTTACTTGTTTAGTAATGAAGCCATTATTGATTTTAAATTGGGTCCAGGAATCTTTTAAACAACAAAATGGGAACCGTGACAGAGTTGGGAACAAACCCAGAGGGTAAAACAGTCAGAAACTGAAGCGGAATCCAATCTGGAAGTCCGAAATGCAGAGCGAAATCGCGGTTATAAACGTTCCCTCATTTTCAAACGCTTTCCCGTTTTTCAAGCTGTTCAAGCTTTCGCTACATTGATGGGGAATTTTATTCCAATTTGGAAACTGGAACGCAGACATTCATCGCCTGAAAAGCTCTCATCTTCTGCTGGCTCAGAAAGGAACAGGCTGACATTGAGACTGTAAAACCTGACTGAACCGGCAAGAAAACATCATGCACAGTACTTTCCTCTGCCATTTTCCCAACGGGGGATGTGGCAATGTATCCATTACTGTAATCAGTCACTTATTATTTGCTGGGAACTATTGTTCTGATTATTATAACCATCTTTAATTTTCAATGATCTGATGTGGTATTAATCCAAGGATTTATATGTGAATATATACAACCAGGAGGGATATGTTAGACGTACACGCAGCCAAAACGAAGTGACTGGAAGGTTGCCCAAAAAAGAACTTTTCCTGACATTCTTTAGTTAGCTCAAAAGCAAAAAGAGACAGATGCAGATCAAGTATTTAACTCCCACTCAAATACCATTAGGCCGAGTTGGAATGACCATGTGCAGCCGTGGCTACAGATTTTAAAAAATATATTGTTACACACCTCTGCAACAGGTAGAAGTGAACCTAGGCTGCCTATCACTGACAAAGGAGCCCTTTGCCTTGGCAATATACTGCCCATTTACTTATAACCCAATCTGAACCATTGGTTAATCTGACTGATAACCTGGGGGGTTTAATCCAATGTGATGTATCCAATTGCAGGCTGACATGATACCTGTGAAATTACAACTGATTACTAAGTTTTTTTGTATGACGCACACTGTGAATTAGTATGAATTGTTGGTGAAATCCTGTTGATACATTAGCACGAATAGTACCAAAGCCTATTTAGCAGCAACCCTCTCCAGTGTATGGAACTGTTGGTGAGATGACTCAGTCCTAGGTACTGAGCTCTATCTTGTCAGTGAAAACTTAAAATACCATTATCAGTGATGCCATTCACGTTTAGGACAACTTTGCTTCAGATGTAACCCACCCACAGAGTGACTGTAGAAAACATGATGGGTGACACTGAGAAGCAGGAAAGATATCCTGTCAGACACAGTTCCTAGTCCTTTTCCTTATGAAGCAAGTATTCATTAACCTATTTCAAAATCTTTCTCTCAGCATTGCAGATTAATCTGTTTTATGTTATAGCAAAGGCTGCTATCCATACATCCTTGTACAATCTCCATTAGCTACACCTGATTTTCACTCCCTCTTCACATGAACTCTGTGAATTCATTTCTCATTTTGGAGTACATTCACAGCACTAGACGCCTCTTCAAATGACACTGACACCACCAAATAAACAGGATGAGTTTTAAATTAAGATGTTTATCGGTTACTCTCCAGCTTCCCCAAGTCAGTTTCCCTGCACAAACACATAAACTTGAGGCAGAAATAGACCACTGGGGTCCTTCAAGCTTGCACTACTATTCCATTAGATCATGGCTGATATTACTCTACATTCCTGCCTACATCCAATAACCTTTTGTCCCCTTGCTTATCAAGAATCGATCTAACTCGGCCTTTAAAATATTCAAAGACTGCTATCACCATTGTTTCAGATAGAGGTCCAAAGATTCATGACCTTAAATGGGTTTTTTTTGGTTAAAATGTTACCTGTAGTTCTAGATGCTCCCAGAAGTGGAACCATTCAGGATCGTATGTGTTTCAGTCAAGTCACCTCTTATTCTCCTAATGTCCAATGGATACAAGCCTGGCCCGTCCAACCTTTCTTTATAAGACAATTAAAATACTCCATATGTCATGACCATGGCTTAGCATGCCAAAGTATTGGTCAAAAGTTTTAACTTGTAATCACAAAACATATCTTTTTAAAAGAGGGCTAATCCAGCCAAAGTATGATTGCTGGTGTAATTAAGTGATTGGAGAGAAAGACAGAGAAAAATCAATGGATTGCAATTCCAAGAGTCAAAGTAACTCCAAACAAACTGGGCTGTGATCTGTTAAGGCTACAAAGATAATAGGGGCTGATGACCCATACCTCAACAGGAAGCATCCATCTCCAGATTGTGTTCCAAACTACATGCCCATTTTGTCTTTGAAGAATACACAATGACAGAGGTTAAAAAAAACAGCTTCAACTCTACTGCAATGCAGTAGTGGGACTGATTGTTCTCGTGTGTAACAATCTCAGCTCAAGTGATCACCACAGCCAAAGAACTATGGCATAGTTACCCTTGTATTGCAGGTAAAGACAAGTTCTTATTCTGAGTGCTATAAGTCAGTTAAAAGGAAATCAGACAACAAAAGGACACGCTCTCACTCTGAATGCTATAATTCCATCACAGTCAATAGGAATCTGAACTATGGAATTTCAACCAAACATAGAAACTGTTCAACTGTCAATGTCAATGCTACCTCCACTGCTTTGGCTGCAACATTCAACTATCCGCTTTTATTGCTTTTACTTTTTTGGACTCACCTCCTATTCTGTGTGTACGTATGTTGCATCAGTATTTCTTATGTATAGTAATTAACAAACTCACTTTTTTTGCTAATTCAAGAAAGCCTGGTTAAACTGGCTCCTTTTAAAGTTTAAGTCGATTTCGCTCGAGGAGAAAGGTATCTAGAAGGGAAGGAATTATTTTTAAATGATATTCTTAACTGAAGGGATGGGGGTGGGTGACAAAGAAGGGGAGTCAGTTCATCCTTTTTCATGGGAGCTTCACAGTTTGGGTTATCCTGTCTGGACTTGTAATGAATTGAGGAATTTTGTCTGGGGTCTAGTGATAGCAAGTATTAGTCTCATAAACTCTTTATGAAACGCTTCCAATGCATTCTTTCTGAAGTAAGAGACCAGTACTGTTCACAACACCTCAGATGTGATCTCATCAATGCCTGTATGACTGAACCATTACCTCCCTATTTTGTACTCAGTTCCCAATGCAAATAAACAATAGCGTCCTCTCAAAAGCAAAATTGCCCAATGATACCTAAAAACGAGAATGTCTCAGCAGGGACCAAGCAGGCTGACAAGCCAAACTAGACAGCACTCACAGACAACGGAATACACTTTAAACTCCCACTAACAATGGCAAAGCAACACAGCTATCCCAAAGCCCTGAGGGCAGTTTCACAACCCAGCAATACCAAAGCCACACAAAGAGCAGGTCAGACAGAAAGGCACCAGCAAGAGCATTGCTCCCAGGAGAAGACAATGGAAGCACCTCACCATTTCAGAGAAGACATTAACACCTACCCGCGAAGAGGAATGGAACCATTGATATTGTCAGGATGTTGCATTGTGTGAAGGAACAGAACATTCATCCAATAACTGTTTTCCAATTAGCATCCTTGTAACTAGATTACTCCATTTCTAGATACAATGTATTTTCCCCATTTTTTAATTAGCCTTATTGTACAAGATTATTATAAAAACTGGTCTCATCCTCAGCTCTGGGAAGAGGAACCCTGACTGCCTGGGCAGACTGTCTATACTGTTTCAGCTTAGTCAGTTACTCTTCCACAATATCGCCTATTTCCACAAATCCACAATAAACTGTTTGTCAATTTCACTTCGAGCTGTGCTTTGTGATCTCTAACTTATTGGGCAAATTTCTCTGACAATTAGAGTGGTGCTGGAAAAGCACAGCAAGTCAGGCAGCATCCAAGGAGCAGGAGAATCTACATTTTGGGCCGGAACCCTTCATCAGGAATGAGGCTGGGAGCCTCGGTGGTGGAGAGATAAGTGGAAGGGGGCGGGGGTGTGGAATTGGGGAGAAGGTAGCTGAGAGTGCAATAAGTGGATGGAGGTGGGGTGAAGGTGATAGGTTGGAAAGGAGGGTGGAGTGGATAGGTGGAAAGGAAGATTGACAGGTGGGACAGATAATGAGGATGGTGCTGAGCTGGAAAGTTGAAACTGGGGGTAAGGTGGGGAGAGGGGAAATGAGGAAAGTGGTGAAATCCACATTGATGCCCTGGGGTTGAAGTATTCTGCGGCGGAAGATGAGGCGTTCTTCCTCCAGGCGTCGAGTGGTGAGGGAATGGCAGTGGAGGATGCCCAGGACCTGCATGTCCTTGGCAGAGTGGGAGGGGGAGTTGAAATGTTCGGCCACGGGACAGTGGGGTGGGTTGGTTGGTGCGGGTGTCCCAGAGGTGTTCTCTGAAGCACTCTGTGAGTAGGTGTCCGGTCTCCCTGAATCCTTTTTTAGCCACCTTGTGCCATCTTTACTATTTACTTTCCTACCTACCTTTGTGTCATCAGTGAATGATACTTCTCATCCTGGATCCATGTCATTTATATAAATTGTAAAAATGTTGAGGCTCCAGTACTGATCTCTTTGGCACGCCACTTGCCATGCCTTTACTACCAGAAAATGGCCCAATTTAATCACTCCTGTTCCTGTTAGCTAGCTAACCTTATATCCATGCCATATTTTACTCCCTAGACCATGAAAGTAATATTTAAAGATTGAGCATTCAAAACCTAACCTTTAGTTGCTAAGAATCTGGGTGTAGTTACATTGAGAGAACATGGTTGATGGTCTTATCTCCACACAGCTATTTATTAATTCAGCCAACAGCTGATTTCTCATATGAGATGTCAAATCTGCAAACGGTCTGAGAATCTAATAGTGCTGGATTTCTAGAACTACTATTTGATGAGGAGGTGCTTGCTGATAGGAACACAGGTTTGATCCATTTCACCAAAATTGGTTAATGTTTTGGGTCGAGTGACCCTTGAAATGTTAACTCTGATTTCTCTCCACAGATGCTGCCAGACTTGCTGAGCTTTTCTAGCAATTTCTGTTTTCGTATTTGTTTTTGATCCAGTTATGTTGCAATCCCATTCTTTCCGGACTTCACATTTTCTATGATCTGTTCCCTTCCAACTGAGCATATGCAATATCTTTGATACTTGATTTGAATGTAAAACAGTTCAATGTGTTCCAGCACAGAAAACTATGAGAGGGTATGAAATCTCTTGCCTGAGGAGCAGTGAACTATTTGTGCTACCGTTTTGGAAATGGAAACAGTAAAAAGTGTGATAGGTATTTGAAGTGAGAGGAGGGGATGTGTGGACCATTAGTGAGTCAGCTTGGCATACAGCCTCCTTTATCACCACATACTGTGATTGCTAAAATCATCTGGAAGTACAATAGCAGCCACTTAGAGATGGTACTGTTGAAATACTTGAAATAGTCCCTTTGTAGCTGCAGTTTTCTCATGTAGTGCCCTACAGAGCTGATACAATTACCCTGACAAATCGTGGAGGGTTAAACATAGCATGCAGTTTATAATAGCACTGACGTTTTCCAGCTGTCTAAAGTTGACGTTTAAAATGCAATAACATCTATATGGCGTGTTTGTTCACATTTTCAAGTAACATTTAACTGCAAATTCCCTAATGTCCCAACTGTATATGGATCAAATGTCAAACATTCTCAAGGTATAGGAGAGAAAAGGTCATAAAAATGGTGTAAAACATATTATTGGTATAGGACTCTTTCTGATGAATGCCTCTATCATCTCAAACACACTCATTATTCTGGTTTTATGTATGCCAGAGCTGCTGTTTTGAAATCACACCTGATGCACAATTTTGTTAAACGTAATAGGTTGGATTTTGCTTTGAGCAGTGAACTGTTACACTTGCACTTGCCTATAAACTTTAACATAAAAGGCTGTTCTGGTCCTTCCCCAGCGGGTTACTGTCATCCAAACAAAGCAGTTAAAGGACATCTGGAACTTGTTTGAGCAGAGCACTCATCTGTGTACTGTGTAACCAATCAGATGGAATGATTGTTAATATTTCTGCAGTCTGAAATAAAGAAAGCAAAATAAAAAGGTGGGTTGATTTATGAAAAGAAACAATTAAGAGAGAGAAAGAATTGTTTTTGTAAATTTCCAAAGATAATTCAAATTTGAAAGAGCAAAATAAGAAAACTTGATTTCCTGTCCATGTGATGTTTAGCATTTTTGTATTGCTGAGAGGATAACTACACAGGAAAGGACAAGACAAAGCTTTTATGCCAAGTTTAGTCTTTATCCACAATGTTAGTACAGCAATTTTCTACCATTTAATATGTTTGAATGGTGGAGGAGGTTGGGGTGCAAGATGGCAAAATATCATTTTGTGCAACATATGGAGGCTCAACATATCTCAACAGGAACTTCAGGATTTTTGCATTTGGAAATTGATATCTGGTTTGTCTATAAAAATCATTGAGGGCTGCTAACCTTACCGTATTTTTACAACAAAATCTGGCCCAATCTTACAAACACTGAATTCAATAAAGCTTTAGGTCTTGATAGTTAAACTTCAGTTTAACTTCAGGTCATAAGCGAGACATCCTGTGGTGAGTAACCCACATCCTGATTCCCCAAACCTTGTCAACCATCACCAAAGCACAAGTCAGGAGTTTTTTGGAATACCCCAATTTCCTGGATTTCTGCAGCTCCAACAACTCTCATGAAGCATGACACCATCCAGGACAAAGCAGCGCAGTTGATTGCTACCACATCCACAAACATTTACTCACTCCACCACACTCCGTAGCAACAGGCAGTATCATTTACAAAATGCACTGTCAAAATTCACCAAAGATATTCAGACAGCACCTTCCAAACCCATGAACACGTCCATCTACAAGGTCAATAGCAGCAGACACATGGGAACATCACCACTTACAAGTTCACCTCGAAGCCACTTGTGATCCTGACTTGGATGTTAATGAATGTATATGTATATCACCATTCCTTCCATATCCCTAGGTCAAATCCCGGAACCCACTCTCTAAAAGCATTGTATGTCTACCTATACTAAATGTTCTGCAGTGGTCCAAGAAGGCAGCTCACCACCACCTTCTCAAGGGTAGCTAGAGATGGGCAATAAATGCTAGCCAAATTAGTGACACCCACATCCCATGAATCAATAATAAAACAATAGATTTTAAAAAAGCAAACTTCCATTTGGAACATATTAATTGGCTACTTCAGCTGGGTGTTGATTAGATACAAATGTAAAGTTTTTAAGAACTTGTTAAAATAATATGATAAGGAAAAATGTACCCTAAGTCTCATGAGATAAAAAGGAAAGAACACCAAGCTTGCTGAATGGCAAGCTTTATTTGATTTGAATGCACAGTCTATTCATTTAAGTGCACAGTTCCTTTATATCTTTCTTTATTTCTTAACAGTTATTGATGCATTGTGATTTAAGGAGCCAAAACAGTGCTTTGTTTCTGTAGCTTAGCGGAGACATTGCTGACTGGTTCAGTATAAAGGAAGTAGGGTGCAAATAAAAATAGTCCTACAAATTAAAGACATCTAATTTTCACCTAAAAAGCGATTTAAGACCAAGGATCTACTAAAGGAGTTCCTCAGGGTAATGTCCTAGGCCCAAACATCTTCAGCTGCTTCATCGATGACCTTTCCTCCATCATAAGGTCAGAAGTGGCGATGTTCACTGATGATTGTACAATATTTAGCGCCATTCGTGCAGAAGCAGTCGATGTGTTCAAATGCAACAAGATCTAGACAACATTCAGGCCTGGGCTGACAAGTGGCAAGTAACACTTGTGCTACACAAATACAAGGCAATGACCATCTCCAATAAGAAACAATGTAACCACCCTTGACGCTTAATGATGTTATTATCATTGAAACTCCCGCTTTCAACATCCTGGGCATTAGCAATGACCAGAAACTCAACTGAACTCATTGTGTACAGATAGAGGCTACAAAACAGTTCAGAGGCTCGGAATACTGCAGGGTGTAAATCACCTCCTCGTTCCCCAAATCTGTCCATCATTTACAAGGCATGAGACAGGAATGTGATGGAATATTCTCCACTTGCCTGGATGGGTACAGGAAGCTTGACACCATCCAGGACAAGCAATACATCCACAAGTATCCAATCCCTCCACTACCAATACTCAGTTGAAGCAGTGTGTACTATCTACTAAATACACTGCAAAAAATTCACCAAATGTCTTTAGACAGCACCTTCCAAACCCACGGCCGCTTCCAAGGGCATCACATATATGGGAACACCACCACCTGTAACTTCCCTCCAAGCCACTCACCATCCTGATTTGGAAATATATCACCGTTCCCTCACTGTAGCTGATTCAAAATCCTGGAATCCCTCGCTAACAACATGGTGAGTCCACCTACATTACATGTATTGCAGCAGTTCAAGATGGCAGCTCACTATCACCTTCTCAACAGCAATTCTGAATGGGCAATAAATACTTACCAAGCCAGTGAACCTCATGTTCCACAAGTGAATAAAATGAAAACAAATACTAAAACTCGATATGCTATGAAAATTATACGCAATAGAGTTGTAGACAATTGTGGAAATAATAGGAAAGGCTTTCAGTGAATTTTTATGGACCATATTGGGCTATTAAAGAATGTGCAGGGACAGGCATTGAAGGAATAACTGATACAATCAAAATATTAAAGGAGTAATTTGCATCAATATTCATTCTTAATGATGATGCTCAATGTTTATAATTGAATAATGATGTGATTGATATACGTAATAACATTAATGCAGAAAAATATGCTGTTTTCAACAGAGTTAGGAACTAGAAGATATTCAGAGCAGCTGGGCCAAATGTTACCATCTCATGGTTCTTCATATACGTGTACGTATTGTCTGAACCCTTGTCAAATCTTGAATACTCACTACAATCCTAGATTGCTTCTATTGCATAAAGTCCTCACCTTTCAAACAGGTGCCAATCCAGACTTGGGCAACTTAGACCCATGAGTTGACATTGGAAAAAGGAAAGAAACTTAAAAGACTCATTAAGAATGCAGTGCTATGTACAAGTACCTTGAATAGAGAGGGAAAAGTTAGGAATCCAAATTAGGTTGATGACTTAGATGTTTTACAAATTCATTTATATATTTTGAAGAATTCACTAAGATAGTGGATGAAGGAAGTCCAATAGATATTATCCACTGAGATTTCTGAAAAGCTTAAGTTACTGTGCAAGAGATTTAATTCTACCAGATTTCAGCCATGGTCTTTTTGGTTCATATGTGCCTCCTGAATTGAACTGAATTAGCTGTATTGTCACATGCATTCACATGAGTACAGTGAATAATTTACAAGTCACCACATTATGGTACCATCTAAGGTACATAGGTACAGAGTCTCAGAACAAATTCTTATGAAAAAAAGTAAAATAAATAAAACTTCCAGCAGTTCAGGTCATAGGAATAAGTTAGAAAAATGAGGAAATTAAAAGTTAGAATAACTGCCTTTCCAACCCAGTCCATACCAGCACCTAGCCTCCAGTAACTGAAAGAGAGATCTTCACCTCCTCACTGCAACCTACACCAGACCCATCAACATAGCAGTCGCCACACTTTAGGTGCCCTCTCACTCACGCCACTAAACCCTCACTTGCCTGGCTTCTATTGACAGGTTGGCATCTGTCCTTGGTAGGAAGCGGCGCATTGAAGAAGGGCTTATGCCCGAAACGTCGATAATTTATAATTCCTGAAGAAGGGCTTATGCCTAAAACGTCGATTCTCCTGTTCCTGGGATGCTGCCTGCCCTGCTGCGCTTTTCCAGCAACACATTTTCAGATCTGTCCTTGGTAGCCAGGCCCAGTGTGCCCTCAGGAGCTACTAGAAGGGTGCACATACGTGCACTCCATTGTCCCACTCACTGGTTCTTAGTACTAAAGGCATGGCAGGGCACAGAGAATATTCACCCTAACCCACGTATCCCCTCCTTACAGGGAGACCAGGCATTGCCAGGAAGCACTCAGCCAGAGATGTAAATACACACATGCCTCTTTTCACTTTCCACTCAAGACACTACAGAGATGTCCGAGCTCTCCACCTCCACCTCCACCCTGCCTTCCACTTACATGCCTCACTCTTCACCCCCCCCCCCCCCCACCACTCCAAACAAACAACCCCACTCCTCAATCCTTAAAGTTCAAGCTGAGGAGAAACAACTCACTTCTAGCAAGAAGACCCTCAGCAAGTCTGGCCCATCTAGACACAAGTGCCCCAAAGTCAACTGTCCAAACATCCAGGGTCAACAGGCTCCAGAACAGAGCATGTTCCCTCAGCTGCACAACCAGGATACACTGAGACACAGTGGGTGGGAGAGAGAGGAAAACTTATTGAGGGCATATTGGCAGTACAGCTGAAGAAGGTTTTCTTATTACTTGAATTTTGTACGTAAATGTTGATGACTTTAACTTTCATGCCTCTGTTTTTGAGTCTCTTTGTCAAGGTGCTCAGTGCATTTTCACAGTTTCTGGCGATAGTTCATGGGCACACACAAGGCTTAATGGATGGTGGTCTGTGCCAACTACATTAGCTACAAACTGTGGGAAAATTGTACATACATCACACTGAGCACATGGCTGCTAGCACCTTTGGCCCGCCTAGATGAAGATCCCTAATGCTTGGCACAAAGCTGTAGCTGCCGAGGAACTCACCAGCTGTCACTGTGCCAGAGAGATGGCACTTGCAGAGAGGGTCAATGCTATAGGATGGCCATAGACTAGGTTGCCTGAATATCTGAGTGCTACACCTTTCAGAAGCCTGTGTTGCTCCCGTTTAAAGCCTCATGAACAGTGTGCAGTATAGCCCCCTCCCTCACAAGCTGAGTCACTTGTCCCACCTACCTCAAATGTTTCTACAGCCATTTTTTTCCAATTGTGCACTTTTAATTTCCAAGATGATGGGTATTCCCCCAGCAGAGGTTCCCGTCCTCATCCTCAATGTGTCAGTCAGTCTCTAAATATCCCCTACCTAACCCATGCCATCAGCCTTTCAGGCCTCAAAATTCCACACATCCCTACCCATCCAGTCTACATTGGCCAACACCTGCCTAGCCTTTCCACCCAGACCCTGGCATATGAGGTGACAATGCCTAGTATAGTCTGTCATTGTACCTTCCTGCACCTAGGCAGGTAACATGAAGGTGGCTTAGAGCAAGCAGCTAGCTAAATCTATCTGGTATGCACTCTGGTTTCCTGGTTTTATTCCCAACATCTAGCTTGTTTGGTGAGTTTGGTAAGAGGAGAGAGTAAATATTAAAGAGGTGATTTGGGCTGTTAACAATGCACTTAACAAACATCAATCCTTGTCAATTGACATCTCACTGCTGCCTTGCATGAATCTTGCTCAACCAATTGTGAAAAGAGCAATAGACGGGGTGAGGTGATCTCAACATCGATATGAGTCTGGCTGAACCCATCATCTGATTCTGCCACACATCTCAACTTAATCCATGTTGCACTGTCCCCTATAAGATTCTGCCCACAGTGTTTCTTCTGATGTACCTAAAAGTAATTGTAAACTTCTCTGAAAAGTGACCAAAGGAAAACATTTTAAGATCAAACATTTATTCTGTACCTATAAAATTACCACACATTTCTCTGTTGCATAGTTTCCGCTTGTTAGTCTTGCACAGAGAAATGAGTGATTGAAAACAGATGTAAAATGTTTCTTGTTGATATAATAGTTGCATAAAATACTCTGACAAGTCAGTGAAGTAGGGTCTATTTTAATCCTTCTGGCCCGAAACATCGATTTTCCTGCTCCTTCGATGCTGCCTGACCTGCTATGCTTTTCCAGCAACACACTCTCAATTCTGATCTCTAGTATCTGCAGACCTCATTGTCTCCTCTATTTTAATCTGTCCACCCAACTCTACATGCATATAGCACCTTCAATGTAGTAAAACATTTCAAGATACTTTGTTGGAGAAATGTTATACAAAATTGGACAGTAAGTCACATAAAGAGATTTTGTAATAGTTAGAAGTGCATTTTAAAGCAGGTAGAGAGGCCGAGAGCTTTGGAGATCTTAGGGCATATGCACTGAAAAGTGAGGTGACGTAAATGTAGATTTACTAGAGGGCAGTGTTTGAGGAAGATAGCAATCTCAGAGGGTTCAGGGATGTGGGGAGATTGAACTCATAGAGAAATTCAAACAGTAGTTTGAAAATGTCATATTTGAAGGACTGCCAGGCTCGAAGCGAATAAATGTTGGGAACTCAAAAAATAGTGCAGGATGGAAGAGGGGGAGCTTTTGGCAAAAGTTAAAATTAACTCCATGATGTATTGAAATCAGTAAGTCACACTGAATCAATGTGCCATTTAAAATTGTGACATACTTGTTTCCAATATTTCAAATATTTGGAGGAAATTTTGGGCTTCTCTGTATTTAGATTTGATTCATAAGATCTGAAAACTTGTGCTGTGTCACTGTGAAAAATTTTATTCTGTGACATGATTTACAATTCACTCCATGCCATGTGACAATATGAATTCATTTCCTTCTCTACAGCTGACAATTTGTACATAAACTGCCAGGAATATGAGCTCATCACCACTATCTCTAAGTTGACAGTAAAGATGCCCCTATCCTACAATAAAAATTGTAGGCTGCAAGAAAATAAACTTGGAAAAAAAAAGACATCCATTTATTATTGTCGATGATTTCCATTTATCTCAATATCCATCAGCTTGATGAGAAAATTGTTTTCCTAAAAATAGCGGTGGTATGTTATAGATCAGTCAGGTAGTCCGAGTTGCTGCGGCAACATCCACTTCTACATGCGCGTTGCAGTCTGGAGCTTTGGATAGTGATGGTAGAGGCTCCAACTTTCTTTCTGTCACATGGCTGACCAGGATTCTGTCCCACTCTTATATATGTTGGAAGCATTTACAGATTGATAATCAAACAGTTTGAATATAATTTGAACACACCTTCCTTGGCCGTCAAACCCTGAGATGAGACACAAACTCATAGATTCTGACTGAGATGGAGGAACACTATTCACTGTACCAGAAGACCTCCCTCCTAAAAACAGTCAATAGCATTAAATAGAAATCCAAAAATATCCTGAAATGGAGTGTCCTTGGGATCATTACATTTGTAATTAAATTCTAGGCACCACTGCAACATTAGTAGATGTAAATTATACTAAAGATTCTGGTTTCATGCATCTGGAAAGAAATATAAAATAAATATATTCACGCTTTCATTCATTTATGAGATCAATCATGTTGGGGATTCAAATAAAATGAAAATCGAAAACACTGCACATGAGGTCTTCTATTTCATTTTTGGAAAACAAATCTGATGCTTTTACAGACCATCCAGCTCCTCTCATCAGGTGCAAAATGAAATCATTATAGTTTTGAGTGGTTTAAGTCCTTTACATGTAATGTGTTTTTGAGTTATTGCATTTCAGAAGGAATCATAAGCAGTATGTTAAGAAGTTGTTGCTAATAGCATTAATTTAATTGTTTCTCCGACTTAAGGTTATTACTAGATACTCATCACAATTAGATTATCAGAGTGAGATTTTCACAGAAATGTGAAGATTCCAGGCACCTTTAATAATGGCAGACAGGACCAACATGCTGAGGCTAAAATGGTGAATACTGGGTCAGTATCTATGGAGGTGGCATGGAGCATAAGTGTGACCATAGAAGTGGGTGGGGTCACTAGTTTGCACTGAGCTTTGTACTATATTGAAGGTATTAACAGTCTGGAGGATGGGTCAGGATATGACTGGGCTTGAGTGGTGAGTGCTAAAGGACCTAACAACATTTAAAATAACTAGGACAAAGTCACCACTGGCCACTTACACCCTGATTTGGGGTCAGTGGGCATGATTCTATCCCACAGCAACCACACCTGAGCAAAGAAATCACGCACTTTGTGGCACCTTTTACAAAAGTGGATCTGACAAGTTGTGAAATTTCACGACTCAAGTTAACTGTCTAGGAAGTTTAAATCCAGCCTTTTGTGTCTGATCTTTTAGCTACCACTCATTGCATTATGCAACAATGCACCAGCGGTTACTTTGCCTTGCCTATCTTTACCTATCTTCAAAAGTCTCCTTTTGTTCAATATCAACCTGTTTAGGAATGTTTTGATATGTTTCCATGCCTATCACATCCTGAGGTGGGATTTGACTCCAGACCTTCCAATAAAGGAGGTTGGCAGCATGGTGGCCCAGTGGTTCGCACTGCTGCTTCACAGCGCCAGGGACCCAGGTTTAATTCCAACCTCGGGCGGCTTTATGAAGTTTGCACATTCTCCTCATGTCTGCCTGGGTTTCCTCCAAGTGCTCTTTTTTTCCTCCCACAATCCAAAGGTGTGTAGGTTAAATGGATTAGCCATAAGATATGCAGGGTTATAGGATGGGGGTTGAGTCTAAGTGGGATGCTCATCGGAGGGTCAGCGTGGACTCAATGGGCCAAATAGCCTACTTCCATATGACAAGGATTCTATAGTTCTAACTAGGGAAATTACCACTGTATCACAAGACTCTCCCAAATGTATTCATTTGAAAACACCCTATATGCTCTTTACTTCATAATTTGTGTAGACCTCTGTCCTTTGAAAGGCACTCTGAGATGCTTTATGTAAAAAATGCTGCATACATGTAAGCTACATTTCTCACTGAAGAATACCCAGCAGGTTAGTGGAAGATGTTGTTGCAGAACCCAACAGAACAGTAATAAAAAAAAGGAAGCTCAAACAAGATTGACAAGTAGGTTTGATATTTTTTGTTGGAATAGTAGATACAGGGAATACGCATCTAGTTAAGGGAGGCTTGTATCAAACACTGTACCACTGTTTGCAAGAAACAAGGCACTGACCACACCCAACCAGTTTGCACTTTCAAAATTTGCAAAACTGTGTCCAACTTTGGACTTGATTCTGCATTTGGACAACATTTGCTGGATAATCCCAAATGTGCAAGGAAATACATTGACAACCAACGCAGGATTATCAATCAGCATGGCAGACTTGCATAAGCAGGCAGCTGCTGGCCCTGCTCTTTGCAGACAGAAAGAGCATGTGTAGCACTGTTCCTGTTTCAACAAAATAGACAATAGGTATTTGCTGAGTACACATCGCTGGGAAATTACCTGACCAATCAGAGTCAAACTGCCTGGCTTGAAATCTAAATAAAGCCTGGCATTTAAATGTCAATCATCATTAATTACTGCCTTCTACATGGTCAGGCCTCCACTAATCAGAGTTCACTTGTAACCAATCAGTACTCTCTTCTCATAGAGTGTAATGGTTGCTTTTCACAGTTACTTACATCCTTGTGAATTGTCCTGATGCGTGCACGGCAAAAAGCGCTGACAAAATCTTTCAGAAATACTCAAGCTCTGTACTACCAAACTATAAATGGATTTAATTAACATTCTTATAGGGAAGCAAGGATGCACACGTTTACAGATAGATTTGAAGATTATAATGATAAAGATAAACAGATGTCTGGTTTCAGGGCTTTAGGGACATTGAAAATGGCATCAGCACTGAAAAACACAGGTTATTATTTTAGTTCATTACGCTGATTTTATTTTAGTTATTGTTGCAATTCAGGGAGAAGATTCACAAACTAGTCTTTTTGGAAACTTCACTAAGAGTTATTCACCTCCTTTAGGCACTTAAATAAATTACACAGATCTCAATACAATGCAGTTGTAAATGGTCTTAGGCAAGGATAGTCTGATTAGGTAGAAAGGGCTTTTGCAAATTAATTTATGGTGTTCGCATGCTTATTGATAGACAGTGAAAAGTTTGGGGAAGTTCTTATGGATATGTTGACCAGTCCTTTGAAGTGCATAGAACACAGAACTGTACAGCACAGCAATGGGCCCTACAGCCCATGATGTACCAAACGCAATTAAACTAATTCCTTCTGCCTGCCCTTGCTCCATATCCCTCCATTCCTTGCATATTCATGCGTTTACCTAAAAGTCCTTTAAATGCCCAATTGTATTTGCTTCTACCGCCATTTCTGGAAGCACATTCCAGACAGCTACCACTCCCTGTGTAAAAAGGTTGCCCCTCACATTTCCTTTGAACTTTCTTCCTTGCACCTTTAATGCATGTCTCCTAGATTTGGACATTTCAACTGTGGGAAAAAGATTCTGGCCATCAACCATATCTATGCATCTCATAATTTTATAGACTTCTATCAAGTCTCCCCTCAGCCTCTGCTACTCCAGAGAAAACAACCTGAGCTCATAAGCTGAAATCCAGGCAGCATCCTGGTAAACCTCTTCTGCACCCTCTCCAAAGCCTCCACATTTTTCCTGCATTAGTAGCCAGAGTTGAGTGTAATACTGTAAGTGTAGCCTAACCAAAGTCTTAAAAAGTTGCAACATGACATCCTGACTCTTGTACTTAATTTCCCAACCTATAAGGTCAAGCATGCCATACACTTTCTTTATCACCTTTATGCTTGTTTAGCCAGGGAGCTTTGGACTTGAACTCCAAGATCTCTCGGTACATGAATGCTTTTTCAGGGTCCTACCATTAACCTTTTCTTAACGTTTGATCTTCTAAAGTGCAATGCCTCTTACTTACCTGCATTAAACTCCATCTGCCAATTCTCTGCCCATATCTGCAACTGATCTATATCCCACCGTATCCTTTGACATCCTTCTACACTACTCACAACTCCACCGATCGTCTGCAAACTTACCAACCCACCCATCTACATTTTCATCAATATCATTTATACATATCACAAACAGCAGAGGGCCCAGTACAGATCCCTGCAGAACACCACTAGTCACGGACCTTCAGCCTTGAAAAACACCTTTTCACCACTATCCCCTGTTCTATGCCAATTCTGAGTTCTTGTGGCCAAGTCACTATGGATTCCATGTATCTTCACCTTCTGGATGAGTCTCTCATGAGGGACCTTGACGGAAACCTTGCTGAAATTCATGCAGACAACATCCACTGCTCTAACCTCATCAATCACCTTTGTCATTTCCTCAAACAATTCAATCAAGTTCGTCAGACGTGACCTGCCCGACACAAAGCCATGCTGACTATCCCTAATTAAGCCTTGCTTTACTAAATGCATGTAAATCCTATCCCTAAGACCTATCTCCAATAGCTTCCCAACCACCAATGTGAGACTCATTAGTACGTAGTTTCCTGGGTTACCCATATTTCCCTTCTTGAACAAAGGAACAATATTAGCTACTCGCAATACACACTGGGACCTCTCCAGTGACTAATAGGGATACAATGATCTTGGTCAAAGCTGCAGCAATCTTCTCTCTCAACTCTCTCAATAACCTGGGGTAAATACCATTGAGCCCTGGGGACATATTTGCCTTAATGGTCTTCAAGAGATCCAACACCACTTCTTTCTTGATCTCAAAATGCCCTAATATTTTAGCATGCTCCACAGTAATCTCACTATCCTCCTGTGGGAGTGCAACCCCCTGATCAGGGACAAAGACTCAGGGGCAGGCAGGATTCAGGCAAGTAGCAGTCTTTATTCGTATTCAAGCAACAACTGGTTAATGAGGGAGATGGCTAAAGATCTTCCCTGAATCTGGCCTTGACATGAGAACCCAATCGTTCTCTTAATCTTCAGCTCAGACTGGAAGAGATATCAATACACTCTGGTTTTTACAGTGAAATACAGCATTTTTTATACATTTTGTATTACAATAATCACATGCAATGTGGTCACTGTGTCTGTCCACTTATCCTATACATCCAATCCTGTGAAACATTGAATCAATGATGGACATTTCTATGGATAGTCCCAGGTTCCCTTGATCTCATGGTGTTTAAACAGACATTGTAATTTCCAGCCCTTGGGATTTTTGCATCCTATTAATTTGCATTCTGAAGTTACTGATTATACTCCTTTGGAACTGTCCTAGACTTGTTTTTCTCTAAGGACTGTTTGAATTCTATTATTCATTGTATTCCATGTGCCATCTCAACCAAATTCTATTATTCCCCTTATATTTTCCAATGCCCTAACAAAAGACAGTTGGTTCTAACAAACTGCTATAAGATTCATAATATTAATTTCTGTTATAAAGTGTAAAGTTATACAGCTACTTCTACTGTCAGCACTTTTAACTAATGAGTTGTGGACAATCTATTTCATGCCAAGCATCTTTTTAGAGAAAAGGAAAGTGTTTCCTGAGACTAATTGACTTTTCACATTATATTTAAATGGTTTTCACCAATGCTTCTCTTATACTTTGGTTATATACATGTATTTATAATTATGTTGAAATCTATCTCTATGATTATCTAAAGAATCTTTAACTAGAACCTATTTCTTAATATTGTGAATACCTTCAAAGAAACAATTGATTACTGCAACATAACTTTAGCTGTTGTTTCATAGCTGTGTAATATGTTAGGCTGACTGTCTCATGAACTGAGATTTACACCAGATCTAACTGGTGCTGTTCACCTAATGGGGCAACATCCTTTTATTAGAAAGACTGGAATCAATCACATGCTGTTTTTTAATGAACTTGTGCCTATTCTTAGGCATCCTCTTACCAAACTGTCTTGTATGGCTGTGTAGGACCTCTCTTTCATCTTGGAGTAGCCCTGTTCAAAGGTACCATTATGTTTCACTTAATGCTGGAACAGGCTGTTTAATCCTGTTTATCCCTTATTGGCCATTTTGTGTCTTTCAATCATGGGCAGCCCTTACACCTCCATATCCTTCTCCTGGGTGAATACCAATGCAAAGTGCTCATTTAGGATCTCACCGACATCTTGTGCCTCTAAGCACAAGTTCCCTTCTTTATCCTGGAGTGGTCCTACCTTCTCCCTGGTTATCCTCTTGTTTTTAATGAATGTATAGGAGGCCTTGAGAATGAAGGGAATCAGTTCCAGTAAAAGATATTAAAAAACTGTTTGTCTTCCTCAGCATATTCTAAGTATGTCTTGATTGTTGTTAAATTTGTTTTGGGTTATTCGTGCATGGATCTCCTTGAGATGGCAACAGAGTAGGATGCTCAGTCGGAGCTCATCCACTCCATTTGTTTCTATCTCTTTTTTTGTCTCTATTTGTGTTTTTTTTTGTTTTCTCCCAGCATCTCTCGGCCTGGATTTGGGAGTCTTTCAGCAGCCTGTGGGAGTCTTTCAGCCTGGAGTGGGAGCCTTTCAGCGGCCCATGACAGTGTTTCATTGGCCTGTGATAGTCGGTGACCGACGGTGAAGATTGGGGTCCAGAATTTACCCATTGATCAGAGACTGTGAGCAGGTCCTGCCCGGACATGTTCCAGAGGCAGCAGGAGGAGATCAGTGAAGCAGCAACTTCAGTGGCGGCAGCAGCGGCAATGGCATGGTGACACACGCAGGAAGAGTGAGCAGTGAGGGAGGTCACCTGGTATCTGCAGCAGTGGCAAGAACAGGCAGCTGAGGTCTCCTGGGCAGTGAGCTAAGCAGAGGAGATTGGAAGAAGGGTTTATACCCAAAACGTCGACTCTCCTGCTCCTCTGATGCTATCTGACCTGCTGTTATTTTCCAGCACCACGCTTTACGACTCTGACTCTCCAGCATCTTCTGTCCTCACTTTCTCCTAGAGGAGACTGGAGCCCCAGCAAGCACTCATCAATGACTCTTGACCATTTAACTATATACTTTTATTTTTCTAGTTTATATTAAAAAGGCCTTTAATGTCAACTGTTACCTTATTTCTTTAGTTTTCTACTTATTCTAAGAAGGTTTCTAATACTTAACTTTTTTTATTTTTTTGTTCCTTTGGCTACTTTGTACCTGGGTTTTTGTTTGTAGGCACCTTTGTATCTAAGATGGTGCTATGTGTGGCAATATTAGGGGCTTTTCATTGTACTCCTGCACTTCTGTACTTGAGTACATAGCAATAAATTCTAAATCTTAAATGACATTATTTCAAAAAGACCCTGTCACTTCATGCAAATATCAGCATACATAAAGATAAATAATATCAATTTAGTTTGAAATCAGCATCAAGTTACCAGTATTGAGATAGTTACAAAACTGTATGAGGTACATTTTACAGCTTATGTATGCGACACAGATATTTGCATATCACAACTGGAGATCAGGAATCTGGTGTGCATAAGTTAGCATCCTGCTTTTATGTAGCACATTTAATTTAGCAAAATACTTACAACTAATAAAAAATTGCTTTTCTGTGCACTGAACTCCAGAGTTGAATTCTTTTTATTTATTTCTGGCATGTGACGCCCTGTCGGAAAAACTCAGAAGTTTGTAGAAAACTAAGCTCATATTTCATAATAATAACTGCATTTTCTTGTAGATGTTGCTAAATCAGCAGTTGAAGTCAATGTTGTGAATTTTAAGAATGTATTTAGTAAAATTTCACACGTGAGACTTTAAAGAAAAGTCATAGCAAATCAGTTGGACCAAAAACTTGCTCTCATAATTTACATAGCGATGTTAATAAACGATGAGTAAGTAATACTCTACATGTGTTTATTCTGGATGATTTGCTGTGTATATTATTCAGGAATTCCATGAACTCTATTTTAAATTCTACACAGTATTAATCTAGTTTTATAGTTTGTCATTCTCCATAAAACATTATTGGAAGTTTTGCTATGTCCCAACATATCTATAATGTATTATTTCATAAACATAAAATCAATAATAATGCATAAAAGGTGATGTTTATCTTTCAAATAGAATTAGGAAAAGCTTTGTCAGTTCATATAATTTATTTTCTTGCTCCTTTCCCTTCTGTGCCTAAGATGATTTTCCACAGTACAGCCGTAAGTAAATTTCCTTAATAACTAGGAAGTCGAACAACAGACTAAAACTACTTTATTCAGCAGAAAAGCTGTGAACTCCAAACTTTTAAAGCCTAAATTTAGCTGCAATACTTTTTGATATTGTTTTGCTCTTTGACTGCTCTTAGCCATAGTAACGTCCTTCATTATTGGTCCTGGTCTGTCACCTAAGTTTGTCAATGAGCACAGTATCTCAGTGGTTAGCACTGTTGCCTCAGAATACCAGGGACTTGGGTTTAATTCCAGCCTTGCACAATTGTCTATGTGGAGTTTGCACACTCTCCCCATATCTGTGTGGATTTCTTCCTGGTGCTCGAGTTTCCTTCCACAATCCAGGAAAACATATGCAGTTTTGGTGGCTTGGAAGCTAAATTGCCATTGTGTCCAGTAATATGCAGGCTAGGTGGATTAGCCATGTGAAAATGCAGGATTGCAAGGATAGGGTAGGACGTTGGTCTGGATGGGATGTTCTTTGGAGGGTTAGCATAGACCTGGTGGGCTAATGGCCTTCTTCCACACTGTAGGATTCTATGATTCAATGAAAAGCAATGCATCATTTATATGGGGCTCACATAAGTGGAAGGTACCCTGAATTGTTTGTATGTCATTAAACTTCAATTCACAGAGAAAAAGTTAAAAGCCATATGTAACATACTTTCACAGGTTCCTGTAAAAGTGAAGTGATTTGTGTTTTTAAGGAATTTGACTCCAAATTTTATTCTCATCAATTTGAAACATTAATGTTGTGTTTCAGATGATTTCTTTTTCTTTGAAGGCACTGAACACAACGCAAGTTTGCAACACTTATAAAATATACAATCAGAATTGTTATCTCTACCTTATTATGGATGATATGTTGTGCTTGATATAATAGTCAGTAAGATGGACAGCTCATTTGTGAACTACAAGATTTTTCTTAAATTCCCTTGTCTGCTAAACAATGATTTTTAACTGATAACCATTGTCAATAGTGCCCATATACTTTTTTTTTAAAAAAAGATCTTTCTTGGGATGTGAGCACTGATGACAAGGCTAGCATTTGTTGACCATTTTTAATTGCCATTGAGAAGATGCAGATTAGCTCTCTTCTTTAATCACTTCAATCTATGTGGTGTATGTATACCAACAATACCTCCTTTTTGGGCTGGAGTTCAAACAGTTTGACCCAGTGATAGTGAAGGACTGATGATTTAGTTCCAAGACAGGCTGAGCTTTGACTTGAAAGGGAAAGTGCGGATGGTGGATTTACCATAAGTCTGCTGTCCTTGTTGACGTAAGTACTTGAAGCCTTAGGTTTGGAATGTACTGTTGAAGGAGACTTTGCCAGTTGCTGAAGTTACTGTGGGTTGGCCAAGGAATATTTTCAGTCAATCATTACTGCGTATGCTTCTGATTTCTCTCGAGTCACATCTGGGTTATCCTATTCAAATGACATCTTAAGGGAGTGGTTATTATGGCACATGTAAAATGCTCCCTCATCCATCTCCACAATTTTAACCAGCTGTTCCCTTGACCTAGGTGCTCTAATGAGAGATTCAAACTTTGACCCTTAGGTAGGCACCAGTTTTGCCATTCTATCCTGTCTGACATTGGGGCCATTTTTAGGATGGACAAAATTTACACCAACCAAGGCTCCGAGTCAAAAAAGCTGTAGATAGGATTTTGGCCAAAGTCCTAGTATTCCGTAGTTCTGTCAAAAGTCTTAATCACTGGAAGTTCAACTTCCAGCACCAAAGTTGTATTGCAGCCAACATAGCTAGGTCCCAATAGTTAGGCAAGTGATTTTATATTTCACAGAATCCTGCAACTAATCATCTGAACATTCTCATTTGATGCATACTTGGTAAGTCATGATTGTTATATTTATTAGTTAAACACAGACACATATGAATAAGTAAAAATATTACATTAATTGCCATTGAGAAGATGCACATTAGCTCTCAATGGGTGTGATCTATCTGGATTTCTAGAAGGCCTTTGACATGTCCTGCGTATAAGGCTGCTAAATAAGAGGCCATGATTACATTAAAAATATTACATTAATACGTAAGTTTCCAATGTAACAATTACAGATCAGGAAAGTAACCCATTATTTTTGTTTAGCATGCCATTTTTTCAGGGCACATTAAGCATGCTAAATGAGGAATAGTTATATGACAAATCCTAATGACTTGTATTAAATATTCAAATCTAATACGCGTTTGGCCTTCCCAGAAATAGTATCATCTTCTGGTTTATTTTCATGCCCAGAAGTTACAATAATAATAATGGTAAGGGTGTCAACATTTTTATTTTCTGCAACTGATAGAATGCCTCATGTAAAAAGCACAGTTAAATGTGGAAATATGAGAGTTTCTGTCTGAGATATCTGGTATGGTAAATGGTGCACTGCCTTCTCTATAGAAAAAAAACACAGAATTATTGATGTGTTACAAACTTAAGTGAATTACCTGTTGTTTAAACTGTAAAGACCAATTCAGATGTACTCCATTTTCAGTACAGTGTAACAGAAATTTTAACAGTTTACTATGTCTTACTTACTGCTGAAAAATTATTTTTTTCAAAGGTGGTGACTAATTTTCTCAGAAAACAAAAGCACATGAGAATTCTAGCAGAGTCAGATGGCAGAGGTGAGTGCAGTAGCCATCACTAAGGAGAAGGTACTGGGAAACCTAAATGGTCTGAAGGTGGGTAAATCACCCAAACCAGATGGACTAGACCACAGGGTTTTAAAGGAGACAGGTGAGGAGATTGAGGAGGCATTGGTGGTGATTTTTTAGAAATTACTGGAGTCAGGGAGAGTCCCAGAGCACTGGAAAATGGCAAATGTAACACCCTGTTTAAGAAGGGAGGGAGGCAGAAGACAGGAAACAATAGGTTGGTTAGCCTGAGCTCGGTCATTGGTAAGATGTTAGAGTCCATTATCAAGGATGAGACTAAGGAGTACTTGGAAATTCATAGTAAAACAGGTTTGATTCAGCATGGCTTCTTCAAGGGGAGGTCAAGACTGACAAAATTTGTTAGAATTCTTTGAGAAGTAACCAGCAAACGAGGCAAAAGAGAGTCAATGGGTGTGATCTATCTGGATTTCTAGAAGGCCTTTGACATGTCCTGCATATAAGGCTGCTAAATAAGAGGCCATGATGGTAGGGGCAAGGTACTGGCATGGATAGAGGATTTGCTGGCTGGTAGAAAGAAGAGAGTGAGGATAAAGTTGCCTTTTCCAGGATGGGTTTTTCCAACAATTGACAATGGATTCGTGGTCACCATTAGACTCTTATTTTCAGATTTTTAATTTTGAATTCAAATTGCACAATCTGCCATGGCTGGATTGAACGTGTGTCCCCAGAATATTATTGAGTGTCTGGATTAACATTCCAGTGATAATACCACTAGGCCATCACCACCACCCTTGCAAAGCTTTAGCGGATCCCCTAGAAGATGCTGAGTTCAAATTAACATAGAGAAAGAGGACATTTGTTCTCCATTTCTTCTTCATTGACCACAATATAGAAGTCACTACATACAATTCCACCATAAGCCTCATATACTGTATCAGAGAATGTGATAAGCTGAATTATTTAATTGATCATTTACCATATATAATTCTTCGAACAGTCTTGAGTTTTCCAAATTCTAGGGCTAGAGCTTGATTTTTGTTTGTTTGAATAGAAACTGACAGTAATAAAAAAACCCAGCTATGGAAAAATGTATTGAATATATCAAAGCATGGACCATGACGATTTAAATAAAGGAGGAGGATGAAATGGCAACTTCATAGAATGTCAGTGAAATGGAATTTTGAAATTGTACCTATCTAAACCCAGGATTCAAGTTGAATTGTATTGAAAAATTTCCTCTGATATCAAACCAACATAAGAAAATTATAGTTGCCATGGAAACTACTTTGACACAATGCTGCCATCTGTCGTTCACGAAGGATAAGTGTTTGATCGCTATAATTGAGGAAATAAATATTTGTCTGAAATATTTGCAAAGTATTAGATTGCAATTTTATATAATTAAGTTAAAGAGCAAAACAATAATAAATATAATTGAGACAAATATATTATAGCACTGCAAAAAGGTCTGCATACAATAGGTCAATGGATATTTATATTGACAACACTTCAAAACGCATTTGCTTGGTTGTTAAAAAAAATCTGAACATTTTGAGCATGTAAAAGATGTTTTTAAATCTTTTCTTTTTGTTGCTCTTTTCTTTCTTTCTTTTCTCTGTGGCATTATACTGAGCCATACAGACAATGAAAAGGCCAGATTCTAGCCTGAAGTTAGCTGATGAGTCATACAGAAAAATGGCAATATCTGTGAGAACACATTTCTAATTGCTATCAAAGCATCTGTTGGAAAATGTGCAAGTGCAAACATGGTGCATGGAAAAGGGCGAGGCTTAGCTTTGGTGTTGATTTGCTATCACAGAATTGGCTGAGTGTCATTATTCACGCTGACACCTGAAGAAGTGTCACCAAAGCAAAGTGTCAGGTAAGGAATCAGATGTGATCGATGTTTCAGGACAATATTCCAATTCAGTCACATTCTTTAGAAGAGCAGTTACAAAGCCAACCAGCACAAATTAAACAAAAGCCATTGCATATTCCACTTGCCACTAACTCTCCTTTTGTGGACAAATATTAGTTACAATGTAAATGACACTATGAAGCAGGACTGAGTACTTTTGAGTGTTCAACAGAATGCGTATAGTCGAGAGTGTGATGCTCGAAAAACACTGCAGGTCAGACAGCATCCGAGGAGCAGGAGAATTGAAGTTTCAGGCATAAGCATACAGAACTTCGGAAAACAAAGGAAAACCACCTGTACAATGTATTCGAGAAGAACGGATACTCAAAAAATACGGTCTGCAGATTCCTCAAGAACAAACCACGACAAGCAACGACTGCCACAAACACTATGTAGGACAAACAGGAAGAAAGTTAGCCACCAGGATACATGAACACCAGCTAGCCACAAAGAGACACGACCCTCTCTCCCTCGTAGCCCTACACACGGAGGAAACTAAACTTCAACCTGAGCTACAAACCTTCACAAATCTTGTATAAGCATACAGATACATCGCATCATCGTCCGCCATTTCTGCCACCTACAAACGGACTTCACCACCAGAGATATATTTCCCTCCCCACCCCTATCTGCATTCCGTAAAGACCACTCCCTCTGCGACTCTCTTGTCAGGTCCACCTGCCACAGCAAGAATGACAAAACCTGCGCCCACATGTCACCCCTCACCTCCATTTAAGGCCTCAAAGGAGCCTTCCACATTCATCAGAGATTCACCTGTGCTTCCACATGTATCATTTACTGTATCCATTGCTCCCGATGCAGTCTCTTCTACACTGGGGAGACAGGATGTCTACTTGCATAGTGGTTCAGAGAACATCGCCGGGACACCCACACCAACCAACCCCACCACCCTGTGGACGAACACTTTAACTCCTCCTCCCACTCCACCAAGGACATGCAGATGCTGGGCCTCTTCCATCACCAAACTCTAACCACCCAACCCCTGGAGGAAGAACACCTCATTTTCCGCCTTGGAACCCTCCAACCACACAGGATTAATGCAGATTTCCTCATTTCCCCTCCGCCTACCTGATCCCAGTTCCAACCTTCCAACTCAGCACTGCCCTCAAGACCCATCCTACCTGTCCATCTTCCTTCTCACCTATCTGTTCCACCATCCTCTCCAACCTATCACCATTGCCCCCATCTCCAACTACCTATTGCACTCTCAGCTACCTTGCCCCCAGCCCCACCTCCCTCCCATTTATCTCTCTACTCCTTCGGCTCAAGCCTCATTCCTGATGAAGGGCTTATGCTCAAAACGTTGATTCTCCTGCTCCTCAGATGCTGTCTAACCTGCTGTGTTTTTCTAGCACCACACTCTCGACTCTGTTACTCCAGCATCTGCAGTCCTTTCTTTCTCCTAGAATGCATATAGTCTCTATTGAATTGTAAATTGATACTACACAGAAGGAAACATTTGGCTCAGTATGTTTTTGCCAGCTCTTTGATAAAGTAATCAAATGAGAGTCAGCACACTGTCTTCTCCCATAGTCCTGCATTTCTTTTTTCAAATATTTAACCAATTTCCAGATGAAAGTTCTACTTCTACCATTTATGCAGGCTGTGCATTCCAGATCTTAACAATTTTCTGATTTTCCTTTCATCATGTTGCCCTTTCTTTCTGTTACTCCCAATAGTTTGGAGCCCTCAGATAAATGGCTGTCTGGCAATGAAAACAGTTTCACTTCAGTTATTCTATTAAAATCTTTAATGACAGTGGCCATATATATAAGAACTATCCACAACCTACTCTATTCTAAACAGAAAAATCTCAGTTTCTGTAGTCTCTGTACATAGCTGAAGTATTGCCTTCATGCGAGAATTCGACAAGCCTTCTCTGGACCCTAACTAAGGATTTCTCATTCCTCCTACACAGGATTTACATCACAGAAACAGGCAATGGGGCCCAACCAGTCCACTTTGGAACTTATGCTTTACTTGGGCCTTCTCAGATCTTTTCACATCTAACTATCATTGTAACGCTGTACTCCATTCTTTCTAATGTGCTTGTCTACCGTCCCTTGGGTATTATAATATTTGCTTCAAGCAATCCCAGTTGCTGTGAGTTCCTCATTGTCATTATTCTTTGGGAAAGCACATTTCTTCTGAATTTCGTATTCAATTTCTTGGTGTGATCTTACATTGATAGTCTCTTCCACAAAAGAGAAAAGATTCTGTCCATCCACTCTACCAAAACCTTAAATTGTGCTTCCTAGAATTGGCCACAATACTCAAATTAGGGCAAAACTAATGCTTTATGAAGGTACTACGTATCCAGGAGCTACTTCTAAAACTGAGGGTCGCATACGATCTTTTAATAATTGTGTCAAATTTGGTAAAGGTTTGCATATGTACATGAACTTGTTCTGTCCCCTCAACTGAACTCATTCAACCCAAGTGGTCTCTACTGACATTTATTTTCCATATGAGCCCCATCCCAATCTGTTTTGTCTAATGTCATTGTATATCCTCGGATTTTTTTTCCCCCTCACATGCATATTTACCTTCTCCTTAAATGCATCAATGGTCTTTACTTCATCTACTACTCATGGTACCAGATTCCGCAACCTTGCCACTCCTCACATAAAATAGTTTCTCCTGAATTCCTAACATGGTTTGTCAACCTATTTCTTAACACTTCCTGGATTTTGGACTTTCACACATCTACCTTTATCAAATCCTAATACTACCTTTGCCAGTTCATTCCCCATCCATTGATTTTCACAAGGCATATTTTGCTGGCTGTTCAGCTTTTTCTAAAAAGTAAATCCTTTTAGTCTTGCTATTAATTCTTTGAATCTTTTTCTTAACTTTTGCAAGTGCTGACTGAAGTAAAAGGACTAGACTTCTCCTCACCAACCTGCCTGTTTGCATCTGGCCATGACAGCATTGGAAGCAACTATCACAAAATTCTTGTAGAGATGAAGTTTCACGTTAACATTGGGGATACCATGTGGCACCACTACAGTGTTAAATGTGATACATTTTGACAGATTTAACAAATTAAAACTCAGCATTCATCACATGCAAAGGTCATCAGTGCCTGCAGAATTGTAGTCAACCACACCCTGTAAACACATGGCCTATCATAGCTCCCACTGTATTATTACCATCGAGCCAGATTAACGATAGCTATGTGAAGACAACAGGAGGGTCAGATAGGAGCAGCACAAGGCACACTTAGAAATAAGATGTCAACTTGGTGAAGTTACAACACAGGACTACTTGTATAGTAAATTGTGTGGCCAGCATGCAATACAGCTAAACATTCTCACAAACAACAGATCAGGCCAAACGTCTGCCGTCCTGCCATTTACAATCATGAATTGTAATGAGTCACTAAAACAAAAATTGGAAAAAGAGGCTCCACTAACCTCCCATCTTCAATGATGGGCGAGGCCACCACATCAGTGCAAAATGATAAGGCTAAGGCATCTGCAATCACCTTCAACCTGAAGTTGTGAGAGAATAATCCAACTTAACACCAGCCAAGCTCCCGCACATAACAGTGACCAGTCTTCAGACAATTTAATTCATTCCATGAGAATTGAGAAATAGGTGAAAACACTAGATATTGCAAAGGATATGGTCAATAACTCTGGAATAATAATGCTCCCTGGAGTCACGACTCAAACATAGAAACAGAGTTGTGGTGCTGGAAGTCAATCAGTGCTCGGACTTTACAGTGGGAATTCCATAGAGGAGTGTTCTAGGCCCAAGCATCTGCAATGAACTTTCCTTCATCATTAAGTCAGAAGTGGGGATGTTCAAAGATCATTGCACGATGTTCAGCACCATTCATGATTCTCAGATATTGAAGCAGTCAGTCAGTGTCCATTATTATGATCACACTTGGTGTCACCACTGAACAAGTCAATCTGACTTCAAGTTTTTTTCATTGAATGTTGTTGTCTTTCATGAGACATAGGAAAACAATATTGAAGACTTTATTTTAACATTGAAACAGAAGTATTGTGAGAAAAGGTAAAATGGAAGAAGCCAGGCTTTTTACATAGAACATAATTTAAAACAGTTGAAAGCATGAGGCAGAAGAAAAGTTTATCTCTCCCAACACCCTCACTTTACATTATTCAAAGGGAGAGTTCCCTTCTCTATCATATTTATATTTGACTTAACTACTGCTTTCAATTTCCAGTCTTGAGAGCTTGATAGCTTTTTCTTGGTTGTGCACACAACTGACTTTAAACTTTCTTAGTTTCAAGAAACCCCTTCACAGTTTTAACCAAATGCTCTGGTCTAGAATTTTCAAAGTAAAACCGTGCACTGGGGTAACTTATTTCCTAATTGTTTGGAACTAATTCCTTTCCCCAGAAGAAAATGTTCTCACATCTAACCTCAGTCAGATCTCTGTGAACTGAGTCCAAAGGTTTCCAATCCTGGGGTTTCCTGAATAAAAATCAATCCCTGTTTCTACTAAACCAAAAGTAAGCTAATACCTTTCACTATTTGCTGTCTGCAAACATAAAACTCTCACAATATAAATAAATTCACATTATCAATACAGGAATGCCCAGTCATTTATTTAAAATCATGGCTCCAGAAATACTGACTTTTATTATCATATATACAGACCAAAACTCAAATACCTTACATTCAAAATCCAAAACTTTAAAATAAATTGCATTAAAATATATATCACATCTTACATTACCCCTGCCTCAAAGAAGAATGAAAATGTACTTTTAAGAGACATTTTTCATTATGCAACAAAATTACCTTAACATTATTTCTATGTCACATTAACAGTCATAAAATACTAACACTAAACATACAATTAATACACAGCAAACAACATTGACATAAGTTCATGGGCATGACAGCACTTGGTTCCTTTCATATGTGGTTTTGATAAAGCGATTGCTCTAATTTTTCTCTTTCCCAGGGACATGAATGGTTTTCAAATTATACATTTGGAGACTTATGTTCCACTGAAACAGCCGGAAGTTGTTGCCCAAAATGTTCTTTACAGAAAAGAGTGGTCCAAATAAATAAAAGTATCATTCAATTTGTTGGTGGGGTATATTTCAAAACAATATAAGCCAATGATGGAGAGTCAACACATGACATTATGTTTCCTTCTCAACTGTTGAATATTTTTGTTGTCATTATTTGCATAGGGTCCGTTTCTTTGAAAAATAACTGAAAGGTCATTCAATCTCTATCTTGTCATCTTGTAAAGAAATAATCTGCACGCCAATAACTTGACATCATTAACCAGCTTTACTGGCTTCCTATAATTCAGCACAGCTAAACCTAGTTTGTTTGTCAGCACAGTTTTCAAGTTGTCAAAGGCACTCTGTTCTTAGGTCAACTCATATTTCCTGCCTTTCTCCAACAAATTAAATGAAGGTACCATGACAATGCAGAATTTCAGAATAGATTTCAAATTAAGTTCAAATTTTATTTTGTCCTAGGCATCGGAAAATCAAAAATAGGCATTACTTTCACTTGTCTGGGTCCTACTTTGCCTTTTCCTATAGTGTGGTTATTATTGCTTGGTAACTACACTCATGCCAAATTTATATCAAACAATTTTGTTTGATCAAACAATTCAGTCCAGTGCTCTAAATGTTATTCCCAGGTTTGACTAAAAACAACTAAATTATCGACATAAATCAGACAACTACACAGTCCTTCAATTACATTATTGGTTAATTGTTCAGCATTGCTGGTGAACTTTTCATTTTAAATGGCATGACTTTGCATTGATAATCTGATGTTACTAAAGCTGATATTTCTTTGACTCTATCAGTTAACAGAACTTTCCAGTGTCCCTTTAACAAGTTGATTTTGATAATAAACCATGCGTGTTCAATTCATTAACGCATCTCTTCAATCTGAGAATCGAATACGAATCAACCTTTTCACCACATTGACTTGGTGATAGCCATATCGTTGTGCCATATTAATGTCATGAACAGCCAAAAACATTTTTCTGATCGATTCACACAATGCATTTTTGACTTTGGAAGAGCCTTTGCAAGGCACTTTGATAGTTTCCTGCAAGCTAGGATATAATGCTATTCAACCTTTTAAGCACATCCATAATATCCAATGTGATTGCTGGAGAGCCACCTTTTGCCTTTTCAGTGTCTGATTCATTCTCCAATTGTTCTGATATTTTTATTTCACTCTGCACTTCTTTCAATAACATAAATGCAATTTTTCCCTATTGTCACTGGCATAATATCTCTTTCACATGTAATAGGACTCTCACTCTTTTTTCTTCTGTCTGGAGCATTGAGTAGATCATTTACATAATTGAGTTTCTTTTTGATTTGATGAGGTTGATTAAACCTTGCTTTTAATGGTTGCCCTGAGACTAACACCCTGCCTCCAGTAACAAAGTTTCAAAGTTACACCTTTCTATCTGCTGTAGTTTTCATAAATTATTGAATCCTCTTCAAAAGTTTTTTGACCAACAGATATGCTTTTGTTACTTGCCCCTAAATTTCACAATATTGGCTGTAAGCGTAATTTTTGAGTTTAATTTATCAATGGTCCCTCACCTTATATCCATATATTAGTTCAAAGAATTAAATCCTGTGGACTCACAGTGAATGGCCCAAATGGCAAACAGTAACAAAGGAATTCCCTTATCACAATCATAAAGAAATTCTTGGTACTAAATTCTATTAATTGTCTTCAAAATCTGACACTATCTTGCAATGCACCTTGAGATTGTGCATGACAAACAAAAGATGTACGTTATTTTATTCTCAAACTACATATCATTTTTTTGAATATTTGCAATATAAAATCTGAACTTTGATCTGATTTGGTATTTCTCTGGGGATTTGTATTTCTCCATAACTTGTAAAAAGGAATTAATTTATTTCACTACCATATTTGCAATGATTTTTCCTAAAGGCATTAAATCTTGCTGAAACATCCATAATCATAAAAAGGTACAGGTTCACATGGCTAGTTTTAGCTAGAGGAGAAAGTGAGGGCTGCAGATGCTGGAGATCAGAGCTGAAAATGTGTTGCTGGAAAAGCGCAGCAGGTCAGGCAGCATCCAAGGAACAGGAGAAT